>NC_086332.1:17093805-17693805 GCF_032445375.1 Bacillus rossius redtenbacheri | reverse complement strand
GAATGCGTTGTTAGCTTGCATTTACTGTACAGGATAAACAATGGTTTTGATAGTAGAAGAAGCTTATACTTCAGTCATATTAAGTTCAGATTGTAAATCACTTCTATAACTATTTTTTAGGTATTTAGGTTGAGGCCCAATCTATGAAAATATTTTTGCATCCAAAGTTTCGGCATGTATTTTTCGCAGCCATTTGAATGTGACGTCTCAAACTCATCAGATCTGGTTACGAGTACAAACCGTCCATTTGAACCAACATTTACTCTGAAAATATTTTCAATTACAGCTCTATTTTTTTAAGGTCACAGGATTTGCCGTTCAGAACAAAGTTAAAAATAAATAAAAAATTGTCAGAAATGTAAAGTATTTAATTAAAATAAGCGTGTGGAGGGGGAGGGGGTGAGAGTGAGTGAATGTGTAATTACGCCACGGCTTGCTCAAGCGCTCTCGCGCACGGACTTTCTCGCAGGTTGTGTGCGCGAATCACGAACACCACTTGTTTCCCAGATGGAATACACATACGTAGTGTTCGCAAACTTCGGGGCATCTCGATTGAAGGGTGGCAAGGAGTGCCAAAATACGTCATTTATTGACGTGAATACGTCTTTAAAATTGCTTCCATAGTGGGAGGCAATTCAAAAAACGAGTGATAACAAAATCGGGGGATATAGTTTGGTGTTGCAGCTACATATTTATCATCTCCATCCAAAATTTAATTACACCACTGGATAGCTAAAGGATCAAAGAATCCGTTACGCTAAGTGAGGACTGTGACGCATCGCGCGCGGTGGAGGGGGAAGCGCCGTCATTTTGAGGTAATTTTGCTGCGTTTCGAGATTCCCATTTAGTATAACTTTTAACTCGGAGAAGCTAAGACGTTCGTTTGAGTTTTAATCGTGAGCTCTCGTCAACATATATTTCGATTGCATGTATAAAACATTAGTGTAAAATAGTTAAAGTTAATATATATGGTTTTAAAATTAAAAAAAAGCGTATTTTACAGTTTGTGTAGAAAATGTTACCTGTTACGTACTCGTATTCACGTAAAACACACGGCCGTGTCCATGACACAGCCACACCCAAATTTTTTTTTTAAAGTAAAAATCTTCGGTAAACGAAACCCTGCGGCATTACAGGCGCGAACAGCAGCTCGAGAATGTGACTTCGGCGGGCTTCCGCGGGCCACCCCTCTGGGCGAGGACGCGCTGTCGCAGCGCAGTTACGTCCAAATGCTCCGCGGGAAGCACGCGACGAACCCAAAACTGTGCTGGCTCATTGTCTGTGCAATGAGTAGAGACTGGAAAAATTCGCGATTTCAACGACATGTAGGATATACTCCATGATCCTCTACGCACGCGGGAAAATTACATTTGCTCATTGGCTACCGACTCGCGACACCTGTTAACTGGGACGCTAGTGATTCGATACTTATTTTGTTAAAGGTTTTTCATTGACCGAGTGCCATTCTTCAGATAAACTGTGGCCCAATCACTAATGCAGTAAAAAGGCAAACGTTTTTAGATTCTAGACTATCACGAAATGAATCCGCGAATATTTCAGGTCTCTAACAATGAGTATCCATGTGAAGTGAAAAGCACGCTTCTGTAGCTGCAGCACATACCTATTAAAAGAAAGCACCAAGGTTGGTTCACAGTAAAGAGTTTAACACTGTATTCATTCTGGCGCAGGTACTTTACGATGGTGTTCGACGAAAAGTGCCATAAGAAGCGGGCGAGCACTTCTTTGAGGGGGGCGGGGGGTTGAACTAAACCTGTTAAAAGGGTGAGCAGCAATCACCGAAAGACACAGCGAGAGAGAGAACGACGTTTGGCGTGTGGGAGAAGTGCTCAGACTGTTTGCTTAATCAGACAACACTGCGACACAGTGTGCCGCAAACTGTATTATCATAGCTTCTGCGGGCCTCGTGGTCCGGATGCCAGAACCCAGCATCGAACCAAGGGCCCGCGAAGAGTTCCAGGCTGCGGAGTGCCGCCCACTACCTCTTGTTCGTGTGTGGATGTCTGTGAAAAGGATGATACTGGGTTACTTATAAGGCGGTGTTAAAATTTGTTTCTCTAGCGGGATCGCGGTAGGGACTCGAACCCATATGCTGCTGTGGGCATTGTGATGAATAAAGATAGAAGTCACTTCTTTTCCATGGGCTATCTGCAACCGATGTGGGCGATTTCTTGTGGACATGAGTGAGATGATACACTGCGCAGGGCGACAGCCCCGCTCAATACGGCCCCTGGGAGCTCTCCCCGCAAGAGGTCGTCACTCGAGTCCCTCGCACGCTCCAGGAGACTGCTGGCCATGTGTTTGCACAGCCAGTGCTCGGGCTCGCTGCTTTCGCGCACAGCTACGCGGTCGGGTTTCCCGCTACGAGAGAAAGCCGGTACCACTGTCCCACCTCCCCCTGCACTCGTTGCGGTCAATGCCAGAGTCGTGGGTTCGCGCACGGGTGACCCCAGCTGTTCCTGTCTCGCCTTCAACTACCGGCTTGGAGCCCCTGAGAGAACTCGCGGCTGTCGCACTGCGGGCGCGCGCGGGCGCCAGTACAGCCGCGGCGTGCCTGCCTGCCCCACGCGCATTTGGAGGCGCCTTTAACGACTGCGTCCTCTTTGGTTTGCCTTTGTCGACCTCCTGTGGCCGCACACTGTTAACCCGCAGCGCGGAGAACCCCGGGCAGCGCGGAGATCCCCGGAGTGGAGTGGCTGTGGAGCGAGCTGTGGGTCGGTGGTGTTGCGTCTCCCCTTCCCTCTCTTTCAGGCGTGAGTGCGGGATCGGTCCCGGAGTCTGTGGTGCGTGGCTCGACTCCCGCGCGAGGTCCCCACGGCCGGCAGCTGCGGGCAGCCAGCGCACGAGTCCCGCCAGTCTCCGTGGAGCGCTCAGGGTGCTGCGAGACGTGGGCGTTTGTAGCTAACGACCTCCTCCGGGTCGTAGCTCCCCAGTTCGCGAATTAGGGCGTTTCTGTGCGCCCTGGCAGTGTTGTAGAATTTTATGTTCCTATTGAGAACCATCTGTGAGATGAGGTGCATGTTTGTGAGTCTGTGAAGTGTGCGAATGCGTGTGAAACGGTCCATGCCAGTGATGAGACGTAGGGCTTGGTTTTGTGCGACCTGGAGTCGTTTGATGGTGCGGCTGGCTGCATAACCCCACACCTCGGCGGCATAAAGCATTGCGGGCAGGACAACTGCTTTGTAGATCCGTACTTTAAGTCTGTCTGGTAGCACTCGGCCCCTCAGTAGTGGGTAGAGTGCTCCTACTCTCTTCTTGCACTCCGCCACTCTGCTGGCCGCATTGTGCTGCCAGGTCAGGCGGGAATCTAGGTTTAGGCCCAGGTATTTAGCTGTGGGGGCTAGGGGAATGGGCGTGTCAAATAGCTCCAGAGGTAGTGGCGGTTCCGGCCTGCGACGAGTGAAGATGATGGCTTGAGATTTCTCGGCGTTGGCCTTGATTCGCCATCTCTCAAGCCACCACTCGAAGAGCCCTAGGTAGTCCTGCAGGTGCTGTTAGTGGTCCCGGGCCCGACAGCCCCATGACCTCGGGATTGCACGCTTTCCGAAATATCTCCAGGGGAATGCTGGCCGGATCATTTACTAATAGGCCATGGCCTATACTTTTTTGACGTGACAACGTCTAATAAATCGACGAACGCCAGCTGCACGCATGAAAAAGTGTCCCGTTACGCACATTGTCCAGTTACGCTGTGTCCCGTTACGCCCATTGTACGCTTGCGCCGCATCTATCTCTCTTCCACTCGATTGGAACAACCATCGATTTGACTTTTTCGAGGCACATTAAACTTGAAACACTCCCATTCGTTTCCTACTTTTCCTATCATCGTTCTATCCTTAACAGAATAACACAGATTGGAAGAAGTTAAATAGCAAACATGTATACAAGTTATAGTTAAAATAATCTCTTCGTTAAATTAATAAACATATTTGAATTAATGAGTGCAAATAAAAGTAAATTTATCAATTAAATTGTAGATTTCATTTCACTCCTTTTTTGTATCCCTACAAAATAGTGATAATTCAATAAAAATGATTCAATTTTATTCACAAAAGTATGCAATCATTTCATCAATGTTTTGTTATGACGTCACGTTAAACTATCGTGTGTAAACCGACTTTACAGACAACCAATTTATTTTTTTGCCATTTTCAGTCTTCTAAAAAAATACCGTTTGAAAACGTATTACGGAAACTACCATACTCATCATCCCTCAGGGTATTTTTAAATGTTTTTTTCGTAAATAGACCTCACCCTGATACCTTGAGCAGGTTTCAAACAGCGTGGTATTTTCTGAAGCCAAGCATGCCGTATGTGTGCCCGGGTAGGCGGGGCCCTTAAGAGGATTGTTATTAGGTGTGTGTGTTTCATCGTTGCGCGTTCGCCTTCTCCCCTCCCACACCACTCCGTGCTGGAGTTCGCGCGCTCCCTCGTAGCAGACGGACTCCTTCGGAGGGATGGGCGGGATGATCTCGCCCGAGCATTTGGGGTGGGGGGGGGGGGGGGGGTCGGGAACACAATCGAGCAATCAGCTCGCGTCTGGCTCGATTGTAACTCGATAGACGCGGCCCGGCCCCGAGGATCGACTGGGGAAATTCAATCGGAAGGCAGAGGCGGGCGAGAAACATGAAGAACGGATAGTAAACGGAGTCAGACCTGCAGCGGACTACAAATGTTCTTGCGCGGAGGGTTTGGAGCAAGACAATACCTTGTCTCAATTTCGAACACAAGAGCGTCTTCCTGGAACTTGAATTTTTTTTTTTTACGTGTACCTAACATCTTAGCTCTCGGTGTACGGCATTTGGCAGGTGTAATTTCGCGAATGGAACGGAAGTCGCGCGCTGACGGGAATTCGCGTGAAACGGAAATGCGTAACCACTGTGCTGTCATTTGTGGCGCGAACTAAAGTTCACAAAGCTAAAGGAAAACTTTATAGTATTAACTGTTTAATGAAGTTTAACAAGATGGGAATAAAAAAAAAAAAATGTTGAAAATCAGGTTTAAAAATGAGGTTTAGTATTTTCCCAACTATTTTTTCTCTTTTATCGGAGCCAACTCATTATATACGTAGTTTAGCCTTTCGCTCTGCAAATAAAATAATTCAACCGTCTACGTTGTTGCTCCGGCAGCGAATTCTAGCGGCAGGTGCGAAAACTACGTGTGATTAGCGACAAGAAATGTAATAGAAAACCCATTTTTCGCATTTTTTTTATCACGCTCGGAATTGTTTTAAAGAATTAGATACCGTGTCCAAGTTTCGTATTTTAAGTGTATTAGCAACATGAAAACACTTTAACTTGCTCGCAACCGAGGTTTATCTTACACATCTCTGGAGAATTCTGAGAGACTCGCTCACAATTTTGTACTGTAGTGATGAAAAAGTCCTGAAATGGGGATCAACACGCTCAACGTAATGTCCCAGTATAGTTTTGTACAAAACCCCGAACCAATTCAAACATTTTGGTATAAGAGGTGTGCACGTCACACAGTTATCCACATTTGCTTTAAGGAGTGGTCTCACGCACCAGTTTTGTTATTCAGTTTTGTTATCTTCAGTATTGAGCTGTTTCAAATTTTCTCATCAGATGTTTACTAAATATTGTCTAACGACGGTGAAATGTCACTCAAGTTTTCGTGATCTTGGGTGATTATGCGTGATATTTTACAGCTCGAAAATAACGATTGGTAAATTTGTGACTTAACAACAAATGCACGCGAGCTTTCGAAATAGATTTCCAGGAGAATCCCTTGACTAATATCAATGAAAAGAAAATTAGAAGAACTAGCCCCTCCTACCTAGGCATACATACATACGGTGTGCAGAGTATCAGGAAAAAAAAAAAAACACGCGTTTTGAAAACTGCTCAAGCCACCTGAGTGGTGTCTGTTCACGAAAAACATTTCAAAATTCGGCGAGAGTGGATGGATAATACTATTTATGGGTTTAATTTTCAAACTGCGTTTTTTTAACGCGTAAAAATGGCTAAAACGCGTATTTTCAGGATTTTTTTTTTTGGCATGAAACTTTCGGCAGAGATTCTTGAAAGCACTCAGGTGACTTAACGTCCCATGGTTGTAGTAGTGTGCATGACGATAAGACTGTGCGCCAGTCCGCAGCCTTGCGCTTAGAGGCGATACCGCGCTAGAAGCACCAGCGAGCGTCGCACTTATCATCTCCCACCTCACAAACTCGAGCACACGTCCTCTGGCAAGCGGGCCCCTTCAGCGCGATTCGCAACGGCGTGGCGCGTCGTCGCGATGCGGTGATCTTCAGCCAAACAGAGCTCTGACGCACCTGACAGATGGCGGCACGGTACTCCTCGCCGGCCGCCAACGATAACTCATCGTACCTGGGAAGCCTAAGATGTCCATCAAGTTCTGTCCCTGCCCGAGCACGCCCGAATATTCACCTTCGGCCAACCTCGGGTTTATTTATATATATTTATATTTCTCTGTTTATTTTAATGTAGCTATACTAACCTAACTAACCATCCATAGTGTTTTAAAGTGTTTTAATGTAGCTAACATAACTGACCACTTTTAATATTTGAATTAATTTTTCCTGCGCAAAAATAAAACAAATCCCGAAGTTGGCCGAAGGTGAATATTCGGGCGTGTTCGGGCAGGGACAGAACTTGATGGACATCTTAGGCTTCCGATCGTACCTTTGTGGAACCACGAGGGGGAGGGGGTTGGCAGGGAGGGAATCGGCAGACCATTGACGGCGCGAGGCGCATAGCAGCGCAGAATTGTGACACAAAAAAGGCCTCAAAGATCACAGTGAGGCCCCAAAGAACTTGGACACCAATACAGAGTTCATGAAATTAGGGTCATTCCGGGGTGCGGGGATCAAACACATGACCGTCGACACACGAGCGTGACGCGTCAGGTAAGAAGGCCCGGCCAACAGGAGGACGGGTCCATTTTTAATAAGGAATCTGAGACCTTGACGTGTGGTGTGTAGGAAGCGATGGCTGGAAGAATGACAATGTATCTTCTGCCAAGGTTTAGGCTGTGTTTGGACCAGTTTTTCAGTCAATATACAATAAAAACCATATTGATTTTTTTTTTTTAAACTTTACCAGAAATATGTTACTTAAATTTTGACATTGAGAAATTTTTTATTTACTTTAAACGTTATAAAACCCATAATATGGTGTGAATTTTTAACGTGTGTATTCGCATGAGTTTATTTAGCTTGTTTTAATTGCTGATTTTGCGGGTTGTTGGATTTTGGGGGAAATGTCAGTAAAACGTTTAACGAGGGCCTTAAAAAAATTAGAATTTCTACTCCACAAGCCAACAATAAAATCTCTGATTTTCCCTTACGGACTTGATACACATTTTGACTTTTTGTTGCGTACCCACAAAGAGGGATTGTATTAAAACAGTTATTTCATTTATTTCATAATTAATTTTATGACTCACGGTGCGTTAACAGAGTTTTAAAATACTGACACAACAGCTTTCGTGTTTGTGAAGCTTTTTATTTGCAAGTGACGAGCGCTGAGTTTCCACTTTAGTCTAGTTGTTTGTATAGTCTATGGTTTGTGGGCGTGAGTGCACTGTGTAGCCGCACATCTTCAAATGGGTGACTAGGTGACTAGGGGGAACATAAACCTGGATTGTAGACGAGGGCCTGGGGGTGGAGCCAAGAGTTGTGGTTTCATATCGAAAAGAAGGGTTTCTTCTGAACTGAAACTTCTTTACAGCCGGTAGGGTAAGACGAGGTGATGACGTATCACAGCGTAAATAACGAAAGTGTAACGATGAGAAGTGAAGAACTCAATGGCGTGCTTGCATTTTAGCACACTTGCAGATCTGCTCACTTGATACTTTCGCACTTGCATATTTGCTCACTATCATACTCGGTCACTCTCATATCAGTTCACTCGTATTCTGGCACACATTTTTATAGGTAGGTATTGTCATGCCTTCATCCGTGAAGTTTCAAGTCTAAAGCGCGTGGCGGCCATCCACGGTTGTTCTTTTTCGGAAGAAATTATTGATTCTTAGAGACTGGAAAAATTCGCGCTTTGGATGACCTCTAGGATAGACTCCACAATTCCCTACATACTCAGGCAAATGCCACCTGCTCATTGGCTACTGACTCGTGACACGTGTCAACTGGGATGCTTGCGATTCGATACTTTTTTGGTTAAAGGATTTTCATTGGCTCAAAGTCCTTCAGATAAACTGTGAGCCAATCAGGGAAGCAATATAAAGGTACAGTTGTTTGGATTCTATCATATCGTGAGATGAATCCGCGAATTTTTCCGGTCTCTATTGATTATATATTAGTCCACCGTAACGGCGACCATCATAACGGGAAGACGTTCGTCGCCTGGCAACAGTTCTGTTTGTTAAGCGTCACGTTTGCTAACATAATGCTTCTACTGCGCACTCCTGCAGCGAGCACTGTGATTGGGGGTAACGCATAAGTTATTTTTTGCTTGCTTTTAATTTTATTTAAAGTTCGAGACAATGTGTTTAAAAGGTTTGTAATTTTCCGTGTGCAAGTGGAATTCGTTTGCGGTTAGTTATTTAACTTTTTAATTGTTAAAAATATATTTACTTTACAGCTGTAAACTGTTTGCACCGATCCGACTGCGTTAGTTACGCTCGCTTCCGTTCCCAGCGCTACAACTTCATTTATTTCACTCAAGTGGTGGCTAACATCACGTCGACAACGAGGTCATTACACAGACGGTGACACTCGATGATAAAAACAGAAATAAATAAATTAAGTCCATTAAAATCATTTAAGGTAAAATAATCTTAACGTAAACTGAAAAAATTTTTAACAAAAAATTAGTTGTCTGTAAAGTCGGTTTACTGACGATAGTTTAACGTGACAACGTCATAACAAAACATTGATGAAATGATTGCATACTTTTATGAATAAAATTGAATCATTTTTATTGAATTATCACTATTTTGTATGGATACAAAGACGGAGTGAAATGAAATCTACGATTTAATTGATAAATTTACTTTTATTTGCACTCATTAATTCAAATATGTTTATTACTTTAACGAAGATATTATTTTCAATATAACTTTTATACATGTTTGCTATTTTAACTTCTTCCAATCTGTGTTATTCTGTTAAGGATAGGACGATTATAAGAAAAAGTAGGAAACGAATGGGAGTGTTTCAAGTTTAATGTGCCTCGAAAAAAGTCAAATCGATGGTTGTTTCAATCGAGTGGAAGAGAGATAGATGCGGCGCAAGCGTACAATGAGCGTAACGGGACAATGAGTCATCCTTTTTCGTGCGTGTAGCCGGCGTTCATCGATTTATTAGACGTTGTCGCGTCTAAAAAAGTATGGGCCATGGCTTGTTAGTCCAAATCGACGGTTGTTCCAATCGAGTGGAAGAGAGATAGATGCGGCGCAAGCGTACAATGAGCGTAACGGGACACTTTTTCGTGCGTGCAGCCGGCGTTCATCGATTTATTAGACGTTGTCGCGTCTAAAAAGTATGGGCCATGGCTTGTTAGTGAGAGATAAGCCCAGCAGAAATGCCGCGCAGTCCCGGGCCCAGAGGTCGCCGACGTCGGCGGGACTCACCTTGTACTGGCCGTCGTCGCGGTCGCGGGTGGAGTACTTGTCGCCCGGCTCCAGCAGGCGGCCGTCGGCGCGCTCCCAGTAGCGCACGGCCTCGGGGAACGCCTCCACCTCGCACTCCAGCACGGCCGTCGAGCCGTTCGCGGCGCCCACCATCTGGTTCAGGATGCGGATCAGCGGCGGGACTGCGGGGCACACACGCCGCCACCGGCCGATCTCAGACCCCTCTGCCCCTCCTCCTTCGACCTCCTCCCCAGCTACCACCACCCTTACTGGCACCAGTCACACATTCACCCGAGTCGCCAATCCAACTGAAGAACAAACACTGGCTGTTTCCTCACGCACGGGCGCGTCCTTTATACCGACCTTTATACCTTATAATATAATAAGACAAATTATAACAAAAATATATTTTTTTTATATTTCCTAATAGATAATATTATTAAAAAATATGAGATAAAATAATAAATTAACTAATATGTTTTTAGAAACATATATTTTGAAAATATGAAACAGAGATTAAAATCTCTAATAGTTTTACTAAAATTAGTTCAATACAAAAATATAGAAATAATTAATAACTTAAACGTTACTTTGGTTCCAAGGCTACATTCAGTGAACCACAAGTCCTAACTATTTCGAAACTAATACAGAACGAAGAAATAACTTCTTCGGCAGTCATTCGTTTGCGCTTAGAAATTTTTTTTAAACTCTAGTTTTTTTTCAGGCAAGTAGTATACGAATGGGGTTCCGAGGACAGGATGCAGGATGTGGAGCCGAGAGCCGGCTCCACCATATTGGATTGTGACGTCACGGCGGCCATCTTGGATGGTTGTGACCTTGACCTTTGACCTTGACCTTGAATTTGATCCTCAAAAATCGCCAAAATCCGCCAAAATTGGGCAAAATTTGCCCAAAATTCCTCAAAAATCGCCAAAATTTCCATTTCTGTGGAAAAAAGTTCCGCCAAAAAATCTCAAAAAATTCCACAAATTAAAAATTTCTCATTTCGAGGGAAAAATTTCCCGTTTCGAGGGAAAAATTCCCGTTTTTAGTCCTTAAAAATCCCAGCGGCTGAAAATTCCTAAAACTGGCTTAAGCATCCTTAACTCAAGCCTCAGTTAAGCCATTTCTAGGAATAAGGATACCATGACCGCCATCTTGGATTATGTCGTCACCGTTGCAATTTTCGTTACGGTCGCCATCTTTAACTTTTTATTATCCGATTTTAATAAAAAAAATTAAAATTTATTAAAAAAATTCAAATAATAAAAATTTAATAAAAATATTTAAAAAGCATACTTTTTCGACACGGAGCTCGGAGTCCTCGGTTCGAACCCGACGAATGCAAAAAAATAAAAATGACGACCGATCCTTCCCTCGTGGTGGGTGCTGGCAGACTGACTCCCACCACTTTTTATCATCATCTAGTATGACGTCATGGCCGCCATCTTGTCTTCGATGCTGGAAGCCATCATCATTGTATCGTCGGCTAGAGTGCGCCGATGACATGTTAGTTTAGTTCGTATCCGCTAGAGTGCAGTTATAATTTATTACTGTGACACCCGCCATCTTGTCATTTGGCCGCCATCTTGAAAATCCGTAATTATTTAGCTAGAAATTCGGGAAAACTTTCAAAATTCATTAAATAAATCACTCATTAATTTACATATTGATTCGATCGATTCCCGTCCTCGGTTCGATACCCGATCGTTGCAATAATGTTTAATCTTATGTAAAAAAAATAATTTAAATAAACCATGTTCAACATTCGTAAAGAGACTCTAAATCCTCTACGACCACCATCCTATCAGACATCAAGACCACCATATTGGAAATGTGTAATTTTAATGCTAGAGATCCGGGAAATAGTTCAGAAATCATTAAATAAATTTGTAATCCATATACTGATTGATTAGATCGACTTAGGTCCTTGGTTCGATCCCTGGCCGATACAAAACAACTTTAATTTAAAAAATACTAAAAAAGTGTTAGGTTTGAGAAAATAAAAACACCACAAGTTCTTTTAAAAAATATTTATTACATACTACACTACTACAAGTACAAAAAAATACACAGACAAATTACTAAAGTTTTGTGGATTTCTCGACATCTGCATCTGCCACCCACGAATTAAAGCGAGGTGGAAAGCCCCACCACTTGACGTAGGACCGTCCATTTCTTCGTTTTATAATCTTCTCCACCAAGTACGTATCGGGATACAACGTAGGCTGAATCTCTTCGGCATAGAAGCCTCCATGGATAGGTTTGTGGTCCAAATCTTCGAGGTAGTAGGTCCTAGGCTCTGATTCACGAACATGTGTCACACGGAAAAGTTCGGGACTCCAGTTTGCAGTGAAACCTTTCTCGAAGATACCTTTCTGCTTGGAGATTCGCACAATGTCACCGACGTTAGCTTTACGCTTTCGTGGATCTTTCTTCTTCGTGTTGGAAAACACTGTTTGAAGCAGGCGATTGTCCGTTACGTCCTTTGGCTTCATTTTCGTGGTAGAATGCACCGTGGAATTATACTCACATTTAACTTTCTCGATAGCATTTTTTATAATGTAGATGTAAGCTATCAAGACGTGAAATTAGTTTTTTGCACTTATTGCACTGAAACAGTATTCTTTGAGCATTATTCTGACAGCTGCTTCTTTCATGTCTGCGCACATTTGAAGTTCTAGTAAATGATGCACCACAATATTTGCATTGATGCGATGTATGCTCTTCATTAATTGATGTCTGGAATGCAGATGGTGAAACTTCAGCTGATGGTGGAACAGCACGTATCGTTGTCTCCTCTGCAGCAGGTATCGGGATCTTCACAGCTGTCGTCACCTCAGCCATTGAGCCCTCCGCTGCCATGGTCTCCTCTGCTAATGGTATCGGGATCTCCGTCTCCATCATCGTTGCTGCCATCGAGGTCCCCGCTGCTAACGGTAAACTTTCTATTCCGGTCGACATAACTAAATCTCACGAAACTTAATGGAGAGAGCACGTCCGTACAGCACCGCGGCCAGAGGTGAACTGCGGGTCCAGTCGTCCGAACCTGGCTTATATACCCACGGTCTACTGGTATGCTACATGAGTCAAAATAATGTCTGTATTTAAAATAATTTTTTTATTAGGTACCTAAAAATTATAGAAATAAAAAACACACGAGTTCAAGTTTTACACATTTATTTATAAAACATACACAAATACACATTAGGTTAAGGAATCAAGCATTTTCACAAGCAAAGTCTTTAATGCCGCACGAACTGACTCGTCGACTCCGGTTCCAACTGGTTCGCAGGCCACGGGATCAGGAACACAGGTTTCCAGCTGGTCATCTTCTGCGATGTCGACAACTCCGACAAGACATGGTCGGTGACGTCTGTGACCACGTCTACGCCTGGGCTTTGGCTCAGTGCTAGTTGGGACAGATTCACTGCCTGAACTGCGACGACGAGACGCACACCATTTGGACGTCTGCGTAGAAGCATCGCAGGCCGCAACAGGTTGCAACACGGCCATGTTTGGTGTTGCACGTGCAGACGAGGCGACTACCTCAGCGATGCTGGCAGGAAGGATTGTGTGTGGTCTCATGTGATAGACGGCACAGTTTCCAGGTTCGCAACAATCTACCAGCTGCTGGGTCGGTTCGTAGGACACAGGAAAGTGCACAAACCGCCAATGCTGAGCGCCTACATCACAGGTTTCTGTATATGTACGTAGATACCCGGAATCCCAGTAGCTGTACTCGACACTGCTGAAGCTAGGTCTTGCGCTCACGTACACGTTAGCAGGATGAAACGTAAAAATCTTCTTGCAGGTCGAACGACAACTGAAGGCACGTACGTAGGTGCGCCATTTATATATATGCAGGCTCCTACTAACACTGTGTGTGCCATTTCTGCATTAACTGCGAGTTTGTACAGGCACAGACACGTTCAAACTTGTCACGTAGCTGCACGACGTATATTGCACTAAGCTTGCGCAGGGAAGGACAACCGTAGTCGGTCTGTATATCCACAATTTCAGCTGCTCCGACGTCACACAGTTCTCGTAGCCATTTCTTCTGTTCAGGTCCGACGACGTAGATTATTTCGTTTTGCAGTAGTAAATCTTCAATAGTGTTTTTCACTTGGTGGTACGGAATTTTTCCTTCGTCCCACTATAGTCCATGATAATATTTACATAGCCATTCATTCGACCGTTTACTTTTTTCGTCTAGTAGTTTCCACGGATACGGAGGTCAGAAAGTGCGTGTTCGAGTCCGGCCGTCGTGAGTGACGTCAATTTCCTTGAGCACGAATCCGTTTTGGCTCTGGAAACCTTGCAGGTTGCAGTACATCTTGTCGCTAGCAATGCTCGGTCGTAACTAAATTATCATAGAAAACGAAACGGTATTTATGTCAGAATTTTCACAAGTTTGTCTCGACAATTGTACGATGCAAGCCGATCCTGAAGTATCAGACAAAAAGCATAGGTGTTTGGCGGAATATTTCCGCTAGTCGTTATCTCGATCCTACAGTCGATGATGTTTGAATTTATACGATCATCCTGTTTGGAAACGTCAAACACCATTAACGGTGCCTTGTTCTTGAAACTGTCGGGACTCAGTATCGGTGACTGTATCCGCCCGTAGTAAGCTTGCTGAAACTTGGCATACATTTGATATGCTAGAAGAAATCTTCCACTTTCAAAATCCATGTTCATGTCAACGTACGGATAACTTTCGCTGTTTAAAAATATTTTTACATTACGTATTTGACAGTTATCGAATACGGAGCGACTTACTCCTGCATTAAGCTGTCTTCCGGTCTGAAGTCCGACGATGATGTATCTTGGTTTTTCCGTAGCGAAGCTGGACTTTACTATCCAATTGATACGCTGACTATGAGGCAAGCCAGGATAAGTTTCCAGGCTCCAGGATCGGAATGGCACATCGAAGTTCTTGCCATTTTCTATGTTCTTCAACATCTTGACCCGCTCAACGGTGCTCACTTGGATTTGGGGCAGCATCCACTCGATAGACTGAAGTGTTAGCGAAACATCTTGAGGGTTTTCAGCAGCGGCGACAATTGCATTAATGTGCGTGTTGGCTAGAAGCAGTACGAGCTCTTGTTTCGAATTAATGATTATATGCTTGTAGTCCTCAGCGAATCCGAGAAGCATGGACAGAGGAACACAAACTTCGAACTTCCCTTCGGCATAAACCGGAAGCTTATATTCATCCTCGAGAGCCCAACCGGCCATCTTTGCAGCAGACAGTTCATTTGGCGTGAGCGAAAGGTAATTTTTCATAGCAGATGTTATGCCTACATCTCTCGTCTGGTCTACCTCGACACCATTGAGTACATAAGTAATGCGCTCGATTAGGTGAAGAATACCATTGCAGGATATTGATGTCGTTGTCGGGTGCGTACCATCCGCTTTTGTAAGCGTGCCTCTTATACGTAGAAATGACTGCGAAGGTAAAGTACAAATATCTTGGTGCTGTACAGCAATGCGTACTTCCGATGGTAGTGCGTACGGTCCGAGCAGGAAAGGCTGGTACTCGTGCAATTCCATTTTCGTAATGCTGTCATCAAAAATGACCGGATCTTCCACGTTGAGGATTTCGTCTTCCATATTTATTCGGCACTTGTCCAATACTGAGAAGATACTTTATGTTGTCAGGTGTTAATGCACCGATGTCTGGTAGAGAACTGTTCTTATTCACGACAATACGATTTCTTTTATAACTGTTCGGTGTTACGAACTTTATGCCCATCGCTTCAAGTGCAGACGTAATGTAATTTCTTCGTCTTGAAAATTCACCAATCGTCCTCGCTGGTCAACGATTCGGACGACGACTTCGTGTGCGCACTTCACGACGACTGGAACGTAAATGATACTTTGCGGTACTTCTACCAGTTTATATCCTGGCGGGACCATCGGCGAAAACTCGTGCAGCATGTTGCTTAGTCTTCCGTTGAGATACGTTCCACTTGCCAAATTACAGTTTATTCTTATGACATTCACAGGCAAAATGTTTACTGCGCGCGTAGATTCGTACGTTCTTCCTGTACCATACACCTTTGATTCGAATCCGAGCATCGTACCTATGGTCCCAGGTTTCGTAAAGTCGACATTTTCACTGCATGTTAGAATGCTTTTTTGAGTGTTTGGATTTCCACGCAGTTGAAAGTCTACATCCTGTGGTAACATATCCCTGATGTAATTTGCAATGTCATCTATTTCGTAAGAGCCAACAGGTAACCGTATTTCATGAGCGGTCCCATCGCTTTTCAGGAAGCATATCTTGCAGTTTTCCTCGTCGATGTTCGGTATGGCATTATACGTTTGAAAATCTACGAGTCCGATACACCATTCTCCGTCTAAATCCAGAGGCGGGAAATGAACCGCCCGCAGCTCAGATGCGTGACCTGTCAAGGTAAGTGTTATCGACATGACTAATAAATTATCGTCACTGCACAACCTTTAAGTAGCAATTTTTATTGGTCAGCTAATTTTTGTTTGTTAAAAAGCGAAGACACAAGTGTCCGCAGTTTGTTTGATTTGGCCTCTGTTCCGTTTCGTAATTGTAAAACAACGTAGTGGTCCGACCCAGGTACTGTCGCAGTTCGGGCGGAGGCCGTAAATTTCCAAAACTATCGTAGTACTCGACCATGTTTCCAGTCTTTACATAGGCCACCCAGTGCGTGCCGCGACCCGCCGACGTGTCTAAATTAATGATGGCACGTTCGTGCGTTTTTGGCTTGCTGGGCAAAGTGTCTCGCATAAACACGCCGCGGAAGTTTGGTATTTTAAGTTTGCGTGCGTACTTTATTAAATCTACGTTGGTGAGCGGTCGTTTCGGTAGGGAACTTAGGATTTTTTCATTCGTTTTTTTTTCATGCCTCGGCCTGATTTGTGCGGCCGTAAGTACAGTCCTGCGCCGTTTTTTTTTACCGATGGCAATGGCTTCCATGCTGGCATTATGTCACTGTGCTTCTTTTAACTGCTTGCGTTCATTCTTCGAAGTGTTGACTGCCCGCACTATACCGCTCGTTACACCGATGAGGCCGCCGAGAACACCCAATGCAGGCAAAAGCAAAGGAAGAAATCCTCCTATAATCTTCTTGTCGAGAGTCTGTAATTTTTGCTTGGCTTTTTGCACGCCTGCACCAGTCTTGCGTTTGGTCTTGCGCGAGTTAGTCTTTGATTTGATGGAGCCGGCTCGACGAGCGCCCAGTCCTAATTTCGTCTTTGCCTTCATGATTTTGGAAACGCCCCACGCTGCGATTTTCTCTCCAAGTCCCGCGTTCGACGATTTACTTATATCTTCGGCTTCCTGTGCCAATGTCTCGTCGGCCCGGTGCCTGGATTCCAGATCCTTGCTTAATGAATATGCGATATCGTGCTGCTTGCACTTTTCGTCCAGAGAATTAATTCCCACGTCACCGCGAGCTAACCTTTTCGCTAGTTTAGTCCCGGGGCCGCAGAATCTGTAGCCGAAAATGTGTAGCTCGAATGGTAGATTGTTTATCAGCGAGTTTACGAGTCCCGCACCGATTTGTTTTTTGTTCTTACCTCTTCGAGTCATTACGCACAACTGACCAGAAAGTATAAATACGCTTATTTTATACAATTACTTTAGTACAATGCAGGTCGTCAAGCAAGACGTGTGTTTGCCCGTGCGCATTACGCAAGACGATGTATTTAGTGCGCGTGAATCACGACATGGCTTACTGTTGCAACCTGTTGCGGCCTGCGATGCTTCTACGCAGACGTCCAAACGGTGTGCGTCTCGTCGTCGCAGTTCAGGCAGTGAATCTGTCCCAACTAGCACTGAGCCAAAGCCCAGGCGTAGACGTGGTCACAGACGTCACCGACCATGTCTTGTCGGAGTTGTCGACATCGCAGAAGATGACCAGCTGGAAACCTGTGTTCCTGATCCCGTGGCCTGCGAACCAGTTGGAACCGGAGTCGACGAGTCAGTTCGTGCGGCATTAAAGACTTTGCTTGTGAAAATGCTTGATTCCTTAACCTAATGTGTATTTGTGTATGTTTTATAAATAAATGTGTAAAACTTGAACTCGTGTGTTTTTTATTTCTATAATTTTTAGGTACCTAATAAAAAAATAATTTTAAATACAGACATTATTTTGACTCATGTAGCATACCAGTAGACCGTGGGTATATAAGCCAGGTTCGGACGACTGGACCCGCAGTTCACCTCTGGCCGCGGTGCTGTACGGACGTGCTCTCTCCATTAAGTTTCGTGAGATTTAGTTATGTCGACCGGAATAGAAAGTTTACCGTTAGCAGCGGGGACCTCGATGGCAGCAACGATGATGGAGACGGAGATCCCGATACCATTAGCAGAGGAGACCATGGCAGCGGAGGGCTCAATGGCTGAGGTGACGACAGCTGTGAAGATCCCGATACCTGCTGCAGAGGAGACAACGATACGTGCTGTTCCACCATCAGCTGAAGTTTCACCATCTGCATTCCAGACATCAATTAATGAAGAGCATACATCGCATCAATGCAAATATTGTGGTCATCATTTACTAGAACTTCAAATGCGCGCAGACATGAAAGAAGCAGCTGTCAGAATAATGCTCAAAGAATACTGTTTCAGTGCAATAAGTGCAAAAAACTAATTTCACGTCTTGATAGCTTACATCTACATTATAAAAAATGCTATCGAGAAAGTTAAATGTGAGTATAATTCCACGGTGCATTCTACCACGAAAATGAAGCCAAAGGACGTAACGGACAATCGCCTGCTTCAAACAGTGTTTTCCAACACGAAGAAGAAAGATCCACGAAAGCGTAAAGCTAACGTCGGTGACATTGTGCGAATCTCCAAGCAGAAAGGTATCTTCGAGAAAGGTTTCACTGCAAACTGGAGTCCCGAACTTTTCCGTGTGACACATGTTCGTGAATCAGAGCCTAGGACCTACTACCTCGAAGATTTGGACCACAAACCTATCCATGGAGGCTTCTATGCCGAAGAGATTCAGCCTACGTTGTATCCCGATACGTACTTGGTGGAGAAGATTATAAAACGAAGAAATGGACGGTCCTACGTCAAGTGGTGGGGCTTTCCACCTCTCTTTAATTCGTGGGTGGCAGATGCAGATGTCGAGAAATCCACAAAACTTTAGTAATTTGTCTGTGTATTTTTTTGTACTTGTAGTAGTGTAGTATGTAATAAATATTTTTTAAAAGAACTTGTGGTGTTTTTATTTTCTCAAACCTAACACTTTTTTAGTATTTTTTAAATTAAAGTTGTTTTGTATCGGCCAGGGATCGAACCAAGGACCTAAGTCGATCTAATCAATCAGTATATGGATTACAAATTTATTTAATGATTTCTGAACTATTTCCCGGATCTCTAGCATTAAAATTACACATTTCCAATATGGTGGTCTTGATGTCTGATAGGATGGTGGTCGTAGAGGATTTAGAGTCTCTTTACGAATGTTGAACATGGTTTATTTAAATTATTTTTTTTACATAAGATTAAACATTATAGCAACGATCGGGTATCGAACCGAGGACGGGAATCGATCGAATCAATATGTAAATTAATGAGTGATTTATTTAATGAATTTTGAAAGTTTTCCCGAATTTCTAGCTAAATAATTACGGATTTTCAAGATGGCGGCCAAATGACAAGATGGCGGGTGTCACAGTAATAAATTATAACTGCACTCTAGCGGATACGAATTAAACTAACATGTCATCGGCGCACTCTAGCCGACGATACAATGATGATGGCTTCCAGCATCGAAGACAAGATGGCGGCCATGACGTCATACTAGATGATGATAAAAAGTGGTGGGAGTCAGTCTGCCAGCACCCACCACGGGGGAAGGATCGGTCGTCATTTTTATTTTTTTGCATTCGTCGGGTTCGAACCGAGGACTCCGAGCTCCGTGTCGAAAAAGTATGCTTTTTAAATATTTTTATTAAATTTTTATTATTTGAATTTTTTTAATAAATTTTAATTTTTTTATTAAAATCGGATAATAAAAAAGTTAAAGATGGCGACCGTAACGTAAATTGCAACGGTGACGACATAATCCAAGATGGCGTTCATGGTATCCTTATTCCTAGAAATGGCTTAACTGAGGCTTGAGTTAAGGATGCTTAAGCCAGTTTTAGGAATTTTCAGCCGCTGGGATTTTTAAGGACTAAAAACGGGAATTTTTCCCTCGAAACGGGAAATTTTTCCCTCGAAATGAGAAATTTTTAATTTGTGGAATTTTTTGAGATTTTTTGGCGGAACTTTTTTCCACAGAAATGGAAATTTTGGCGATTTTTGAGGAATTTTGGGCAGATTTTGCCCAATTTTGGCGGATTTTGGCGATTTTTGAGGATCATATTCAAGGTCAAGGTCAAAGGTCAAGGTCACAACCATCCAAGATGGCCGCCGTGACGTCACAATCCAATATGGCGGAGCCGGCTCTCGGCTCCACATCCTGCATCCTGTCCTCGGAACCCCATTCGTATACTACTCAGGCAGTATTTTATTTTTTTTAACTTTAAAGTTGATCTTCTGACAGTGATGGATAAATACAGAACAAAAATGTGTAGACAGCTGGCTTGCTAAGCAACAGACTATCATCAGTTTTCTTTTCCAAGAAGGTAGCGCAACAAACCCTTCAATAGCCACAATGATGCATGAAAGGACGTGATTGCAACTACAGAAGATTAATAAAATGATAGAGTTTGTTTAAGAGGAAATTTTCAAGGTTAAGGAGGCAATCGGAAACAGCCTCTGACACACGTGTTTGCTTAAGTTGGTTTCCACGAAAAAAAATATATATTCGTGTGTGTACTATAATTGTTAATATCAATAGTTTGAGTTTGATGACTGTGGTAAACCAGTCAACAAAGATGGAAACATACGACACATTTTGGGGAAAACCGAAGGAATATGTAGGTCGTGGCCTACGGGAAGAAGTAACCATCCCAGCATTTTCCTGGGGTGAATCCAGGAAAGACTTATAATAGAGATCAAGAGGTATTGAACAAAATTCGAACTGAGATCATCTTTTAAGTTGTAACTGTGTTATCATGGAGGCGAAGGAAGGTTTGCGTATCTCCGAACAGACTCGGTATTCATGAATTGGGCCACGTCGGAGAAAAGGATCGCACATCCGACTCTTGTCAGTGAACAAGACGACAAGGTGATCGTGGGTACAGGAGACACTAGATTGTCGTTCGTGGAATGAAGGGTGTGCACAGTGTAGAATAAACACATTTAGCCATCACTTCTGTACAACTACGAGGGCTATTCGTAGAGTAAGCTACGTTTTGTCATTAAAAAAATATACTCGTGAGAAAAAAAGGTTTTTGAAGTGAAAACTCTTTTAGCCGCGTTGAGCGATTTTTGGTAGGGGCAAAACTTATGGGTTCGCGTCACCGACATGCTAGTGACGTGTTGCGCCATGCTTCTAGACCCACCGGTGTCAGTCAGTCAGCGTTTGAGTTTTACTATGTCGATTTTTGAAGAGTGTTTTCAGGTTAAATTTTATGTAAGAGAACTACGTTGCAAAATCTTCGGAGAACCATGCTGTAGTAGCACTAAGTGAAGTTAATTTGACAACGTGAATACATAACCTAGGTCTCACATCACTGGTAAGTCATAGCTAGGTAATTAATTTTTACGTAATTTTTTACATACCACTGACAACTGTTTTGACTAAAACATTATGTAAGGATAAATGATATCATGCTGACATCGCACTGATATAATACCAAAATCGTTTATTTGCGTACATTTGACGTAGAAATGATGTCATATTACACATTTAAAAACAAAGTTTTAAGTTTTCACTTCTGTTGACAGTCCCCATGACTGGCTATATTTTTTATTGATAGTTTTAGTTTACTACATATCGACTTCACAATTTAACATAATCACTATTCAATTTCAAACACGTTTCGTAAATCTTCTGCATAGAAGTTCGCCACCTGGGAATGAAGCGGACGCCTTGACCATATACATCATGGACTTCGAGTACGAAATGCGTGTAACCTAAGTACAGGCGCTTAGTAAACATTTCCGGGAAACGTTAAAGCGGTCTCCGTAATCAATTCGGAAAATGATGGCTACACTTTCTTTTTTTTTTTTGGGGGGGGGGGGGGGGGAGGGGGAGAAAAGGACGTATTTTTTGGTTGATTTAATGAAACGTGAGTCAACAATTACAGCAAAAATTACACAATTACGATTGTCCACTGGCTTTATTTCCAGGCGGTGAATTTATCTACGCAGAGTTGTTTAAGAAACTGGTGCAGCGTTGCGAAAAATGCTTGGAGCTGAATGATAATTATGTGAAAATGCAAAGTAGGTCTGTAGTGAACTAAAACTGCCAATAAAACGTTTTCTCACGAGTTTTTTTTAATGACCAAACGAAGCTTATTTTACTCTTAAAATTTGCCAACAAAACTGATTGCTGCTTTGGGAACTAGAAACATTTTCAAACACTCATATCTTCAAAGGAGATTTATTATCTTGCGTCAGTTATTTGGTTTCTACCTCAACTTGATGCCGTGTTTGGTTTTAGTTAACTGAAATCTTTCATAACCCTTTTTAACTCGAATATTGTCTCATTTTTTAGTTAGTATTTAGCCACTAACATCTGAGAACCCGGTATAAATTCAAGCTCTAGTAAATACTATACTAATGTACCTATTTTTACTTATATTTATACTAATACTTTTTTAACCGACCCATAGCCAAAACGTGGATGGCTAAGATGGCCGAGGGGACAATTTTGTCCCAGGGAAAAGCTGTTTTTGGTACATAAAAGTATACATGGTACCTCGACACAATACATTTTATAAATTTATATGTGGATAGTGATAACAATAAAAGTTATTTCAAAACTACTTTATAGTTTTTAAAATAATTATTGATATCAAACAGTGTCTTATCTATTGGGTATATTAGTAACACTGTTAAGAATAAGAATAAACGGAATAACTAATGGATAATGTTAATTACTTATGGTTTTGGGTCAATTTTAGTTCTTTATATTGGTCATGTTTTAGAAAATAGTTTTAAGACTGTTATTTAATTTTAAATTATTCTTTAAACGTAATTATAAATGTTACTTAATGCATGGAACTGAAAAGATAAGTGGTTGAGTTGGCAAACAGAAAAAAATACCCGTTGAAAAGTTTGAGAACCTTTAGGTATTTTAAAATGTGTATTTTATTTTTAGTATGCAGTTATTTTATAGTTAATAGTATTTTTTCCATGGCTACTTAATTAAGTAGATAACTTTAAGTGTGTGCGTAGAACTTAATACAACAAAAATTGTTTTTCTCGACCTCCATCATGGAATCCGAGCAGTCGAAAAAAATGATCCCACGCAAAACTTTGTGATAAAAATAAAAAATGCGAAATGTGTATCTAAATGAATATTTATCATAACGGAAACGGGAAGCTTCTCATCTCGTTTGCCAAATTATTATTATTTTTAGGTTGTCTGCTACGTGCTGTTGTTCAGGTCTGCATTGTTCGGAACACCAAGGGAATGCGCAGCTTAACTGACACCTGACAAGACTGGGAGAAATATCTCCCGCGCAGTTTGCGTCTCCCTGCGATTTACCGAGAGCGGCCATGGAAGACAGGAAACATGAGATATTCAGGTGAATTTTGAAGAAATAGCTCCTTTTGCAGTCGTTACTATGGCGTGACAAAAATATTTTGTACCTAGCTTTTCGTTTCATGGTCCCTAGACTCCGAAACTACCGTCAACTCAAAGGTGTGTGTGTGTGTGTGTGTAAAGGACACGATTGTCGTAATTTTGCACAAGCAACTTTCAGGCTGATACACAAAATACAGAAATGGAAAATTTCGGTCGAGCTCGCTAATGAGCAAAATCGGACAAAGAGCGCGGTATAACGGGTAGAGGGTCATTGAAAAATATAAAATTCACTACCACTACAATTTATTTCAATAACAAAATAATTGCATCTATTTAAAGTACTTTTACCTCCTAAGAACAGTACCAAGAACTTTGGTTCGAAAATTTTGTTTTGGTAACACTGTTGAATGCATTGGATGGAAAACTCGAAATATTTTGGCTGCGTGGAATGTCCGAAAATGTTCGGTCCATATATTTTGTTTTAATTTCTAGAACATATAAGTCAATTCGTCCACAGATTTTCCTGTATATTTCAGAGTTCTATAGAATTTTCCAGAATTTTCCGGGTTCCAAAATAAATACGAACTTCAAAATCTACATGCACATCTATGTCAAGAAGAGTAAATTTTTTTTTCCTGAAGAGCTCTACAAGAAACAAGGCATTTTCTTTGAACTATTTCTAGATGTCTCCTTTATTAAATGCCCATTATTATTATTTTGCAAAGCAGAATGAGATTCTGAGCAATATGTAACCTTACGTTCATAGTGTACTTTTTATAACGCATGGTCCAATTCCTAAAATAATCGGTTAGTAGGTTAAAACAAGTAAACACATATCTTTTTCTAGAGAAAACAATAAAGGGGCTGCATCGTAATGAACAACATAATAGGCGTACAATATTTATTATCTTAATGCCCGCAGCAACTATTTACTCATTACTTAGTAAAAACATTTTGTTGCAATGTTATCTGCTCCCAGAACTGACCGGCTATAACCATGGCTCATTCTGTGTTGCCTAAAGTGTCTAATTAAGTGCAATCCTAAAAGTCGTAGACATCGGATTTCAGCTGCTTTGTTGCAATTTATCAAATAAGGTTGAAACATAAATTATTATTTTTTTTTATCACTTGGGTACCTTGGGTGCAAATAATAACTGAACGGGGAAAGAGAAGGGTAGACGTAAAACGCGAGCATGACTCATCATGCGATGGGTGCAAACTTTTGCAATGTTGGAATACACGAGTGGTGATTAAATGCAAATTAAATGTTCCGAAAATCTCAGGTAATCGTGCGTTTCGCGACCGTCTTTTTTTTTCTTTTTTTTTTTCGTGTTTTTGTAAACGCGTAAATTTTAGTATGTTCTTAAATATGTATGTATGTATATATATATATATACGTATATATATATATATACACACACACATAAAAGAGCATATCATGTGTAAATTTGGTGATTTGAAGATGTTTCAGAACCTGCATTTTATATTTTTACTGGAGAGATGAGAACTTCCCCATATAATCCACCATACACAGTTGACGTACGGGTGCTTGTTTTTTTATAACTCAGAAATTTAAATCTTAGAAACACACAACTTAGGAACTCACGTAATAACACACAATATAGAATTTTCAGCCATGCCAGTTATATTTCATGTGGTTCTAGCTTATGACAGTTCTTGGTTGTGCAACGTTCAGAAATTTTTCTGACAACACTAGTGTTAAAGTGGTCTACAAAATATTTGGGAAGGGGGGGGGGGGTGGTGTTTAGGGGAGGATATAAGGAAAGGAGCGGTAGAGCGGAGGCTCTAGGTTCGGAATCTTCTCACTTTTCGCCTGACTCTGTTTCTCGGGAGTTGATCATGGCGTCTTTCAATCAATATGACAGGTATTGCCAAAGGATCTTCCGATTTACCGAATTACTTTGCTTATCTTCTATACAATCGGCGCGAAGCAGTCTCAAAGGACGTATATGTACCTGGGTACATCTTAGCTTGCCTACTACAGTATGTCCACACTGGCAGTTAGTTCCCTTGCAGTCGTTCATCTGTGCATGTTGATTGTTCTAAGTTATGACGTTCCTGAGTCATGCGATTCGGGGTTTGGCATCTAAAATGTTGTGATGGTTCTAAATTGTGCGTTTCCAAGCAAAGGCTAGAGACCTGAACAATTCGCGGATTCATTTCGTGTTATGCTAAAATTCAAATAAATATACCTTAGTGCTGCTTCTATCATTGGTTCACTGTTGATCTGGAGGACTAAGGGCCAATTAGAGACCCTCGCCCATAGAAGTGTCGAATCACAGGCCACCCAGTCGAGACGACTCACAAGTCAGCAGCCAGTGAACAGTTGGCATTTGCCCGAGTGTGTAGAGGATATTTAAGTCTATCCTGAAGGTGATTGAACCCGAGAAATTTTTCCGGTCTCTAGCAGTGGCGCCTGGCACCGCGTGGCAGTGCCAAGGTGTGCACAGGGGTGTAGGGAGACTCGGGCCGCGCGCGGCGCGCCAGAGGGCAGGTGGAGGCGCGGGCAGTACTCACAGTGTACCTCTAGCGTGAAGGTCATGTTGGCGGGCGGCGGCACGCCGTTCACGGCCAGGCAGAGGTACGTGCCCATGTGCGCCCTGGTGATGCGCGTGATGTTGAGCGTGTGTCCCGACACCGACATGGCTGGAACACGAGCGTGCACTGCTATCAGCACTCTACACCACCGTCAACACTCTACACCACCGTCAACATTACACAACCATTAACACACTACACAAACATCTACACTCTACACCACCACATTCCTCTAAACCACCATCAACACTCTAAACCACCATCAACACTCTAAACCACCATCAAAACTCTAAACCACCATCAAAACTCTAAACCACCGCCCTACACCACCACAAAAACTCTACACCACCATCAACACTCTACACCACCAATGTTCTATTCCACCACCAACACTCTTCGTCTCCAACACTCTACACCACCAACACTCTAAACCATCATCAATACTCCACATCAACACTCTACACCCCCAGAAACACTCTACATCACTCTCTACACCACAAACGCTCTACACTACTTTCAACAGAACAACACCAAAACTCTAAACAATTTCAACAAATTCCCTATCATAAAAGCTTTAAGTACATTTCAGCCATCGACTAATAAGATATTTTGGCTTTCGAGATGGAGCTGTATGGACGTTTCGCTCTGCATTGCAGCAGGCATCTTCAGGGTTGAGATTCAACTGAGCGCTGCGATGGGGGAAGGGTATATTTATACTTGCCGGAGGTCTTATTGAGGCATTCATTAGGAGGAAGCCTCTCATGATTGGCTACCTGAAGAAGGTGTCAGGCAAGTAGCCTATAAATATACAGCTCAGCCATATGATGAAGCTCAAACTTGAAGATGCCTGCTGCATTGCGGTGAAAACAACCACAGCGATGCCGCTAAACCTCGAGAACCACAGAGTTTAAGAATAGTTTGTGAGGGAAACCAAAAACTTTACTCTATAGTTCATTATCCCTTTTTTAAAACATAAAGACTGCAAAAAGATTTTTTTCATGGTATATCTTTGTAAAGAGCAGGTATTTACAAGTGTGTGCACCTGCTTATCCATACATGCGTTTAAATTCTATATACTGCAGATTCCATCTCCGCAATGTTGTGGGTGTTGCGTCGTGGCGACGCTGACTTAAACCTTGCCACAGCGAGCCGCCTGCTGGTGGTTCCCAACCACGCTGGAAGCTATAAGGGAGGAAGGGAGGAACTCTCTCTCCACGGGGGAGAAACTCTGACTGCCACGACTGAGACCAAATTTTTTTAAGTAGTTTCGGGCCCGTCCGCTAGATAGTAGCTTTCATAATATATATTTTTAACACAGCTAAATTGATTGTGAGAAGTAATGCATTAGCTATCATCAGGAAAACAAACGAAGTGAAAATTTATTCTCTTTATTTTGGTAACGTGACAACGTCTAATAAATCGATGAACGCCGGCTGCACGCACGAAAAAGTGACCCGTTACGCACATTGTTCTGTTACGCTGTGTCCCGTTGCGCTCATTGGTCCGTTACGCTGTGTTCCGTTACGCTCATTCTTCCGTTACGCTCTGTTCCGTTACGCTGTCGGCGAGAGCAGTAATAATAGGTTATATTACAATTGGCTAAAAAATTATGGTGATGCTTATAATTGATGATAGATATTTGATTAAAATTTATTTATATGAAAACTTTTTCATAATTATATTTAAACTTTATAGCTAAACGCCAGTTTTTAAAATTAACTACAAGTCATCTACACGTGAACTGTTTCGTCGACTGTTTATAAAGTGAAGTGAAAAGTTAATGTGGTTTTCATTGCTTATTACAACAACAATTTCGGCAATAAAGGTTAATTATTCTTGCATTTTAAAAATCTGATTACTAGTATAATTTTAAGTATTTATTCTTTTATTATTAAAATTAAAAATGATTCAATTTTATTCGTAAAAGTATGCAATCATTTCATCAATGTTTTGTTACGACGTTGTCACGTTAAAACTATCGTCCGTAAACCGACTTTACAGACAACCAATTGTTGTTGTTGTTTTTGTTGATCTGGGCATGCGCAGAGTCAGCGAGCCAGCCACGGCGGCACCCGGGCGGGACTCACCCTGCCAGGAGCCCATGGGGATGACGGAGCCGTCCAGCTTCCTCCACTCGACGGCGGGGCGCGGGGTGCCCGCGGCGGCGCAGCGCAGGCGCACGTTCTCGCCCTCGTGCACGACGGTGGGTCGGGGCGGGAGCTGCGAGCCCATCCCTGCGACAAGCGGCGAGCGCCCGCCACTCTACACTGTGCCTCCACCCCTCTGGGCGAACCAGCTGGGGATACTACACACGGCTGCGGTCATCTTTAGCATGAAACATGATTTTTTTTCTGCATATTAAATTATAATATACAAAAAGGGTAGTGAAAATTGAAACAAATATGGCGACACTGCAAACTGTCATGATCTTTATTTTTTTCTTACTCCCTACTTAGTTCCTTACTCTCGCTCTGTCTCTTTCTATTCCCCACTCCCCAGGAGCGTTAAACGTTTAACGCAACCTTGTTGGAAGTCGCATTAGAAGTTTCACTTCAAAAAAACGAGAGGGGGGACGAGGGGGTGCCCAGAGAAAACACAGTGGGTCACGACAATGTCCGCCATGTTTCCTACATTCAAAAATTCCTAATTATTCTTCGCCGGGAATCTAATCCGGATCGTCTTGGTGGAAGGCGAGTGGTCTGTGCCCTAGCGATATGGACTACTCTCCTTTTGAAACGTAACGCAGCTGGAAGTAATCTCACTGACGTCATAACGGGGCAAGTACAAGTACACGAGCATTCACGGAGAACTGAGACACCAGTAATTGAAAATTAAAATTAACACGTATGTGAAGAAGAAAAAAAAATGTCGTGGGAACATATGGGGTTCACAAATGTTGGAGTAATTTTGTCTTACGGAAAATGTGTTCCTTTTGTATGCAGTTCGCGCGCTGGAAAAAAAAAAAGATTTCTGCGCTCTGCACGTACGCTCACATAATACACCACGCGTAGCGAGTTACTCATCGCGAAGGGCGGTCAAGTACTACGTGCATTGAACCGCAATTCGACCATACAAGCCCCGCCGGCAGCGCTTAGTCACGTCTGCCCAGCGCGCGCGTTAAATTTCTCCGCGATGTATGTACGTGCGTACTAGTGGCTAACCACTCACTTCCCAGGATAACAAGGAATGACTAGAGACCTGCAAAATTCGCGGATTCATTTCGTGATATGCTACAATTCAAATAATTATACCTTTGTGCTGCTTCTACCACTGGTTCACTGTTAATCTGGAGTAATGAGGGCCAATTAGAGACCCTCACTCATAGAAGTGTCGAATCACAGACACTCGGTCGAGACGACTCACAAGTCAGCAGCCAATGAACAGGTGGCATTTGTGCGAGTGTGCAGAGTCTATCCTGGAGGTCATTGAACCCGCGAATTTTGCAGGTCTCCAAGCGAATGATATCTAGTTGTGGAACAATCGACGGACTGAAAATAGGGCTACACTTTCATCGCTGTATCGCAAAGCCACAAATCGAAAATTCTTTCCATTTGTTGCACTTTATGGGGTGAAGCTTAACTTGGCTAGGTAAACAGTTTGATAACATTAGACTTACGTACGATACAATTTTTAAAAAAAATATTTTTACATGCGTAATCAGTACATTTGTATCTGAAAATTCTGAACATGAAAGATTACAAAAGTCTTCCTCGTCACAATTTGTTTCTTACGTAAGTTCCGTTACAATAACTAGGTAATTAATTAAAATGTAAATGTTTTGTGTTTTCATGTTAATTTTATATAAGTTTTACTAAATAATTTTAACATCAAGTTTCTTTGTTGATTCATAGGTGTGTATAGCTATGTTTTGTCACCTGCTTGTCAAGTCACTTGAATAGTCCTGTAATTCGTTATTGCAGACATGATTTGGACAATAGAAAAATTTCGATTGCAATTTTACGTGACAACGTCTAATAAATCGATGAACGCCGGCTGCACGCACGAAAAAGGATGACTCATTGTCCCGTTACGCACATTGTCCCGTTAAGCTTTTTCCCGTTACGCTCATTGTACGCTTGCGCCGCATCTCTCTCTCTTCCACTTGATTGGATCAACCATTGATTGGACTTTTTAGAGGCACATTAAACTTGAAACACTCCCATTCGTTTCCTACTTTTCCTATCCTATCCTTAACAGAATAACACAGATTGGAAGAAGTTAAATAGCAAACATGTATAAACGTTATAGTTAAAATAATCTTTTCGTTAAAGTAATAACCATATTTGAATTAATGAGTGCAAATAAAAGTAAATTTATCAATTAAATTGTAGATTTCATTTCACTCCTTCTTTGTATAAAAGTTATAGTTAAAATAATCTGTTCGTTAAAGTAATAAACATATTTGAATTAATGAGTGCAAATAAAGTAAATTTATCAATTAAATTGTAGATTTTATTTCACTCCTTTGTATTCATACAAAATAGTGATAATTCAATAAAAATTATTCAATTTTATTCATAAAAGTATGCAATAATTTCATTAATGTTTTGTTATGACGTTGTCACGTTAAACTATCGTCCGTAAACCGACTTTACAGACAACCAATTTTTTAAGACAGTATTATGTATAACTCCATTACTAAACTATAAAACACATTGGTTGAGCGGTCGGAAGAATCTATTGACACGAGTTTGATTCACGCAGGGATCGAACGCGTATTTTTCACAAGTGAGAAAGTGGCGGGCGTTTATGTGAACCAGTATGTTTTCTCGAGTTTATCTCGTTTTCCCCGCCAATTGACGAAACGGTGAAACCTGATTCATTAATAACAGGAAACCGCAAATGAAATACTTTTTTTTTATTCAGAGATTATTTAATCGAAAGGCAGCTAATTCTTACCATAGGCAAATTAATGACGTAGACCGCGCCAGCAAGCCACTGAGTATAAAACATTTATGGCCCCGACATTGAAACGTCTCGTCAACCAACGAAACTGTCAAAACCACGTGAAAATGGGAGCTACAGTTGGTATATTTCTGATGTTATTTTTTGTGCATGAAAAGCCCGGTACAGATTCTTAAAAGCACTCAAGGGACTTGAGTTACAGCTTTATCTTCATTTCTACGCCATTAATAGTTATGGTTATAGCTCAAGTATCATAGTCACCCTACGCACGATGAGAAGACTGCGCACCAGTTCAGAGCCAGAAGCACTATCGTCCCGCCTCACTAGCTGAGATAAACCCCTGACCAGGCGACGAAGACGCGGCAGTGCGTGCTTGTTTTTTTTTTTTTTTTGGGGGGGGGGGGGGGGGTTATTCGGAACTGTAACCGATTTCCAGAACCGGGAATCTCGGCGCTAGTCTTCAACGGAACCGAGAATTCCCGGTACTTTCGGTACTAGGAAGTTTTTTTTTTTAATTCATAGATTAATGGTTCAACAGTCAGTTATTGAAGTAGTAATAGTTAGTTTGGAACGATTAAACAAGTTTTAGTGACCAAAATTAAGAGATGCAATTTTTTTTTTTTACTGCAATACGTATCTAATAACGTGAAAACCTACCTCTCAATCTTTTAACTCTGGAAACAAAAAAAAAATCTTTTTCAAACAAATAATCGTTTTAACGCACGCTAAATCACATAGTTATTAACTTAAAATAACGTTTATTCCTTTCATAAGAAACTTCAAAGAAAAAAAGGTGTCGTTACGTAAAGAATGCTGGCGCCACAGCCATGGGCACACCGACTGGCGACTGAGGAGCGCTTGCGGCAGACTCGCCCCCCTCCCCCGCCCGATGATCGTCTCGCCAGAGTCCCGAAAAGTACCGAAATAACCGGGCATCGATTTTAAATGCCCGGCTGTTATTTTAGGGAAGCCTAAGATGTCCATCAAGTTCTGTCCCTGCCCGAACACGCCCGAATATTCATTCACCTTCGGAAAACTTCGGAGTTTTGTTTTTGTAAATGCAAAATAGTTAGTATAGCTACATTAAAACAAAATTGGGAGATTGTGTGAATTGTTTGTTAGGTCAGGATAGCTACATATTAATGTTAATTCCTAAGCAACCATAAACTTATTTGACAGTATTTTTAACGGAGCTATACTGACCTAACATAACCAACCATCCACAATTTCGTAAAGTAGGTATTTATAATGTAGCTAACCTAACGTATCGTAATAAAATTCATTAAACACACGACTGAAAATAGCACATTGAATAACGGCCAATATTAATAAACAATGCCCGTGTTTTTCATTTTGAATTTACAAAAACAAAAGCCGAGGTTGGCCGAAGGTGAATATTCGGGCGTGTTCGGGCAGGGAGAGAACTTGATGGACATGTTGGGCTACATCGAGAGTACCGAGAGAAGCCTATAGTAGGTACTGCTCGGTGCTCTCATACCTGCGATGGCGGGCGGGATGAGCAGCTCGCCGCTGTCGCTGCCGTTGGCGGAGTGCTTCCAGGCGGTGACCCCCGGGATGCCAGGGACCCCGTTCAGGCCGGGGCGCCCCGGCTTGCCCCGCGGCCCGGCGATACCTGCCGGCAGCCACCCCGGACACTCCTCGTCACAGAACAAGAAGTGCGACTCTTACAGTGGAAACTGAAACCACGTTTCACGCGACACGTGTCGCTATCTGTTGGGCGGGCCCATAACTTACAGCAAATAAAAAATCGGAATAGAGGTTCTCATACAAGGTTTTTTTTTTAGTTAATACGTTTTTTTTTTGGTTGTATTAAGTTGTCTCCTTGACGGCGCAAAACTAATTTAATCGATGCGAAAATACTTCATGCTGTTTTGTAATAAACCATCATGTAATAAATAAATATTTATTGAAAGGGAATTAACCACTATTAAGTTAACTGCATTTATTAAGGTTTGTATTTAATATTAAATTTCTAGTTAATTATTTTTTTAAGTTTTAGGGTTTATTTATTTCTCTAAAGTAAACTACTTTATAAATGTTTCTTAATATTGCTTGTTTTTTATATAAAAAAATTAAAAATATTTATTGAAAGGGAATTAACCACTTTTATGTTAACTGATTTTTTTAAGGTTTGTATTTTGTATTAAATGTCTCGTTAACTATTTTTTTTAAGTTTTTGGTTTTATTTTATTTCTCTAAAGTAAACTGCTTTATAAATGTTTCTTAATAATGCTTGTTTTTGATATAAAAAATTTAATAATATTTATTGAAAGGGAATTAACCACTATTAGTTAACTGCATTTTTTAACGTTTGTATTTCATACAAAATGTCTAGTTCATTAATTTTTTTTTAAGTTTTTGGTTTTATTTTATTTCTCTAAAGTTAACTGCTTTATAAATGTTTCTTAATAATGCTTGGTTTTTGATATAAAAAGTAATATTTATTGAAAGGGAATGAACCACTATTAAGTTAACTGCATTTTTTAAGATTTGTATTGTATACTAAAAAAGTCTAGTTAATTAACTTTTTAAGTATAAGGTTTTATTTTATTTCTCTAAAGTAAACTGCTTTATAAATGTTACTTAATAATACTTGTTGTATTTATAGACATTTCCTTTTTAATTTAACGTGTATGATTTAAAACATTCTGAAAAAAAAATATTAACCAGACATTAGATAGCCATGTAATGCAAAATCCATTTTAAACTGTCTATGAAAATTATATTGTAAAAAATTTATAACATTTTCGAAACGAATATCGTTGATGGAATCTGATCAGTCAACTCTTTTAACGACAGTATCACTGAGGTTATGATGTATTAGTAACATATAAGGGACTGAATTCAAGCAACGGGACTGTGATTTGAAGCAAAATGTGTTCGCGTGCTTGATAAATCGCGCTGTCCGCATTTCTTGTGTGACATATATTATAATAACATAACTATACTTTATTAACTTTTTGAAATACCGGGGAGAACATTTTCTTTAGAAGAATTAATAGCTTGGTGTTTTGTTCACAAATATAGAACTTTTAATTCACGAATCTGCAAGCGAAGCGTCCGGTCGGTGACTGGAGGGAAGTCGAAGCGAAGTATCTGGACGGAAGAAGGCTTGCCTGTTTTCCCCGTGGGACTTTTCCTGAAAGCCGTCCGCGTGGTGAAAACCCAATTGGGTAGAAAGGCGGGAAAGAGGATGGGCAACGGGAGATAACAGTCGAAGAATGCGTTTTATGGTCGGGATAAGGAAGAAAATGGGGTTCCGAATTTACGAGCAAATAAAGAAGGACGCAGAGAAGGAACAAAAACCTGAAGGCTGTCTGGGGTCAATCTGTGTATTGCAGACACGAGAAGACAATCAAGAAAACAGGCCTAGAGAGGAATGTTAAACACCTGTACAGTCTTCCTGAATGGGTTTTAAGGGAATGAGTAAATATTTTCAGTTTCATAAATAAATTATCTTAAATAAAACAGAGTAAACAAATGAAAAATTTCAAGTTTTCTAAAACGTCGTGAGATGTGTAAAAAATTATTTCTTGATTTTAAAGAATATTTTTCAACTTTAAAGTAAATGACAATTGAAGAAAATAATGAAGTTTATATTTGAGATAATTGTTTCAATCAGTAGAAAAGCAAAAAAAAAAAAATATTTTTCTTTTGAACACGTTGAGAAATAATTTTCATTTGTTCTGTTTGGGTTAAGGTTTATATTACTTTGCTAGGAAAATTTGATATTTTTTCATACGGCGAATTTCGTTGATGTAAAAGTGGTTTTAACTGCATGAAAAACAGGGCTATCAAGAATGTATTCTTGTGATGTTATCATCTGCCACAAATCTTGGCCACGCGTGTGGCAGTCTCCGCTCTCACCTCTGGATCCCTTAGGTCCTGGGGGACCCTGCGGGCCTTGTGTCCCTGGGCGACCTGCAACAAGCCACACACGCCATCACCACATCATCGACACACACGCCATCACCACATCATCGCCACACACGACCTCACCACATCATCGACACACACGCCATCACCACATCATCGACACACACGCCATCACCACATCATCGCCACACACGACCTCACCACATCATCGACACACACGCCATCACCACATCATCGACACACACGCCATCACCACATCATCGCCACACACGCCAGCACCACATCATCGCCACACACGCCATCACCACATCATCGGCACACAAGCCATCACCACATCATCGCCAAACACGCCATCACCAAATTATCACCACACACGCCATCACCAAATCATCGCCACACACGCCATCACCACATCATCGCCACACACGCCATCACATCATTGGCACACACGCCATCACCACATCATCGCCAAACACGCCATCACCACATCATCGACACACACGCCATCACCACATCATCGGCACACACGCCATCAACACATAATTGCCAAACACGCCATCACCACATCATCGTCACAGACACGATACTTGATGTAGCACGTAAGGTTGAACATTTTACGGTACCATTTAGTTTTGACCAAATTAGTTTTGAAAAAATAAGTTCTTTGTTATGATTTTTCAATAGTATCATGCATAAGCATATAAAACAGCTTAAATTATGTCATGTTATATATCTTACGTATCCAAACATAAATATATACTAAATCTACGTACTAAAAATACAGAACGTCAGCATAGGGAACTAAAACAATTTTTGATTGATTGCATGATTTTAATTTCATTCTGCTGCTAACATGGTTTTCAAAATTTGAATAGTAGGACCTACTTTCATTCACTGTCTTATTATTGTAATTTTATTTAATACAAAAATGAAAATGCCATGTTGGAAGCACAATGTTAATCATTTTCTTTGTGATATTTCTCCGTAGGACTTCAGCCACGTACGGTAACAGATATATTGTTTTGATCTACTTAACTGTAAAGTTATTAGGTTTACAAATTATTTTTACTAACTTCAATGTTCCATTTAACTCTGTAAAAAAAAACCACGTATTTTGTACATCGTACACAGTTATTTTTTATTTTCAAATGTATGTATAAACATAAAATAAATTAGCTAAACTTGACATTTTAATTAAAAATACCTGATTTCTGGTACATTATATGTTTGTGTTATTGTTTTGCCTTGCGTATCGTAATGTTTGTTTCATTGTTGTTGCCCGGGTGTACAAACAGTAAAGTTTGTTTACTGAATTTTACTGTTTCTTTAAATTTTCGTGATTGACTTCGTTTGCCATCTATAGGAATCCATAAAACGTCTGCAGGAAGATAGTACATCAATATACGGCGATGTTTATTTGACATTCGTGAACTTCATGAAGATTTTTCCAAACACAGCGGTCTGGATAGGCGAGGCAATTCATTCAGCAAAGTGTCTTCCGCTTGCGGTCATGTTACCTGGTTTATTCGCGGATATTATTTTAAGGTAGAAATTATGTCTGAAGTACACATTGTTGTTCCCGACATCTACCTACATCCCACTTCATGCTTTGTTGAAGTAACGCGGGTAGAAAAACTGCACACTTGCCAATGAAGAGCTCACCGATGGGCCTCGTGGGAAACACTTTCCGCAATAACTTAATCAAGGAACACACAAATGAAACACCGTGCTTCATGTAACAAACGACACTGTGACATTCTAAAGGCCTTGTCACACTGTCAAAATTTTGTCTCCTTCAAACACAGTTGGGCAGATTACTTCAATATATTTTTAATCATGTCACACAAACAAATTTTATTTTTGGCCTAAGCTACATCAAACTTTTGTATTTAAACTTCATTTTCAAATTAAATAATTCATCACTGTGCTGGGTAAAATTTTTGAAATTGTTATTATTTTTTGCTTAATAAACTTTTAAAACATATATAAATATAACTCAAACTAATATTCGTTACAAAGTAAAGTAAATGTTCAGATTTTTTAGTTGCATAAAAACAATTTTCCTTTAACATATATAATTAATTTTGCAAATGACATTTGCATTAACATAATTCTAGTTTTTTTTTCAAATTATAACCCCTTTTATCGCCAACGCGTTCTTCGCTATTTCAAAGATCCGTTGAGACGGAAACGGACGTCATTTCCGTTTTTTCCAGACACAGCTTCGATTAGCTGATTGCATACAAAATTCAAAATATTTTAGAACCCGTCCTAGCCTATATGCGAAATATTTTAAGTCAACCAACTTGTAAAATAAACATGGTTGCGCTTGTAACGTTTTTGGTGACGTCATAACCCTCCCTCCAACTTTACTTGACGAAACCTATTGGAAGGTGTTGGAAGTGAAATTTGGATAGCGTGACACGGCCTTTAGTGTCACCCAAATGTTTCCTCTATGCCATTCCACAATAAACATGACAACCGCGCTTCATGTTGCAACTTGTCAGGAGTGGTGGAGACAGTCGACAAGACGAGTACAGTCGTCTCGACTGTATAATGGAGCAGTCCAATGAAATATGTCGTCTTTCGTTGATGACGTTATTAATGTTGAACTGTATTGGAATAATGTTCGCAGGCTTTCACGGCCATTGTCTGAAGTAGCTTGGCTTCTGGGTTGTAGCCGTGTCCTTGGCGAGTAATTAACCGACGTTGCGGTCAATATTGCAATCACCATCATTGGGATATTCGAAAACCAGGTACGTCAATGGCATATATGTGAAACGTTTGCCTTAATTCCTTTTTTTTTATGATAAATTGGCACTATTAGTTTTAATAAATAAATTTCGTCTGGCCTTAACAAATTGAAGGTATTTAAAATTTTAAAAATTATCAATCTATTTTTTAAACCTAATATTGCCATCACTTGAACGGGATTGTAACAAGTTACTTGTTACCCTGTTATCGGAATAGAGAAACAAAGAAATTCTGTAGTGGGTTTTCTTCTTTTTGCGTTACTTATAGTTTTGGAAGCAAGTGCTATTATTTATACCGTGAACACGCACACACCAAAACACATATATATATTTATATATATCTATATATACACACACATTTATATGTGTGTGTTTAATGTAAAGTGTGTGTTCGTAAACACATATTTTCTCCACAACTATCCACTGACGCCACTCACGGTTATGGTGGTTGATAAACCTTAGTCTCCCATTGACAATAAGAGTGTATCTGAACGTGGATGGGAGCGGATTTTGAAAATCTCTTCTTAACACCACATTAGTTTCTCATGAGAAGCCAGAAAATGTTTCAAGTGTTTTTGAACAGACTCACTAACTGAGTAGCGAAGTGTACCGGTGGGTCGCCAAGATGTACAAACATGACAGAATGTTCCAAAACGTTTTGGAACTTTTGAGAAACTTCTCAAATTTTCCAGAATTTTCTAAAATATTGCATGTGTTAAAAAAATTTGTCCAAAATCCTGAAATTTTTGAGAATGTTCTTGAAAGTTTCGCTTATTTCTATAATGTTTCGAAATTCTAGCGAAATTCCGAATGTTCTCGAATATTTTGGAACTGCAAATTGTAGACGCTTCATTCCAGAAATATTGTCACTCTGTGGTATTTAAGGTGACGTTCAGCGCGTATTTATCAGCTCTTGTTTGCAACAAACAAGAGCTGATCAAAGAGAATAATACCTAAAAGTTCAAAGCTAAAATTCAAACGATATAATTTAGTTAATTGGGTCTTTGTTCCATATTCTTACACGGGCAAAGCAAGGTATTAAAGCTAGTATGAATATATTAATTCATGAATATATATTCTATAATAGTTTTCAAGATATTACTCGAAAGCTATAAATTTTAATTTTAAATTAAAATAGAATTTTTAAAATAAAATAATATACAATTAGCCAGAAACCATCTCTAAATTCATGGTAAATGGTTGACGGAATGAAACGATGAGGTGAATGGAAGAACATTGAGGAAACGCACGCAAATTTTTTCACTTGCGAAAAATGATTCGACTCTACCAGTAATCGAACTCGCATCATCTTGACGGGCGAACGTTTTACGAGGGATATTCTTAAAGTAAGGTCCGTTTGGTCATTAAACAAAATCAAACTTGTGAGAAAAAGTATTTTACTGACTGTTTTAGTTTACTGCATATATACTTTACGTTCCCTCATAATCGACATTCAGTTCTAAGCTCTTTTCGTAACGCTGCACCAGTTTCTTTAACCCCTCTGCATAGAAGTTCGCTGCCTGGAAATTAAAACAACTGACAATCGAAATTTTGAATTGTTTGTTGTTATTGTTAACCCATGTTTCATTTAATCAACTAAAATGACGGCCTTTGAAATCTCAAAACACGGTAGCCATCATTTGTGTTTCGACTACGGAGATTGGTTAAACGTTTTCCGATGTTTACTAAGCGCCTTTACTTACACTACACGCATTGCATATTCGAAGTCCGTGATGCATATGGGCAAAGCATCCGTTTTATTCCCGGGAGGCGAACTTCTATGCAGAAGACTAAAGAAACTGGCGCATCGTTACATTTTTTTTATTTACTTCATATTGCATACATATAGGTTATTAGGTTATAGTTTCGAGAAATTGAATTTATTATTTATAGACTTTTTTTTTAGTTATTTCCTCCTGTTGCATTCTGCAGCCTGTAACAAGGCATAACATATTGGGATGATATGATTTATGCCTTGCCATCCAAGAAATTTATATATAACAAAAAATAATTTTTTTAGCAAAAAAAAAGATCATTTCAATGATTAGGGGACTTGATGATAAAAAATATCTGACATCCAACTTTGACGATAGCTGTAACAAGGCATGCTGAAAAGTCTGGCACTCGAAATTTCACAGTCGTGGCCTCAACCTGGCAGCCAAGAAGACAAATAGTAATAATGTTTTTTTTTTTTTTTTTTAAATTTTTGCCTTCATGTTTAGGATTCCACCGCCGCAGCCACTGTCCCTTCCCAGCCAGACGCGCTGTCTAGCTGACGAAGGAAATATCTCAGCTGGCTCCCGCAATGTTAACAATTTCAAACATAAATTTACGAAGAACGCTGGTTAACAATTATCCAGGGATCTTCGTAAAAATTTACAGGAATTAAAATTCACTCCCTTTGAACACGAATCCACAAGAATAATCTTTGTGTACTATTATCAAAACGTCAAGACTCTCCAAAACAAAACAAAAAAAAAGATTCTATTTTTTTTTCCTTCCACGTTATTTATTTATTTTTTTTTTTTACTCTATAAACGAAACTTGGAAGTCGAAATATGGCTATCTGAAATGACGAAGAACCCTTTGTGTTGAATTCTTCGTTGAAAAGTCCGTACATTTACAGTGCGGGTGACGGGCTTAGGTGAAGGTGTGAAAACAGGACCTGCGTTCAGCTCCGGGTGTGAGGGGAAAGGAGGGGCATTGAGCATCCGAGAGAGTGTGAAGTAGGGGGTGGGGAGGGGTGATGGGGAGGCTAATAAAGTAGTACGTATGGCATCCTCCCGGGGGGTCCGTCAAAAACTCCCGCCTTCCACGAGGGCAAGTTCGTATCCTCTCTCTCTCTCTCTCTCTCTCTCTCTCTCTCTCTCTCATACTCTCTCCGGCCACACTATCAGCTACCGACCATCCTTTCCGCCGCTGCATTAACCACCCCCTTCACAGCTCGCTACTCCCACCGGGGCGCTCTTTTTCCGCCTCTCCCCTCCAACCCCCTGATAGTCCTCTGTCGGTCGTTATCTGGCGGGCCTCCATCCCAGCCGGTTAACGAGCGGGTATTCAACACCGCGACGGGGTCATCTGCGGAAACAGAGAGAGAGAGAGAGAGAGAGAGAGAGAGAGATAAAAAAAAAACACAAGGCAAGGACTCTCGTCCCATTCCAAACGGTCGAGGGTGTGGATGACGACTATGCGTTGACGCCTTTTTTTTCCCTTCTTCTTCATTTTTATTTTATACTCGAGGGGGGTCCGCCCACCTCCGAGAAACCAGCTGTCTCGACAAGGGGGCGGGGAAAAAAGACTACATCCTCCGCAGTTAAAGATGTTCTACCTCGACCGCAAAAAAAAAAGTTATAACCTTACGGGTGCCATGTTTCCTTCACCCACGCTCTGACAGTTCGCGAGATTCCTGGCCCTCACACTCAGTACATTTTAGTCCGGAAATCGTCCTGTGCGAGTTGTCGCCTTCAATTCCTACGCACGGGTTTACTTTTCATACTTTTGTTTTCCCTTCTCGAAATAACCACTATGAATTTTTTTTCTTCAATACTTTTACTTTTTTTTTTGTTTCAAAGTCTATTGAAAAGAGGTGAACAAGCTTAAATTGAAATAACGGATATCAAATCAGATTATATATCACATTTATTGTTTATTTTTAAATGATTTTTCGACAAACTACTAAAAATATATTACAGGAGGAGAAAAGTTGATTTCTTTGAGCAACGAGTTTGTTTCAGAAAAAAAAGAAATATGTTTTATTTAGCTGGCTTCGCACTGCTCCCATATTAACGCCAAGAGGTCTTTAACTCGAATATTGATAAGGTGTCTGAACTATTCTGTCCGAGCTCAAGGAAGTCGCGGGCACAGACAGTAAACAGTAAGTAATCTAACGGACTCTGCGGTGCTACACGTCAACAACAGACACGTGAAAGTTTAAATTTGGGTTATGACCACAACGTTGGGTGATTGCATTTTCCAGTTGTTAGTTACGTTTAAGGGCGACTCCTATTCGTAAAAAAAACTGCAAATTGTGTTTTGTTGTAGGTTTTGCTACATATTTTACGATACTCAGAATCTGAAGTTTATAAGCAAAATGTAATGCAAGTGTTTATGATTAATTGTTTTTTTTTATTTATTGCATCATGATCTCTCTCTCTCTCTATTAATGTCTGCGTTCCCACAGAAATACAATGCGTACTTATTAATTTATAAAGTCAAAAATAGTATTTAAAAAGTAAGCATTTGTTCGGAAACATCTGAAATTAAAAATATAAAAAACTAAAAATGCGACATGGCCGGCGAAACAGAGTTTCATCTACAGTGTCACATCACGGCGTGACGTCACTTTCAATGTTGCGGAGGGATATGATTCTATTGACGCAACGAGAGCCTACACCCAAATAAATTAATTTTCCCAATTGCTCCGATTTCGAACAGTTATAAGGCACAAAACGTGGAGGGGGTTTGGGGAAAGTAAATGCTTATTACACAATGGTTTGTTTGCGGTTAAAATGAAATGTAATTTAAGGAAAATGATATTGAATTGATTGATGTCTTACTGCTCACGGAAGCCGACATTGGCTTACGAAGTGCCGGCAGAATTGACATTAATTATATTTTTTTACGGATGGTATTTGCTTTACAAGGCACCTAGTCGGGAAGCCTTCTTTTCACAGACGAGAGAGCCAAAACCCGAAGTTCCCCGAAGTTCATGCTTTTTTTCCATATCTTTTATGTAGCTATCCTAACCAAATCAACCGTCCACAATGTTTTAAAGTATTCATAATGTAGTAAACCTAACGTAATTATCCATTAGTATCCTTTTATCAACACCACCATATTTATTTACAATGATAAAAAAAACCCGAAGATGCACGATCGGTCGTTTGGCTCTCTCGTCTGTGAAAAGAAGGATTCCCCACCTAGTCGGCGCACATTCCAGGGAACAAACCTGCCGGCACTACCACTCACTGCCTTGTCACGTGACGAGCGAGGCGCAGGCAGTGTCCGCAGTCAGCGAGGCCCGCCTCGGGCGCTTGGTTTGCAGCTGCAGGACGTTCACCGCCTGTCACCGCGACTAAGTGACATCGTGCGTGACTTGATGGGCACAGCACTATAGCTCAGTTGCATTCCCAGCCGCTCGGAAAAGTAGGTTGTGGTTCGATACAAAATGAGCCAAATATCGTATCATACCTGTATATTGCAAGCATTTCACATCTTCGTGGAAGTCATATATATAAATGTAATTTAATTTTTATTTGAGAAGAAAAAATAAAGTGTAATGAGTTTTATTCATGAATTAAGAGGAAATTATATATGCCATTTCGGATTTATTTTAATACTAGCCTCAGCTTGCAGTACCGATTTGTTATATTGCTACGCGGCCCAACAAACCACAATATTTATATTATATATTTTGTTGACGTTTATATCCGAGGGCCTAGTCTCATCTGGAGTTCCCCAAGTGGCATGGCTAGTTACTTTCTTCCATGTGCATGTAAATATCGAACTGTCAAAACTAAAAATAAGCTTGGAAATATATAGTCAATGCCCGTAAATGCAAATAATTTGAATAAATCCTTCAGTTGCAAAATACACTTAAATGATTAATACAACTTTTTTAAATTTAATGTTATGATTACAACTGTATCTTCATTGTCACTCTGTTTGTTCTGTGATTTTAATGACTAGATTCATTCCACAGAATTATCTCTGCTGTGTAAGCAAGCAATGTTTGTCACCGGCTGATATTGACTTGCTTTCTTTGTGTTTATGTATTTATAATTTTTGTCTATCGCTTGTCTGTGACAACCAGCATAAACTAGCAACGGCGTATGTCAAAAAAGGCTTTATTTGAATGATTCTTTCAATTGGGATGATTTGTGCCTCACGAATGGAACAGATCTCAGTTGCAGAAACGTCGCAACTGTCTTGTATCAGGAAGCTTACTGTGTTTTTATTGTGCTGTCGTCGTTGTGGTGGGTTCGCCTGTGCGTCTGTGTGTTGTTGCGTTGTCCATATTATCTGTGTAGTATCATCACTGTGTTGCCCAAAGTTAATTTTTGTCTTTATTTGCTGCTATTGTCGCAACTGTCTCGTCGTAGTTCATCTGTTCTGTGATGTCTTATCAAGGCAATTAACTTTTGAAATCGGCTGATTCAGGCTTTTTTTTTTTCTGTGTGTTTGCGTATTCATAATTTTTTTGTCCGTTTTTTTGAGATTTTCCTATGGCGGACCAGCAATGGCGTATGTCCGGAAAGAAATAATTTAAATATTATACTGAATCAAACAACATTGTTCCATAGTTTTTTCACATATTTTTGATAATTGTATTAGAGTGCTGAGAAATAAAAATGTTTTTAAGTAGACTAAAGAGTACTTTTGAGCATTTGTTGTGTGCCAACGTAATAAAATCGTAAAATTTATGCAGAATTTATGGTAAATACAAAAATCGTCAATAGGCCCTTAAATATATTTTGTTCCATACAACATTATTCGAGGGGACCCTTCAACTGACGAATCCGAAATGGCGCGGGGTTGGTTCCTTCTTTCAGGGCAGGATTCTCGAAAGTGTTAATTTCTGGCGTGAACCAGCTGTAATGGAGCATCTCTCCCTTCACCGGTGACGCGCGCGGCCGCATAGCTCAGCCGGCGCGCGTTCCTCCTTAATGGACCGTTATTGGCATAGTTGCCCCGAGTCCCCGCGGCATCTCGGAGGCGCCGGTGAAGGGAGCTAGAGGCGTCGACGTCTCGCGGAGAGGAAGAGCAGGATACCCGGGGATCATCTCGGCACAGCATTAATTTCGCGATTAATCGAGTCCGACCCCCGTCCTTCCCTTCCTCGCCTCTCTTTCCATCTCCTCTCTCGCTGCTTTCCACGCATCCTCCCTTCTCCTGCTCCCAGCACATCCGTCCGTGGACCCCCCCCCCTCCCCCGCCCCTCCGACCAAGGATCTTCGCCAGCCGAGATCTTCCGGCGATCACACAATTACCTCCGAGGCCGGATTAAAAAAAAATTGTCGCTAATGGCGTTCGTCATTTACGGCTGACGTTCGTAAAGTATTCAGCGTGGCAGGCCCAGGCGGGAACATTCTTCTGAGATTATTTATATATATATATATATATATATATATATATATATTCCGTCATCCCCCTGTAGCAATTTTTTTTTAGTGATCTCCGCGAGCGGCCTTTTTAAGACGAGGTCGTTAGCGAATCGGTTGGGACGTCGCCCCTTTTATCTGATTAAAATCTGCATAAAGGCTGGTGGGATATGTATTTTCTCGGAGGAATTTAACATTCAAAGAAGTTGGTAATTACTGTGCAATATGCTCTTGCCCATTTATTTTGTACAAACAAAAAATACGCGACTCAGTTATGCAACGTTTTAATTTAACAGACATGTGTTTTAGAATTTGGAATGGTGAGATTAACCATAAAAAAAAATGTTTGAGAAACCTCGTGATGAAGACTTGAATAATCAATTTACAGAATCCAGTGTTTTTTAAAGTCAAATAAACTAAATAAAAGTAAAAGTGTTTATGTGTATGTGTATTTATGTACATATGTTTTATGTATATTTATGTATATGTATGTGTTGTACTGCCCCACATATTTTAAACAGATATTTACAAAGTGTTTTATAATAGGTGTAAAAGTCGTACAAGTGATAACAATTACAAACAATTGCGCGACATTTACAGCTATTACATAAGTATATTTAGTAAATAACTTTTGTAAATATCTGTGACAGAACAACAAATGCATGAGAGGTATAATGTTAAATTCACATCAATAGCCCTTAACTAATAGAAAAAGAATAGAAAAAATCAACATGGCTCATGAAACCGCACCTTAAGCCTGCTGTATAATTATAAAAATGATTTCCGACTAAACTAACACAACTGACTAAGTATTCCGACGCAATAGAACATCGAAATACACGATTCACTGGGGAACAGTCTAACGAAATCATATATTTTAAATAATTGTTAGAGATTTTTGGTTTCTGAATGTTAGGCTCGTTGGTCAGTTGTCACTGCCGAGTAATTTATAATTGATGTGTTGTCATTCATATTTGTTTTTGATATTTAACTGAGTAACAGATCTGTGTCCGTTTAAGACAAATGCGAACCGGAAATCCGTTGCAATGAAAGAGAGCGTGCATCAATCCACGCCACGCTGTTCAGTTATCAGCCACACTTAACTTAGCTAACGAAGTAAAGGTGATACAATTTGAATAACGACGTGTTAAACTAGCGCCATATGAAAACCAAGTGTGTTTTAATTTAACGGGGTTTTGTCGATAGTTCATTAATGTATACTTGGCAGGGGCATCTACAGGGCCGGCCCCACAATAATCGGATCCCCGCAACTATCGGAGCACCGCAACTATCGGAGCACCGCAACTATCAGATCCCCGCAACTATCGGATCCCCGCAACTATCGGATCCCCGCAACTATCGGAGCACCGCAAATATCGGATCCCCGAAACTATCGGAGCCCCGCAACTATCGGATCCCCGCAACTATCGGAGCACCGCAACTATCGGAGCACCGCAACTATCGGAGCACCGCAACTATAGGAGCACCGCAACTATCGGAGCCCCGCAACTATCGGATCCCCGCAACTATCGGAGCACCGCAACTATCAGATCCCCGCAACTATCGGATCCCCGCAACTATCGGATCCCCGCAACTATCGGAGCACCGCAAATATCGGATCCCCGAAACTATCGGAGCCCCGCAACTATCGGATCCCCGCAACTATCGGAGCACCGCAACTATCGGAGCACCGCAACTATCGGAGCCCCACAACGATTGGATCCCCGCAACTATCGGAGCACCGCAACTATCGGAGCACCGCAACTATCGGAGCACCGCAACTATCGGATCCCCGCAACTATAGGAGCACCGCAACTATCGGATCCCCGCAACTTTCGGAGCACCGCAACTATCGGAGCACCGCAACTATCGGATCCTCGCAACTATCAGAGCACCGCAACTATCGGATACCCGCAACTATCGGAGTCCCGCACCGGTGTTCCTCATTCGTGTTTATTGTTGTTTGTCTGGCATTCTGTTTAAAATATGAACACTAATGAGAAAAGTAAAGTTTAATTTTACTATCTTGTAACTTAACGTGCTGGTCAACACCTATTTCAATTCACGATTTGGTATCAGAAAAACTTCCAAAGATTTTATCGCCACGTATATAGTTCTGATTATACCGGAAATTCGATCTTAAAGCATTTATAAAACTGACCCTAGGATAATTTACCAGGAAAGATAAACTGGCAAAACCATCGGCGAAATTGAAGTTCCAGGTTGAGTTTTAAATGTTTGAAATAGTTTTTTTTTTAATTTTCCTGAAGTTTTCCCTTAAAAAAATAGTATTTAGCCCAAGGCCCCGCAAAGTGTAGGGCCACCACTGATACTTGGTCGCGGATACTCTGCGCTGTTGCAATGCCGGGTGTTTACGACTGCAGTGTAGTGGTAGACGTGCGCAAGACGTGCGGTCTTCGACGGCCCCGCCTGCTGGCCGAGTAGGCGACAGACGACCCCGGGATGGGAGTTTTTCGCGAGGGACGAGCGCTGTTTTTGTGATGAGTGATGACGTCACGTCCCGCGGCGTGAAGGACGTTATAAACGACCGCTAATGCGCAGCTGCCTCGTTCCCCCATCATCCTACCCCCCACCCCCTGCTCCATGAACTTTTCCCTCTGCGACAGACCATCATCCGCGAGCGCGCCCGCCCGTTGTGTTGTTTTTATTGAGCCTATTAGTCAGGCGTCAGCGCCATGTGTGTTGGTCGGGGGCTGTTATTCACACTCGGCGGTGTCCCTGAAGCTATTTGGCAACGTCGACTCGTCGGCGTCCTGCAGCCCGCGGCGGGGACAGTTGTTCCGTCCGGCGTCCGACGGACGGGGGAAGAAAACCTCACAGTGAGGCGTGGTTACGAAGACCTAGCGACGTCCGTGCGATGGCAGATGATTCTGATTCACGAGGTGTGCTAAAAAAACAACAACAAAATAAGGGGAATTGTCTTGATGTAAGCTTTTGGACATACGCCATTGCCAAGCACTTTGTTTCTGTAGAAGAAAAGTAAAAAAATACACAAAAGACAAAAAACACAAATTTTGGGTATTTTTTTTTAGAAAAAGTGCTTAGCAAATGGCGTATGTCCGAAAGCTTACATCAAGTCATGCACTCCCATTGCACAAATATTTCAAAGATAATAACGGGAATTGTGTAATTTCGCGGGTAGTTTTATTCCGATTGGCGCAATTTTTTTTTCGTTTTTACGTTGGTAAACATGTCTGAAAATTATCTGTACATTGTTAGCCATATTGGATGTTTAGTTTGTTGCCAGCTTTCAAAAAAAGGATTAAATGAGTTTTGGTACCATCGGCGATTTGTTATTTTTATCCATTCATTTAATGAAACGGACCATAGAATTTGCATTAAAGCAACTTCTCGTCGAAGGTAGCCACACTTGCTGGCGGCGCGTGACCTGCGTTCGCTTCTGGAACTGGCTGAGCCCTCGTCTGAAGCTGAGTGTCCCTGTTGCCAGCGAGAGAAATGTGGTAGGCCTACGTAGTAACAGAGACAGGCGCAGGGAACCTTAGCCTTCGTAAAAAAATGGGCCCGGTCGTCACTCAAACGTCTTCCTCAGTTCCTCGCCCAGAGCATCTTCCCGCACTGTAGTTATCGATTATCTCCGCTCCTCCAACCCCCTCTCGCACACTCGATCTATCGAGCGCGGGTGACTGCGCGTTTCGGGCAAGGCATCGAGATATTCGTGTACGGGCGATAAAAGGAGGAGTAGTCGTAGCCGTCAAAGACTCCGACGGCACCGGCACCGGCAGACGGCACAAAAAAAAAACACGTAATTTTTTTTCCCCCTCTTTGCATTTTCTAACAGTTTTCGTTGCTTTCCTGGACATCCACTAAAACACTTTCGGGAGCGGCGGAGAGTTGGGGGAGGGGAGTGAAGACGAACAGTGGCAGTCGTTTCATCTCCCGAGGGAAGACGAGGGAAAAAGGAGCGAAGGTAAAGTCCCGCTGACGACGTCATAAAAATGTGGAAACCCTATCCCCCCCGGTTCCCCCATGACGAGCCGTCAAACTCCGTCCCGGGGAAAGGAGTCGGTAACCCTGGAGGGGCAGTAGAAGGAGGGCGTCCTTTGGCGCCCGCCGACCAACCCGGAAGGAGAAGGAGGTCATTTGCAATTCATGCGAGCCGGGGGAGTCCTTCTCGCCAGGCACGGCGGACCAACATCCGGCGACTCCTTTGTCCTGACGCTCCTGCGGGCCGAACAGCAAGGCGTGCAAGCAGACACTAGATATAGGATCTCGCGAATTGCTGCATCTACAAGTTAAGGGGTCCGCCCAGTCGGAGGTGAACTTGTGATAAGCGCGACGCTCGCTGGTGCTTCTAGCGCGGTATCGCCTCTGTGCTGGCGCGCAGTCGTACATGGGGCAACTATGAGATTTATATCGCGGAGAAATGATTCAAAGGTTTGTGTTACAGGTCCTTCGAGTGCTTTCAAGAATCTCTACAGGAATTTTCATGCCGAAAAAAAAAAAGATTATGAAAAGACGCGTTCGAACCAGTTTCGTTCTTATAAAATTGCAGTTTAAAAACGTGGTACGTAAACATAACTACTCATTTGCTCTCCGCGTATTATTAAATGATTTTAGAATAAAGTTCCCAATCGGATATCTCGAGAAGTTTTCAAAATAGAGTGTTCTTTTTTTCTGAAGCTCTGTACACCGTTTGTGCCCTTAAGCTGTGAACGCTTGTGTGTTGTATACCGTGACGTCTTTCAATCGGGCTTTTGCTTGTCACGTCCTAGGGTTGATTCGAAAACCAAGAACCACGACCGTAAGCAGACCCAACGATCGAAAACACATCCATGTCACTCTTTAACTAAAGCATATTTTATCCCGAGGGTGGCAGCCAGCGAACAAACGGCGAAGGTTCGAGGCAAAATAACCTGGGCGACGTCACGCCAAAGAACATATGAAGGTATTTGGCTTGATCTCTAACGAGTGAAGTTAAAAAATATCTCTAAAAAGGACCTGTTAACTTTAGTTATTGCTAGGGACCGGAAACATTCGCTGGTTCAATGACCTGCAGGATGAACTCCATAGTTCTACGTACACTCGGTCAAATGTCACGCACTCATTGGCTGCTGTCTTGTGAGACGTCACAGCGTAGCAGCCTGTGATTCGATAAAGCTTTGGTTGGGTGTTTTTCATTGGCCCAGCGTCATCCAGGTTGAGTTGTGAGCCAATAGCAGAGGCAGCACTGAGGTATAACTATTTGTATTTTAGCCTATAGCGAAATTAATTCACAAATTTTTCAGGTCTCTAGTTATAGCTGGTTAACAATATAGTACTCATGTCTGACTCAGAGCAGCATGAGAACCAGAGGACCGCGCGCAGTGCGAAAGACTTGAACGGGAGGCTGTTTGTGGCGTAGAAAATTTGCGTGGCAGATTGGCAGAGTTGTACCACATTGCAATGCGTTCTTCACATGTCACAATTATAAAATTTAATGATTTATATACGACAAAAAAAAAAACGGTTTCCTACATTCAAGTAAAACAATGAAATAAATTTCACGTTGTTGACGATATTTTGGTATTAAATATAATTTAAAAAAAAAATCACTTTCAGCTTAGCCTACAAGCAGAGGTATATTTTGAAGTTCTCCTTTCTTTTGGAACATTCTGGAAACTTCTGGAACAATCTGAAAAACTAAATGTATATTCATCCTACATGTTCTCGAATATTACGAAAGGTTCAATCAAACATTTTAGTATATTCCATGGAGCGAAAATGTTTAGAAAGGTTTATATTAAATCATCCAGTATTTTCGTGGAATTTTCTAGAATATTATCAAAATAAATATACTGGCCATGAACTGGGTTCTGTGTTAAACAGCTAGTGAAAACTCCCATGAATATAACATATAATTACTATCATAAGCTAAGCATTAAGCAAATTTATTCACCTCTTATGCTAAGGGTTAAAGCTATCAAAATTCGTTTGAGACAAAATATATGTGAAACATTTAGAATATTTACAAAAAAAAAAATGTAATATGCTCAATATCGTGTCTACTAATAGAGTAATAATTTTTTTCCTTCGTCGTGGAGTATACATTAAGGGCTGGTCAGAACAAAAATGGTATAGGACAAAAATTTTAGATATTATTTAGAAGTTTTACAATAAAACCAACCGATCCGATGGTTTGCATTTTAAGGTAGTTATGGCTTTTTCCCCCCTTCAAACGCTGTTCTTTCACCTATTACAGTAATGGTTGGTTAAATAAAAATGTTTTCGACAAAAGCTTTAGAATTGCCTAGAAAGTTCATAAAAACTTTTAACGGATTTGCTACTGCTTCTTTTAAAGGGGTTATTAATATTTTTTCCTCAGGCCGTTTTTTTCACCTCTTGCAGTAGTGCTAGTTGTATCAAAAATAATTGTTGAGATAATGTTTTTGTTGTTACTTCTGTAAGGTAAAGTAACTTCAAAAATATGCATAATTTTTAATATAAAAGGAGTTATAACCAATTTTTACATTTCTTAAGAAACTCCTACCCATTTTTAGTATTGGAAAACTTGACCGAGATTTTTTATATTTTATTTTATGTATCATTTGGGTTGTAATTAGTAATAATGATGACAGTTACCGTGTCCGTAAATATATACACATATTTATCTTTTTACAGACTCGATAAGATATATATATATATATATATATATATATATATATATATATAAAAATTTAGCTTCCGTATGTATTTGGCCGCAAAACTCGGAAAGTATACGATGGTTTGGATTGAAATTTTTACAGAACATTGCATCTTAACAGAAGAGTGTTTATATGAAATAAAAGTTTGGGAAAATCCACCGGAAAAGTCGGAAAAAAAAGTTTCTATAACTAAACATCATGGTCACCCAACTTAGTTGTGACCACGCTCGACGATGCTGTACGATATTGTCGAAGTTCAAGCACATCAGGCTACTCGACCATTGTGCCTTGACGACTATAATTTACACAAATATGTGTGTGTATATATATATATATTTCAAGAAAGAATAAAAAACTTTATTTAATTTGAAAGTATATTCTTTCGACTCTATTGATAAAAATACGTTTAAATTAAAAAATATTCAAATTTTTGGAGCACAGTAAAAAAAATGCATTTAACCACGAATATGCGAGTTAAACTTCAGAACGATCCAACAGCAGTCATATTTTCAAGACAATTAATTGACACTGATTGGCACTGTACCTACAAATCCAGAAACAGGAAAAATCAGCTTATCATCTGATTTATGCAACATCGTAGATTCAAAAGAGGAATTAGTAGACAAGGTATTCCAAAACATCGAAACAAAATTCAAAAATCATGCATGGTTGAGCGAAAGAGCCATTCTAGCGGCTAAAAATGTTGACGTACACGATATGAACAATAGTATTATAAACAGAATCGAAGGTGAAACAATGACATACAAATCTATTGATTCAGTAGTGCACCAAAATGAAGCAGTGAACTTTCCAACGGAATTTCTCAATTCACTCGATGTTCCAGGATTACCACCACATATTTTGAATTTGAAAATTGGTGTGCCAATTATATTGCTTCGAAATATCTGTCAGCCTAAATTATGTAATGGTACACGATTAGTAGTTAAAACATTAATGGATAATCTTATTGAAGCAACAATTTTGATTGGACTTCATAAAGGTGAAGACGTATTACTTCCACGAATGCCACTTATTCCGACAGATATGGCGTTCGAGTTCAAACGACTTTAATTTCCAATACGCCTTGCGTTCGCTATGACCATCAATAAAGCACAAGGACAATCTTTGCAAGTGTGTGGTTTGAATTTAGAAAATGAATGCTTCTCTCATGGACAGTTATATGTCGGGTGCTCCAGAGTCGGTAAACCATCTGATCTATATGTTTATGCAAAAAATGGGAAAACAAGGAATGTAGTCCTTCCATTAGCTTTACAATAAAAATATTTAAGCTAAACACATTTTTATTTCTTCTATTACATTCCACAGCCATGCACAGTAAAATATTAAATTAAACAATGAATTAATATTAAACTGTGCCACAGCAAAGCGTGGCCGGGTTTAGCTAGTGTATATATATATATATATATATATATATATATATATATATATATATATATATATACTTTTGATACAACTGGTTTCTTGGTCTATTAACCACGAAACGAAAAACTATGTAGAAAGTTTCCTGAAGTTGCTTTGTGGTAACGCAAATAATAAGAAGTGTTTCTTTTTAATCTACCTAATATTCTCAATTCATAAGTTAACTCTTATTATCTCTAAGAGTTTAGATAGCGAATTTACTAGGTAAACTTAAAAATTGTTATGATCGATTTTTCTAGCACACAATGTTAACTCATTTAGAAAATATTATTTTAAGAAACATATGTCATAATTTTACAGACAACAAAACTATAAATGGCCAACACATTAACCACAACAACTGTTTGTTTTTTCAAAAAACCGTCACCTTTACACCGAGAAGATATTGCATGCGTTAAAACACTGGCATTAATCACATGAGATGAAGGAAAAAAAAACCACTAACTTATACAGGTTATTCTTTAACAGAGTTATAAATCACCAGAGGCTGTTTAAAACAGTTCTCCCCTCAGCTGTACGGGACAACGTGGCAATGCCGTCAAAGGTAGGTTTACAAGGTAGAGAACAAATAAAACACACACTGGCAGAAACTAAATAATGGTTCCAGCATTGCAAAACTTGTTTGATTAAAGGACTGTCAAAACCACGTAGCATGTAGCGTGTAACTTTAAAATTGTTTTGATATTGAAATATAGCTCTTCGTCTGTTGGAATATTTATACAAAAAAGGTATATGTGGTTTCTGTATACAAGATGAAAACGTTTTGTTTAATTTATTGCCAAAGGCGACCGTTTTAAACACGTCGTGATGGCGACAAACCGTGACAAATATATTGCGAATATATACCGGTAAGTGAACTCTTTTACAATTAACAACGTAAAAACAACAGAATATTCCTTGTTTTTAACACATGACTTTGAAAATTATATTAGTAATTAATTTGTATATAAGCGCAGAGAAAGAAAAAAAAAGCCTTCGACTTTTTTTCAGCCCAATTAAGGGAAAAAGTGTATTTGTTCGCGTTCGCACTAACGTAATTCATTATTTGCAAATTTAAAAGTACATTATATAATTTATATATACCTACCTAGTATGGTCACATAGCAATGCATTTCCACATTTTTTACTATGAAATAATATTTATAAAACCGACAGATTATTTTATGAAACTTATGATAATGATACCTATTAAGATGTTAAAATGTCACATGTAAGATTGCTAAAATCAATTGAAATCATTGAGTTAGAAAACAAAACTTATAACATAATATTTTTTTTTATTTTTGATTAAAAACGTTTTACGAGTTAATGGTAATGAGTGGCAAGTGCAAGAATTGTTTAATAGGACACAGTGCCTTAAAATATATGCACGTGAGTAAAAACAATAGAGCAGCCACCTACCTTCCTACTACCTCCTGTGCCAGAACACACGATGTCATACTACTGACGTGGCAGCACCGTGCCAGAACTCACCGTGTGATACTACTGACGTGTTGGCACTGTTCCAGAACACACCATGTCATACTACTGACGTGGCGGCACCATGCCAGAACTCACCGCGTCATACTACTGACGTGGTGGCACCGTGCCAGAACTCACCGTGTGATACTACTGACGTGTTGGCACTGTTCCAGAACACACCATATCATACTACTGACGTGGCGGCACCGTTCCCAGAACTCACTAGTTTATACTACTGACGTGGCGGCACCGTGCCAGAACTCACCGTGTGAAACCACTGGCGTGGCGGCACCGTACCAGAACACACCGTGTCATACTACTGACACCGGGTCACGCTGCAGACGCGGCGGCGCCCACTCACCGTCCGTGCCGTTGAAGCCGTGGCGGCCGTTGAGTCCGTTGAGGCCCGGGGTGCCGTCCAGCCCGGGCACGCCGTTCTGGCCGTTCCTGCCCGGGATGCCATCCAGCCCCGGCTCGCCAGGGACTCCGTCTCTGCCGTCCAGGCCCGGCGAGCCTGCAACACAGGCGCTCTCTGCACTGCACTGCGTCTCAGCCAAGATTGCTTTCAAATACCTAGTCAGTTGAAACCATTAAAATATTAGTCTATGGAGGGGTGTCTGTTCTAAAATTAGAGACACTCTGGTTAGCTATCTGTATAAAGACTGATGCTAGAAGTTAGTTTAATAGCTTGAAAGTAACATCGCTAGGAACAATCGTAAAAAATTCTATCAAAGTGAATGTTGTTAGTCAAGCCAGTATCTAATTAGAATATTATCTATTATAATTAAAAAAAATTGCTATCCAAATTGTGAACAGATAGGCATAGTCCTCATTTTGACTTCAAATTACTATGACGGCAAAGTTTTTTACACACTCACACATCCTAAACTACTTACTTCCTTAGTTGAAATAAGTGTAAGGCAGGCAGTTGTTGAAAGGAATTATTGTCACAAGCAGATTCTTAGATATTTATATCAGTGGGATTGCACTGAAAATACAATTGTAATTTTACAAACTTTACATTACTTATTGATCCTTTCATCTCCAAAAGGTATGCACGAAAGCTATTTGTTGATTAAGGACGAGGAGAAAGTCTTACGATTTTAAAGCCACACTTTAATCTAAACTAGGACCCTTCACTCGTATATTTTTTAAAGACTTCATATATATTTGGACTTGATATTGTTGGGACAAACACAGGCAAGGAACCGATGAACAGTGCAATGGAATCCAGGAATTAAGTCGTAGAATTGGTGATGTCTTGTGACTCGCATGTTTTATATATAAAAAAACCGTACTTCTCTTGCGTTTGTACCGCGTTGCGTCCTTGCGCTCTTGCAATTCTTGAGAACTTTATAAATCCAGCCTTTTTCAGTCAGCAGGGACGTACGCAGGGAGGGGGATGGTGGGATATATAAACCCCTTCCCCTACGAAATCCTATCAAAAAAAATTCTGTCGTCCGCGCCAACAAAAGGAAAGAAATTGAAAGCAAACAGCGGGCGACGTGCTTTTATTTTTCCCTACCCCAGAAAAGACATTTCTGCGCGTGTTTCTGTTGCGCGGTTCCGCCTTGCGCAGTCTGCCTCGTGGCGAGTTCCCTCCGCCCCGCCTGCCAGGGGCAACAGTCCGCGAACCACACACACACCGCATGTCTTCGCTCGCGAGGGCCGGCCGGGGACGCACCACAACGCCGAAGTACCACAACGCCGAACGTACAATAACGCCGAAAACCATAACACCGAATGCCAAATTGACTACAACGCCGACAGCTAGAAAACTGCTGTGTACCACAACGCCGAAATACATTAACGTCGAAAAATGTCATTGCATGACTGCCACAAAGGTTAGGTTAGGTAAGGTAAGGTTAGGTTAGGCTAGGTTAGGCTAGCCTAGGTTAGGTTAGGTTGAGGTATTTCGGCGTTAAGATACATTTAAGAAACACACACAAATTTCATTCTGTTGTTTTTTCATTTTGCTCCTGTGCCGCCCCCCCTCCGCTCAGCAACATTTTTAGGGCGTTACTGTATTTCGGCGTTGTGGTACACAGCAGTTTTCTAGCTGTCGGCGTTGCGGTCAATTTTGGCATTCGGCGTTATGGTATTCGGCGTTATTGGACGTTCGGCGTTGTGGTAACGACCCGGCTGGCCCTCAGCTCTTGTTACCAGTGCTTTCTCTGTCCCGAGTGCCTCCACCTCCCCTCCCTCCCGCCGCCTTCCCGGGAAATGTTTGTATCGAGCGGGCGGAGGATTTATCCCGCAGGGCGGCGATCGCAGGAAGGGCGCGGAGTTTATGACCCCGAGTTGTAGGGGGAACTCCCTCCCCGGCTTCCACCGAGGACTGGACTGGCTGCTGATACGATCTCTTCCCCGCTGGAGTGGTTCACTCGGGCCGCAGATCCGCCTTCGTCCGAGTCCACCGGGCTCATCGCGGCTTCGCCGTTGCTGGTCGAAAAGTGCGGGATTTTGAATTAACTTGCAGCGAGTCTCTAGTCCGCGTTAGGAGCGACTGATGAATCGCTGGTTCCGTGTTCGATTCCCGACTCCATGAAAGATTCTTAATGCTGAAAAAAAATTTTTTTTCCCCCTATTATACATTACTGACATTATCTTTGAAAGATTTGTGCAATGGGAGTGCATGACTTGATGTAAGCTTTTGGACATACGCCATTGCTAAGCACATGTATGTCTGTAGAAGAAAACTACAAAAAAACCCAAAGGACAAAAACACAAATCAAGCAAAAAAGCAAAAAAAAAAAAAAAAACAGCAATTTTTTGTTTAATTTTTGTTTTTGACTTTTGGGTTTTTTGTAAGTAGTTTTCTTTTACAGACATACATGTGCTTAGTAATGGCGTATGTCCAAAAGCTTACATCAAGTTATAAATTACTGACAATGTGCTTGTCCTTCACCTCCGTGATTAAGAATAGTTGAAAAATTCACGTTGTTAATAAAATAGCAGGTGCGTCGCAGTTTCCAACACAATTGTTGTCTCCAAGCCCAGAATTGCGAAAATGTACATAATTATCATCAGCATCACACTTTTAGTCTGCTTGTTCTCTTGCCTTGAGTTAAAGTTATTATTAATCTGTAATATCATGTCCAGATGTCACTATCATGTTAACCGTCTTGCAAACCGTTGCTTAGAACAAGTTTTGCCACGTTTGACATAACTTATTGGCACATGATTACTGTGTGCAGTAACTGATACAGGAGTAATGCGGAAATTTTAAGAAAGGTAATGGGCTGCAAAGACACGGAGATTGGTAAGTAAACACTGATTTCATTCAGTCAGCATTCCAGCATAGCTTCTCGCGTTCTAATTAGCTCGATAGGCTGAAAAATAACACGATAAAAGATATTCGCAACCGATGTTGAAGATAGTTGTAGAAAAACCAATCATATCGGACGAATTGTTTGGAATACTCTTGACGATTAATCGGCCTGAACTTATTTGATAAAAATGGATTAACTATGACGTATACCCCGGCAGGATAGACTCTCTCTACGAGATAAGACAAATTATTATAGGGGCTAGTCATGAAGCGGCTCTCGACTTGTGGAATTCCGTTTGGATGTGTGTAAGGCCGTTAAAGTTTCGATCATTGAATTGATTTACTGTTCACAAGAAAAAAAAACTACGAATTTCCTGGCTATGGGCCATAAAAAGAGAACGAATGTGCGCAATCAAGATGCTATAGAGTTGTTTCACAATCTATGTAGCACACACTTCACAAGAAGTAGTTTTGATGTATAGGCCCTTCCGAAATGCTTCCCGTTCGGAGAAACACGCACATAGTTTCGGATCAGCTATTCAATTTCCGTAGCTTTTAGTCAACTATATAGAACACCTAAGCATACAGAAGCGAAACACGTCCGAAAAAATTGGTTGTCTGTAAAGTCGGTTTACGAACGATAGTTTAACGTGACAACGTCATAACAAAACATTGAAAAAATGATTGCATACTTTTATGAATAAAATTGAATAATTTTTATTGAATTATCACTATTCTGTATGGATACAAAGGAGTGAAATGAAATCTACAATTTAATTGATAAATTTACTTTTATTTGCACTCATTAATTCAAATATGTTTATTACTTTAACGAACAGATTATTTTAACTATAACTCTTAAACAAAGAAGGAGTGAAACGAAATACAGCATTTAATTGATAAATTTACTTTTATTTGCATTTATTAATTCAAATATGTTTATTACATTAACGAACAGATTATTTTAATTAAAACGTTTGTACATGTTTGCTATTTAAATTCTTCCAATCTGTGTTATTCTGTTAAGGATAGGACGATGATAGGAAAAGTAGGAAACGAATGGGAATGTTTCAAGTTTAATGTGCCTCGAAAAAGTCAAATCGATGGTTGTTCCAATCGAGTGGAAGAGAGATAGATGCGGCGCAAGCGTACAATAAGCGTAACGGGACAAAGTGTAACGGGATAAAGCGTAACGGGACAATGTGCGTATTGGGACAATGGGTCATCCTTTTTCATGCGTGCAGCCAGCGTTCATCGATTTATTAGACGTTGTCACGTCAAAAAATAATCAAAACATTTATGGCCGAACGTCATTCACCAAACACGTTTTGAAGATGAACTTGCAAGACTGTGGTTCAACCAGCCGTCGCGCGTCAAAGGAATGTAATAATTTTTGTATTAAATATGAGGTTAATAATTATTTGGAGGTTGTTCAAACATGTCAAAATTAACCGACTGACGAATATATTTAAACATGAGTAAGGCAACTACAAGTTGATGTCCAAGAACTTTGGGTGCAAAAATTTCAAAAGTTGAAGCTATTATCTGTATAGGCCCACTCACTTAATTTTAGACAGTTTTAAAGTTTCCTTTTTCTTTTCTGGTAAGATAACAAAAATAATCGGGTTCCAAACTTAATTTAGTTTTGGTTAACTAAGTTTGAATATGCTTACAAATTATTCATATTCGTGCAGCTGATAATGAGATAGCAATAGAAATGATTGTTTACAATGAGAGTAAAATGTAAAGCAAAATCCACAAAAAAAAAATTAGTAGCTGTAATAACAATGCACAACAAACATGTGCATGGATTGGACGTGCAAAGAAACACAACCAAGGGGAGGAGGGGTGGATGGGGGGGGGGGAGAGAAAATGTGAGCGAGACTTTCAGAACTCGCCAGAGATGTGTAAACATGTGACCTTGGTAACGAGCAAATTCATGTGTTCTTATGTTTCAAATGCACCTATAATACGAAACAACTCGGACACAAAATTTAACGTAACACTATTTAAAACAATGCCAAGCGTGATAAATATATACGCAAATTATGTTTTAAAATACATTTCTGGACGCAAAACATACGTAATTTCCGAACCCGCCGCTAGAATTCGTTGCCGGAGCAAACCACGTCGATTATCGAAAGGTTAAACTATACAATGAAACGGCTCCGTTAAAGAGGAGAAAGACTTGAAAAAAAAACACAACTTAACCCCGGCTTTGGACCTGATTTTCGACAAGGAAAAATACTGCCCATTTTGTTAAATAAATAAATGAACAGCGAATAATATAACGTTTCTCGAATTTATGTAAGCTTTTGGACATACGCCATTGCTAAGCACATGTATGTCTGTAGAAGAAAACTACAAAAAACTCCAGAAGACAAAAACACAAATTAAGCAAAAAATTTCTGTTGTCAACAGGATATAAACACCACATAATATTCCATAACAGGAATATGGTCAACAAACAAAAAAGAAAAATGGACTAAGCGAACGGAAAAATCCCCACAAATGATGACAGCACAAAATTAAAAAAACGTTTCTCGTTGGCTTGGTGAACTTTGGCTCACGCCATCCGCCACAGATGGCAGCACCGTCGTTGCACATTTCCACTCCGTGTGACTTCAGTTCTATTCGCGAGATTACTCCTGCCAAATGTCCTACAACGAGGGCTAAAAATTTTTACACGTGAAAGAAACGAACGACTTTATATTACCACTAACATTTCGATGGTTTTCGCAGCAAAAGAGGTTTGGCGAAGAGGATGACCGACAAGCAGTTCCTGTCTCGGCCGCTAGGAGCGTGGAAGCCGCAGGTAGGGGTCTGATCACCGCGACTCCAGACAGTTGGAGTGCTGTGCTCCGCCGAGCGTGGCGGTGCGCGGAGTGCGGGGAAGGGGGTAGGTGAGGGGAGGAGAGCATGTATTCCAGGGAGGAGGTCTCGCGGCCGCCTGAGAAGGCCGTAATCCCGGCCAGCGCCCTCCGGAGCCGAAGACAGCGGGCCGCGGCGGTGGCTTGGGAGTTAAACCAATTAGCCGCGGAACAAACGAGCAGCGGGTTGGTAGTAGGAGGATGGGGGAGGAGGAGGGTACCCGCCGCTAACAAGCTTTGCTCCCCGGGCTTCTCGCGCCGGCCGTAAGGAAAGATTGCATTACCCCGGCCAGCCTCGGGCAGCGGGGCGCCCGCCCGTATCGACGCGTGCTCTCTGCGAGCTGGAGGACAGGGGGAAGGAAGGGGGTGAGCGTCCTCCCCCCCTGGCTTCCAGGCGCCGACTCGAGACTCGACAAGACATAGCCTCTGGCATGCAACTAGTCTCCAAAGTAGCGCCACTGTTCTACACATCCTTCTGCCGCTGTGTTTTTGTCAACTAGGTTCATTCGGTTGCCAATATTCGAGACAGAAATATCATGGAATAATTTGCAAAGGATAAACGGAGATACCACTGGTTTTACTTTCGAGAACTGTACAATTTAAGGATATTTACATTAGAGAAACTAAACTGTAGGACAATTAGAGTTTTAAATTACAGAGGATTTTTAAGCTTACTCTGCAAATTTTTTTTTTGTTATTTTAATTTACGCCATGTACATAAATTACAAATTTTAAAGAATTTTTTTTTAATAATTGTATTCATAATTAGATTTTAAAGTCTCACTTTGTACATTTTGATGGCCTTTACAAAAGTATAGCTAAACGGATTACAGAACCTAAACTTTCCAGTCCTTATTTACTTCATTAGATTATCAATACTGCTTTAGATTATTTTATGTAGTTTTATTTGTATTTAAAACTTTCAAAAATTGTAAAAAAATAAACATAACTTAGTCAAATAATATTGTTACCAGTGAAGATAAGTTCGGAAAGGATAAATAGGTTTGTATTTATTACCTAATATTTACACTTTTCGATAAATTGTAACCATTTAACCGTTTGTCCACAAATCAATCACACTTTCATTAAGTCCACAATTTAATCTCCCCAATGGAGCTAGGCTCAACATTGGCTTTCTCTAATGTTTTTTTTCTCTAACCACTCACCTCTGTCTCAAAACACTGCTTCACACTGCTCACTCGTTCACCACACATAAAACACCCGGATGTTTCAGTTCCCGATGTAGCGTTGTCAAAATCTCCAACTTAACTCTCGAAGCTGCGAGAAATATGGCATTCTAGTTACTCTGCTTCAGCCCAGCCGAGAGGAAGAAGAAAGGCACCGCTCCTAATCTGATCACCGTACAAATGAACGACCTTACCTGGACCCCCCCCCCCCTCCCCCCGCCACCTGCTTCACTGGCCAGCGCACCTAGCTGACTGGCCTGCCTCGTTACCTTGCCTCTAGTATCCTTGTAACAATATTGTCTTATGTTTAGAAGAAACCACGTAATTTATTTTTAAACATAAATATTTAAATGTATTTAGGTCTCATTTTTGGCAAGTCACAAAAATGTAAAAATGTAACTTTGGCACAAAATATGCAACCCACACACACTCCCTCACACACACATACGTATGTGTATATATATGTGTATATATATATACATATACTAGCTGCCCGACCCGGCTTCGCACGGCTATACTAACGGAAAGCAATTAAGCCACATGTCCCATTTACAGTAATTCAGTGAAAATTTATTACAATGCCGTATAATGTACTGGAGAGAAAATGAATAGCATCGATGGTTTCCCGACTAGTGCACGCAACGTACAACTGATGTACCCGTACTTCGCTACGGCAGTCTACAGGCAGATCACTCTTGCGCTGCTCATTATACATGCCCCTCCTTGTGGGTACGCCACTGCCGCGCGATGCCCGTTGCCATGGAGACGCAGAAGGCATGAACAATGCAAAATCCTGTTCTCATGCAGACAAAATACCCACTGTTGCCTGGTTTTAACCACCCATGGGATCTAATTTTCGGAAAATGTCATCCTGCGTAACATAAGGAACATTACTGTGAAGTTTAAAGTCTGTAAAATATATATATACTTGAAAAAAAGGGCAATAAAACAAATTAAACACAGAGAGAGGAAAAAAAATAGTTTAGGTTTGCGATTTAAAGTGATACAAAGTATTTAAATACTAATTGAACTCTTATGAGGGTACTGATTGCTTCGTTGTTAATATCACACGGGTGTTTTTTACTTGTATGGGAAAATTAAGAATGATAAGGCATCTAGTGCGTGGCAACAATGTTAATAGGCAATAGGAAATAAACTTCTAGCGCCTGCGGCATTGTCAACACACACTTCTTACGTGTACTGCATGTTGTATCTAACCCCCTCCAACGCATTTGATTCTAAATTGGACGTTTAGTAAGGATCCCTAATGTTATTGATAATATAATATAGCTTATAGCCTTCCTCGATAAATGTACTATCCAACACTGAAAGAATTTTTCAAATCGGACCAGTGGTTCCTGGTATTAGCGCTTTCAAACAAACAAACAAACAAACTCTTCAACTTTATAATATTAGTATAGATATATAGTTGTGTGCCAGAAGTTATTTCACAAAATTTCACCCCCTATTTAACCCTCTTAGTGGATGAATTTTCAAAAATCCTTTCTTATTGCTCACTTGCGTTATACAAGGAACTCCTATGCAAAATCTCACGCTTCTAGACCCACTGGTTTAAGCTGTGCGTTGGCAGTCAGTCAGTCTGTGTTAGAGTTTTATTAACTATATTTGATTTTTAAAAATCCCTTTATGCACAGCCTACATGCGTAGGTAGATTTCGAAGAACATATTTTTTTGTAAATATTTTGGAAACTTCTATAAACCCCTAGAACATAATCGTCAATATTAAAAAATATGGTTTTAACATTTTCTCATAATTCATGCAGCGAAAATATTTCGAATTTTTTTTAACGTGATGCATCCGTCATCGAATATCTTAACGAATTTCATAATATGCTTAGTAATATAGTCATGCAATTATTTTTGATCTACAAACACTATTTTTCATACCTTGCACTAATACGTGTTCGTATGATTTTTTTGGACAAGCTAATAATAAGATAGTTATAAATATATTCTAACAAATTTGATACTAAAAATGTTTAATATATATTTTTTTAAATTTCAACCCCTGTTTTTACGGCAGTAATTCATTTCATCAAAAATGGTTACAGCCAAAGGTTTTAGATAACATTTAGGCGTTTTAAAATAAATTATCATGGAAATGAAAGTAAATGTATTAATAACGTAATGACAATTTGTTTTTCTACCCTTGTTATTTCCACCCCTTGCAGTAATGGTTTGTACTATCAAAAATTGTTTTAGACAAAAGTTTATACTTAATAATTATGACTAATACACAATTTGTACGAATTTGATATTGTGCCTTTGAAGGGAGGTTTCCCCCTCCAATCCTTGTTTATCTACCCCTTTCAGTGATGGTTGGTCGTATAAAAATTATTCTGACGAATGTTGTAGATAATATTAATTTAAGATTTTACAATAAAACGGAATGGATTTAACAGTTGTCAAGGTACAAAATTGTGAATTTTTTAGAATTCTACCTCTTTATTTTTCATTCCTCTGGAACAATGATTCGTCTTATACAAAATTGTTTCAGACAAAAGTTTTATATAAAAATTATAAGATTAATAGATAATTTGTACAAATTTTATGTTATGCTTATGAACAGAGTTATATTTTTGTCCGTCAACCCTTGATTTTTTTATCATCTTGCTATTATGATTGTTAGTTTCAAAAACTTATTCAAACAAAAGATTTTGGCAACGTTCAAAAGAATGTGATATTTTTTATATTACGGGAGTTATAACGTTTTATCTGCTTTTTTAAACCTTCCCCATTTGGTTGGATATTGCCGACTAATGAATTCGACCGAGATTTTCTACTACTAGATTTTATGTATCAGTCTGGAAGTGATTTGAGAACAAATACGGCAGTTATTGCGTTCACACACACACCAACACACACACACACACACACACATATATATATATAAACTTTTGAATTGACGAAGGTTTTTGGGTCTATGGACCATGAAACAAAAAACTGTATAAAATTTTTCCAGAAGTTTCACCATAGTAACGTCTACAATAGGTTGTATTTATTTGAAATCTACCTAAACATGAAAATTGATAAGAGTTTAAACATAGAGAAAATTTTAAAGTAAATTTGAAATAATTCGGTGATAGGTGTCAAAGATTAATAATTACGCTCCAGCATCATTGGCCAAGTGAAAAAAAATAATAATGTTGGGCCTTAGAGGCTACAGCTATTTGCGTCTCTGTTTCGCTGAATTTAGACCACAGTTAATTTAAACCACGTAATATGTACACGAAATTTTGCGTTACGACAAACTTTAAAATCATTGAACAACCAACGACGCAACCGCCGATCGTATGCTTACTCGTCAAAGGAGCGTGGATAATTAAATTAGCGTAAGCTTTTCAATGTTAACCCATTAAAGCCTTGTAAAAACTGAGGGGTCGTTGCAAAGGCTCGACTACAAACGGAATGCCTCAACGAGTCGTTAAAGATTGACGTCCCGCAGAGGAACCGACTAGCTCCATCTCTCGCCTGCGTGCGCGATGCGTGGGCGGAGTAACGGCGGAGGAATATCTGATGAAGGGACGCGCGTGGGGGATGGAAAGAGGAAGAGAGCTGCAATTACTTCAATATAAGTAGACCCGTCCTCGTGTCGGAAGTGAACCGAGTTCACGCCGAAGTGAACGTTGTCTTGATCTCCAAGTCCTGACAACTTCACTGATCTACACTGTAAACAATTTTTTTTGTTTATGTTCCTAAACATGTTAGGGAAGTTACTAACCTATACATTGTATGAAAAAATTACCATAAACGGTGAATTTCCGATGGTTTAACTTTTTCATAAATAATTACAGGAAGGGATAAAATCGATTCATGGAAAATATATTTACCATTCGTAATTTCTTACTATACCCCACACATTTGAACGGGAAATTAACGAACAATATCTTGCACTGTATGCTATTCAGTGGGGGTAGGTTCCCTTTTAAATAAGGAAAAAGAAATAAAACAAGGAGCAAGAAGCCGTAGTTAGGGAATTTTTGTAACTAATACTCATATATATTTTTTATAATGATGTTCTGCCTTTTTTTATTTTATTTTTGAGAGAAATCATTGATCCTCTCCCCCATTAGTGAGGTTAAATTTAAAACAATCCCCTCCTTTTTTTAACGATTCCCAAAATTCCCAGCATTTTTTACTGCATACACACTTGAGTGTAGGCACAATGCAATTCACTAATTTACTATCTTACAGCTGTGTTTATGAACAATATGCCGCACTGTTCTTGAATATTTTTTATGGCTGACACAAAAGTGTGGCACTGTCTGCGCCAGACGTCTTGGCGGCTGAAAATGCTTGATGTGGGGTATCCTCTGAGAGGAGAGGCTCAGTGTCGTTGCAAAAACATCGTCTACGCTCATTCAGTTGACGATCTGACGGAGAGATGAATTATGGCGTGCAAGGGTCGCTCAACTACAAAGTGAATCACCATGGAGGAAAAATAACAATAAATAATGTTTTTCAGCGACGTGACACGGAAGCGAAAAATTAATTTCTTACGTTCAACAGTATCAAAACCAACTTCAATAGCCGTGAGGTACACCGGTATTGCAGAATGATTATTCACCGAAGAATACGAAAACAACAGTAACCGAACTGCGACCGGCTCTGTGCGAGAGGTTTCATGAATTGGCAAATACGAGCACCCTCAATTATTCGTTGGAAAATTAACGAGCTGTCTATCCGTCGCGTGCGACGTGTGATGAACGACGCTCTCGACCATGGATCGGTGTCGTCTTATATACCTGCGCTGCAAAGCTCTCGTAGTCCTCAGAAATGTCGCGTCGTCAAGGTCGTCCCAACACCAGAAGTTGCGAGAACAACGGCGTCCTAGTTACGCCACTTCACGCGGACGGGGTTCTAGGGGGATTGCTGAACCCTCGAGAGGGACAGACAGCCACCGTTTTAATCGCATTATCATGTAGCGGAGTGACGGGCGCTACCTGTGTCCGGGAAGTGTTGGCCTCCCCTGTTTGGCGCGCTGGGCTAACTGGCTTGCAGCCTTGCAACAAGAGCCTGCTTCGTCTCTGGCATTCCCGTAACATTATCCTCCCAGGGTCCAGAACCGTTGTGTTGTCCTTCCGCAGAAGACACTGGTAAACAACGGCAGAATAAAGCATACATTACGACTTACTTCGCAGCAGCATTGCCTTGGATCAGTGTTCAGATACAGGTACCAAGGAATCATCATCGTCAGTGCGATATATATTTATCCAATGCTTCACTATTATGTATGTATCACTGCAGGAAACGTTTGCAGCGACAAAATTGGCCAGGTCGTCTGATATTTCAACTATCCGAGCCGATCAGATCACGAGAACCAGCCGAGATTTTTGGCGCAGACGTAAAGAGAGGGTTGATCTATCGGGGACATAAAGATACCAATATATGTATAATGGCAATACGTATAAGAAGATAATATTGTACTAAATTCTTAAGCATGTATTATCTGAAGATATTAATATTTAAATCACTGCGCTGATCAGGCATCATTACTGCACATGCAGGAAAGAAAAAATATCTTAAATATTTTTTAAAATTGTTAAATGACTGATTACTGTAGTACTAATACGTACATAAAATAATGCTGAGCTACCCAGTTTCTGAGCCCCGATGTTTTCCATTTATATTTCAAGAGTTTAGAGCCTCTTCTGTGGCATAAAATATTATATTATTTTAGATTACGCGTTTAAAAATTGAAGTGGATGTGTGTTGCGTGCGACAGGCGACAGTAGTTTCAAAGGAAGTTCATGGCAGCTTACGCGCAGGGTATGGCGGGCAGAGGTTTTGCTGACGAGTAATACCTGAACTGTAAAGTGAACGCAGCTCTTTGATTGGCTGCCGGGAGCGGACCGGTGGCACATCGCCTTCAGGTTTTAGCAGGCGGCGTCAGGACCGAATTTTCGCCCCCCCCCCCCCCCCCCCTTTTTCTCCTCAATCACCATTTTCCTTTCGAGAGAAGCTTTCAAGAGAAGGGTTTAGGGGATGGATGGAAAGGGGGGGGGGGGGGGAGAGAAAAGGGGTTTAGCGAAGGAAATTGAAACCAGACGAGTCAACAAGGAATAGCTCTCGTGTATCGGACTGCAATCCCAGATGGAACATATATTGTTCGCATCTAGGTTCTGAGAAGTAGGAAAAGGGAACTGGATAATCTAGGGTACAGCCCCCCTGACCGCCCCTCCTCCCCTCCACCAGGGGTAGGCACCGACCCTTCAGCCGAGCAGAATTTCATTAGCAATCCCCTCGCTAGGGGCGACTTCTCCGCCTACCGAATTTGATTCCTTTCGCCCGCTCCAGGGAGAATTTGAAACAGTTTCGGAGAGTAACGTTGCTATTCAAAGTAAAATGAAAAAAAAAAATCGAAATAAAAAGTAGGAAAAGTACAAGATAAAAAAATCTTTCCAACTTTTTTTGTGTAATTATTGTAAAGTACAGTCAATATGTAAACAAAAAAACTAAATATAAACGACAAATATAAACATAATAAATATGAAAATTTGTTCGATTTAGCGCGATTAAAATTGTTAATTGAGCGTAATGCACGATATGTTGAAACATTGTAACCAGGAATATCTCTGCCTGATTTATCTGATGGAAACAGCAAAAAGCCAACAGAATAAGAATATTAATATAAATATTTCTTGACCTCAGTTAGCCACGATAGTGGAGGGGCTAACTAACGTACAGCAGTCAATGCTAGAGGTCCCAGGTTTCGAGTCCCTGTGAGTATGGGTGTACAATTGCACCGTCTAGATTGGTCACTAAGTTTCCGAAGTCAATGAAACTGCCAAAATAATCTTTCTAACTGGCAATATAAATTAAATAAAGGGCGAATTATTGGCTAACCGGGTTTGATTCTCGATGGGGTCACATACTTTTTTTTGTCATTGGGAAACGTAGCGGACGTTGCCGTGGGCCGGAGGTTGTCCAAGGTACGTATTATATAAAAATAATAATTCATTCCGTCAGAGCTCCATTCAAACCTCATCAGTCTTCGTCGTCTTTGAGGACTCCCTTTCTTTCCCTCCTTCTCATACTCTCTCTTTCTCTTGGTGCACACACACACACACACACACCAACACACACACACACAGAGAAAGAGAGAGTGGGTCTGATTTCGACCGACAAACTTTGGCTGTAGGTTCATTACGAGAAAAATAATTTGAAAACATTTGTATGTCATGGCCTAAAGCGCTTCATAAGGCTATAATCCTTTGAAGATGGAGCTAATAACACTAGCTAATAACACGCTATTTCAGAGTATTGCTGAACTCTTACCATTGAAAAAAAAAGGTTGTAATTAATTCTAAACATGTTTACTAAACTGTTAGGCACTCAAATAATTATAATAAATAAATATATAAAAATAAACAAAAACAACACAATAACTTGTCAGTTTCATAAACGATTTATTTTATATCAAAACCGTTAAAGAATTGTATATTTTAAAACCGTTAAAGAATTGTATATTTTTAAAGTGGTTAAGTGTAGGACGTATTTATATTTAGTATATATTAAGTATCTAATTATAAAACTTCTGATTTAGACTGTTTGAGGATATATTACACCTTAATGAAATTACACTTACCTCCTTTTTATTTCATGAGGTAAACTTCAAAAAAAAATTTTTAACAGGCAATTTTTTTTCATTTTAATTAAGTTTATGCCATTGTTTACACTAAAATTTTCATTTATTTTGGTAAAGCGATTCTTAGAATAATTAATAAATTTCACCTTATTACAAATACTTCCCGTTACAGGTATATAAGAATTTTTGATACAATCGCATCTTTATTTTCTTTCTCACTGAATGGCTATGATTGGTGTGCGGACAGTAGATGTACCTGAAGTAAACACAGCCAATCACCGAACACAGACAATGCTGAAAAAGTTTTTAACACACAGATGGTGGTCTGAAAAGCTTTTCGCGGAAAATACATGGCCCCTTATTAACAGGCCAATCAACGGCATAAAAGTTAGCTATGTTGTTAGATATGACAAATGATTACGATTAGGGACCGGAAAAATTCGCGGATTCAATGACCTCTAGGATAGCCTCCATCATCCTCTGCATTTCTCAAGTGAACAAACGTGTTCATTGGGTACTAAATTGTGAGGCGTCTCCACTGGGTAGCTTGTGATTCGAAGCTTCTTTGGTCGATAGTCTCTCATTGGCCCAGAGAGCTCCAGTTAAAACTGCGAGCCAATAGCAGAACCAGCATAATTGTACACATGTTTGAATTTCAGCCTATCACGAAATGAATCCGCGAATTTTTTCCGGTCTCTACAAATGATATATATATATTTAAAAAGTAGAGGATGTTAACGTATTCAAAACCCACAGAGCCTTCCACATCAACAGACGTTATTTAACCGTCTGCTCACATGTCGTGTTCAGTCCTGACTTCTGGAACTTCGCGACCAGAGGGCGCGCCAGCCGGAAAGGCGGCCGAACCGCCCACTGAGACCCAGGGGCGGGAATTAACTGCCCCAATTTCAGGTTTGGGAGTTGAAGCTCGCCCGCATAAATGATGAGCGGCCGCTTGGACTGTTTCCAGGCAGACCGGCTTATCTCTTCCTCTCTTCTCTCTTGCCGTCCCATTCCGCGCGCGGGGGTTTTGCTGCGGCTCGTCCGAATGCGTGGAGGGTAATTGTTCCATCACCGTCATTCCCTTATTTCTCACGCGTCCAGTGAACAACGCGGTATTTTCTTTTCCTTCCTCGGCGTGAACCTCAATTCTACTCGGGTCGCGTGATGCACCTTCCTTCGGCTTGCTGGTCGGTTTATATGAGTTTGGTTGGAGATATTCATAGAAGTGTCGAGAAGAATATCGGGAATCGGTTTTATGAATGTTGATAAAATGTCAAATGCATTGTGGCTGTAATCGTGACGCTGAAGATAAAAAAAAAATAATTAAGGGCACACGCAATCAGAAGAGAATTTTATTATTTTTTATTTAGTACTAGCTAATGCCCAGTATGAGTTGCAATGCCACTTTTTAATTTTTTGTAATTTTTTTATAGTTTGTACACACATGGACAGCATTACCCTGTATCTCTCTCTTTATCTCTCTGTAACTCTATATATCCCTTAATATCACTTTATCTCTTTATATTCATCTCTATATATCAATCCATATCTCTCAATCTCCCTATCACCTATCTTTATCTATATATCTCTATATCTCACTGAATATATCCATATCTGTCTATATCCCTATATGAATCTTAATTTATATTTATATCTATATATCTATCTCTATATAAATATAGATGTATAGTTATATATAACACTTTATTTTATCTCTTTATATATCTATATCATATATGTATAGCTATATATGTATAGCTATATATGTATAGTTCTCTTAATCTATATATCTGTATATATCACATTCTATATATCTCTCTAGCTATATGCCTCTATGTAAATCTAAATATCTATATCTCTAACCATCACTTGGTATTTCTCTATCACTCTCTCTATCTCTATCCCTCTCTATTTCACTCCGTCACTTTCTGCCTCTCTTTCTTTCTCTCGCTTTCTCTATATCTATCTCTCTTTATCTCTCTATCTCTCGACTCGCACACCACCATTATTATTCGGACCATAATAAAAAGGAACTGACATAAAGTACTTAGTGGTAACTATCCGATACTACTCGCGCGCCAACTTAATTTTTGCTTTAAGGGTTGGTATTATCAAAATCTCACTTGAACAGTGACCTTCCTCGTGTTTTAAACATGGAGGTAAGAAGTGAGGGAGTAAGTGTATACAAACTTTGCCATTTTAATGCTTGAAATCAAAATGAGAACGACCTCTAACCCCTTTTTTTCATTCTGCATAGCAAACAATTTTTGGTTATAATAAATTCTAACCCTAATTTCTTGCAGATGTGTTGGTATTATGTTTCTTTAGCCATATTAACTACATGATGGCATATTTACGATTCTTCCTAGCGAGTTCTTTTCAAGCAATTAAACAACTTTATAGCATATTAGTCTTTATACAGCTACTATAGCAGATGCTTCAGAACAGACGACCATTCCATAGACTAATACACACATGGTTTCAAAGGTCAAGCGTGCAAAATTTCATAGAGATTGGATGAACAATGAGTTATTAATGCAACGACGAAATTTTATAAAGAATATATTAATTATGCTTTAAGGATTGGTTTTAACAGAATATCACCTAGACAATATGGTAATTACCATTAGAACGATTTCCCGTCCAATATGGTAAAATGTTTTGTTCCAGCCAATAATAATATAGGTATACGTTATTTTTAATATTTTTACAGTTTAAGATGTTACCTATTTAAATTATTTTCCCGTATAAAACGGTGTAGTTAAAGTTTTAAAACCATTATTTGTCAGGATATTACCAGTTACTTATTTAATTAACAGAACTACGAAGTTGGTGATGTGTAACTTTTCTTTTAAAGACGTTTTCAATCTTGTAGTCGTTATCTTCAACTCATTCATGTTTGGTTAAGTTGATTACTGTATAGAGTGTACTCGCATAGTCCAATATCGATATAGATGTTTCGCAGATTGCATGCAACGCGCACACTCTGTCTTGTGCCGAGTGAACTACATTTTTAATAGCCCGCATTCTTTCTCGGTTAGTCTGTACTACGACGACAGAATGGCGAGATTTCAACAAAAGTAATTTAATTATGCTTCAAGGTATTATTTGATCAAAATCTCACCTAGACAGTGACCTTCCTCTTGTTTCGAAGGTCGAATGTGCAAAGTTTCAACTCAGTCGGATGAACGATACGTGAAAGTATAGAAGACGAACACACAAACATTCATTTTTATATATAAGATTTAATTGTTAACAACGAAATATTCAGAAACGGATAAAACAAACCAACAGATATGGATATGAATTATGGGAGGAATAGTGCATAGCTAGAGACCGGAAAAATTCGCAGATGCATTTGGTAATATGAAAAATTTCTAATAATTATACCGTTTAGCTGCTTCTGGTATTATTTTCACTGTTAACCTGGAGGATTATTGGCCAATTAGAGACCAGCAATCAAAGAAGTATCGAATCAGCAGCCAATGAACAGGCGAAGTTTGCCCGAACATGTAGGGAATCGTGGAGTCTATCCTAGAGGTCATTGAGCCCGCAAATTTTCCCAGTCCCTAGACATAGCCGGTTCAAAGGAGCCGTCGTTAGTCTGACTGATACCGGGGAAAACACGGGCAAACCAGATTAAAGTGGCCAGACTGTGATTCGAACCTGCGCCCTCCTTAATGCATATCAACTTTCCGTTGTGTGCAGTGGACTTGCTGCTTTATAACTTTAACGCAATTAAATATGTTTGACATATTTATTTACCTTTAGATCTCATTACATAATAGAAACCTAAAGTTTAAACACATTAAGATCGAGATTGATTTTTATGCTTTTCCTGCTGTGTTGTTTGTTGACCCTCTGAGATCTCGAAGGGGTGTACTATGGTGTTCAAAAGGCAAAGCGAGAATGAACCATTACATAACTGCAACGAGCATGTATTTATGTTTTCCCGCTCTGCACTGTCGAAAACACAGATAATTAACAACCAGATTTGCATCTCTCTGCTAATCTCACCAGCATCTTTGTCAGATCCCGTAATACGAATTGCTGACATTAGTTTCAAGAACAATTGTGTAACGGTCCGTGAGAAACGGTAACCATCGTATAGTCAAACCGAAAAGTCACACGTCTTAAAGTTTTTAATTGCGCAAAACTTTGTAAGCCGCCCTTCTTGATGAATGCCGTCAGTTACGTACTTTGCACTGTTCATGTCCTTGCACCGGTTAGACTGTGGTTGCGCGATAAGACATAAATAAAAAAAAAACAAATTTAATTAAAAAGATGGTTAATCGTTATAATTGGCTACGGGAGATTCAAATAATGAATAAATTAACACAATAATTAATAATTTACTATTTGGATTCTATAGGAAATAATGGACGGAGTTATGATTCAGTAAATAAAACCTTCTTGTGCCCTCCAAATGCCGATGCAATTCCCTGAGGTTGGCGTTAACGCTTCAGGCCACGGAACCGAAACAAATACAGAAACAATGACGACCCTTCATCGGTCGGACACGTCAGTACGCCTTCGAGGCAGTATTGAGACACCCCTTTCCTCTCCCGGTCCACCAACCAGCACTCATCGAGAATCCTAAGCCCCACCCGCCGCAGCCAAACTTCATATTTAGGGGCCTATTTATGTCATCTCTCTGAATTTTTAATTTCTGTTACATTCATACACCTATACACAAAATTCTAAAACCAGAATTATTTGTATAATATTTTGGAAAAAAGTTTTCAATTTAATATTTGACTATCCTTGAAATGCAGCTTGTCCACTGGCCAGAAGTAAGAAAGAGAGGACCAGTCACCCTGGCTGGTACAGCTAGCACCGAAGTGGCTGGCCCTACCGCCCTTGATTGCAGCCAATAAGACGGCCCTTGGCAATGGATACTAATCCCGCCGTTGCCTCTTTAGAAATGTGCTGTTCGGCCAAGCTGGAGTGCAGAAATTTAAATACTGGATATTTAACATGAAGTCTTTAATTTAAACATATATGATGACTTCAATAATACCTTAAATACATTTATAATAACAGAATGAAATAAATGAAATGGGCCGATTGCAGCATTTAGGGAACCTTATTTTATTTCTGATAAGCTGTGTCTGCCGCAAGTCAAGTACCAGAGGAAGCCTCAAAAGCGAAGAAATTATTCTTTCCCCTTCAATTTTTTTTAAAGACCAGATGGGTCGCTAAATATATACCTTCCCTTCCCTCTCCACCCAAAATATTCCCTCCAGCATCGCGAAATATCACGATGTCACTCTGGCAGGCTCAGGGGTAGGGGGTGACGGCCAACATTTGGAGGGGACACATACTAGGTGGAAGGGATAGCTATACGGTCGTTTGTTTTATACGGCCGCCCGGGCGCGTTAAATCCCCGTCGCTGATTGCTCGTAATACGGGAGCTCGTAATTCAGCGCCTGTTACGAAGCGCAAGGTCCTGCGGCTCTTGCCCCCCACCCCCCTGACACCCTCGAGGTTCCCAACACGCTCGTTGACGGCCGGCCTAATTAACACCCGCCCGTCGGCGATGCTCCGATTCCCGAGGAAGGCGTTTCGCCGTCGGCACCGTCAACCATTTTTTTTTACGGCCGATCCTCTCTCCGGCTGTTTCGAAGCTGCGGGCAGAACGTTTTAGCTGATTGACATTTAAAGCGTGGATGACATCGCAAACGTCTGCATTCAAGCCACAGGAACGGACTCTTTACATATTTACAGAGACCGGAAAAATTCGCGATTTCAATGACCTGTAGGATATACTCCATGATCCTCTATGCACTCGGGAAAATTACATCTGCTCATTGGCTACTGACTCGTGACACGTGTTAACTGGGACGCTAGTGATTCGATACTGCTTTTGTTCAAGGTTTTTCATTGGCCGAGTATCATTAAGATAAACTGTGGCCCAATCACTGATGCAGTAAAAAGCAAACGTTTTTGGATTCTAGACTATCACGAAATGAATCCGCGAATTTTTCAGGTCTCTACCTATTTACATTAATACAAATATAATCTGAGTCTTTTTAAAATGTATAACTTAGTTTGTAAGGACCTTTGTGTCAATATTAGATCCTGAATGTTCTTAGCAAAAAAAACATATATTATGGTTTATGAACTCAAGGCCTACAATTATTTTTTTTCTGTTTTGAATCGCAATACATAGAAAATATTAATACAGTGAGTTTCTTAATGTTCAGAAATGTTCAACACAGAACTTTAATTAAATTTTCTCACATTACCGAGGAAAAACATTTAATTTTTTGATTCTTAATGATCAAAGTTTGTTTACTAGGATTATTTCATCCATTTAAACATTCCCCGAAGCGAACATGAGGAAAAGGGTGTTTAGTGGGTGTACGAAGTTTTGCTGTGTGCATACCCGGCAGATGATGACCAGTGGTCAGAGCACTCTGCTGCCACCCAGGCGACATGGGTTCTACTGCCAGCGGACTCAAACCTATATTCCAATATTTTTCTTTAGTGAGAAACGTGGCGGACGTTACTGTGAGCCGGTGGGTTTTCTCAGCGTACTCCCGCTTCACCCGTAGTCATGCATTCCATCGCTGCTACATCTCTCCTTTTCGTCTCAAATGGCATCCTTCTCTACGAGACGTTATGCTTTAATTACTTAATATACTTTTCTGCACTTTCTTCTTTGATTATATTTGTTAAACCTTCAACCACACACTATCATTCTTTATATTTGTTCATAGATTATTCTTTATTTTCCTTTTTATTAATTTGATTCATTCTGGTGTCACTTCTTCGTTGAATATATGATTTCTTAACGCTGATATTCCTTCCTTAATTAACCGTCTTTTTTTATTCCTTCGCTGTCATTCTATCATTTATTCATTTATTCCTTTGACTCATAACTTACCTTCATTCACTTTATGCCCTTTGGTTAATTTTTATGACACAAAAATTTATCTTATTAATTTTGTAATATATTTAATGAGAATTTTTTATAAAATTTCAGCCGTCTGGTGTTAAAAGATTTTCGCTCGAGCACCTGTCGGCCCGTCAGCCCACACAGGCTCTAGCCCTTGTAGTACCGTCCACCGCCGGCTGATAGCTGAGCGCCACCATCCCCTGGCTCCCGTGGCGGGCGCTCGCTGTCGCCGCCTCGCCTCGCGCCCCTGGCCCAGCTGTCTGGCTGCGCCACGCAGCTCTCTCGGGCACCAGGTTGTTCTCACTGTGCTTCTCGGAACCCAGATCCTGCCGATTGCCAGATCCCCTCCTTAGCATGCCCCTCCCGGGGGTATTCAACCTTCACACACTTTAGCGCTATCCTACGCTATCTCTCGGTGCCTATCAGGGTAGAGTGGAAAAAATTCCAGTTCTTTTTTTTTTTACATTCCAGAGCAAAATTTAAACGGAACTGTTAGGGATCACTCCCTCTTTTTTTTTGATCGGGAAGGTATTAGAGCTTTGAGCTAGGGCCACCATCCCAGCATAGTCACCGCCTCAACCCCGTACCTCGCTCAGCTGACCAGACAGTTGGCTGTGTCCTGAGCCCTATAAGACTTTATCAGCACTGCTGGCGCCTACCCCGATCTCCCACATCGCGCTGGGACCCCTCAAAACACCCAGTGAACCCGTGGTCCGGTGGAGGCCATCTCTCGGGCACCGGCCGGGGTTCGCGTGTTGCGTCAGGGGTCACGGCTGCTCGGGCATTTCCTTCCCCTCCCCGCTCGTCATCGCTTCTCCCTTCCCCGCGGGTTTACAACATAACTTGGTCTCGCCCGCCCCAGGTGACCATAGCTGTATTACTCCGCTCATTCGCCGTCCCCTCTCCCTCTTTTCCTTTCTCGGCCGACTGATCCTCTACGCTCACTACTGCCCTCTTGAGGCAAGAACTAGGAACTACAGCAATCCCATCCTCCATTTTTGGGCCTTTATGGACACACTTAGACCACGTGCAGTTTCGGCCCTCGGGAGGCATTTGTCTTCGGGTCGGCCAGTCCCACACTTCGCTAGTGCTCCTCTCGGCGTAAATTTCGGTGAAATCATCTGCTATACGGGATGTAGTTATGCGAGTGAGGAGATATTTCATTTCATATTTTTCTTTAACCAGTTTATAATGTAGTTAAATAGTGATAGTTAGAGACCGGAAAAATACGCGGGGTTAATGACCTCCAGGATATACTCCAATATTCTCTCCACACTCGGGCAAATGCCACCTGTTCATTGGCTGCTGACTTGTGAGTCGTCTCGACTGAGAGGCCTGTGATTCGACACTTCTACGAGTGATGGTCTCTAGTTGGCTCTCAGTCCTCCAGATTATTGTGGACCAATGGCAGAAGCAGCACTAAGGTATAGTTATTTGAAATTTAGAATAACACGAAAGGAATCCGCGAATTTTTCAGGTCTCTAGTGATAGTATATATATTTCACCTGGATTTATGTTCAAAATCATCTGATCTTCTCTGCTTGATTAATTGATTAATTTCATGGACCTATAAAGGATTCAATTTTTTTTAACTAAACAATTTAATCACATGGGGTATGCCGTTTTATTACATTAATTTATAATTTAAATATTCTGCTGTCATTTATTCATACTTTAATTTATTTATATTAATATTTATTCGTAGGGTCACGATTATTTCTTAGATCTAATTCACTACAGGCTATACTCATCTTGCATAAACATAATCAAGCCTTTTTAAAGAGCTGATTGGTGGATAACAATGTCACTGACTCAGAGTAGTTCAGAGCGTGTCAAGATCACCGTATTTCAACCACCAACTTGAAGCAGATGTGTGATTCAAGTCTAAATGATACTAGGGCGTATTAAACTGGAAACGGGAAAAGGGTGATGTGACATTTTTCGATGTTACACCTTTTTCATGGTTAGTGCTTAAACTGATGACGCGTTGTCTTTATTTTTCAATAAATTTCTTTCAAAATGCTTAAATATAATTTACAAACATGTTAATACATATGTTGTTTTTATACATATATTTTCTTTTGTAATATTTTACACATTGTTTTTTTGTTTTTCAAAAGCTTTTTTTGTTTGGTTTTGTATGAGACAGAGTGTTTCCAACAAATGCCGAAGATTTTTATCGTTACGAGATCGTAATCAGAAGTGTGTTGCACGGAAAACTAAATGGATATTGGAGAAAAAAATCCGTGATGCTGATACGTAATTAAAATTGTCATAGATACATATTGTTTCTTAATTATCAAGATTTAGACATATTTTTATTATTGAGGGCATAGGGGCAGCTTTTCCCTCACACTACCCATAGCCCTTCTTGGATACTCACATACTCACCCTCTATTACTTCATTCACTCATACATAGGGCTACGTATTTTTCGCGAAAATATTTTTCAGATCAGCCGTCTGTTAAAATTTTGTAGCGCTGTCTATGTTTAGGGTTGGATGGGTTTATTTCAGGTACATGTGTACTGTCAGCACATCCATTGTGGAAGCTAAAACACCCTAAATGGTAGAGCCAAATAGGGCCATGGCTACTCTTGCAAACACAAAGAAAAAAATCGAAAGCCTTATGAGCAGGGACAAGGTTATATAGTTTTGTTGTTAAGACAATTTCGTTTTTAGAAACATATATACATTGTCTTTATTCATGAAGATAGAGTATTATTTAACAAATATGAATATTAATATTTCTCAATACTTTCATCAACAAAGCCACGCATTTTAATTATACATGGCGAACCTTTACAGTAGAATAATTTGTAATAAGCACGTCTGGAACAGAAATTCCCAGTAAATTAAAGTAAGAATGCAAATTTTTTATGTAATCGAAAAATGTGCCAACGTCATAATGTAGCATCTTACATGTTTCGTGATTGGGCGAGTTTATTTCAGGTACACGTGGATTGTAAACAAAACCAATCACAGTAATTCAGCGCGGTAGCGAGTGGCTCGGTCAAATACGGGAACGACTTCTCTCGCAGACGGCCACCAATCACAAGAGAGAAACCGCTTTAGAGGGTGTGTACCTTGTTGCAGTCTATAAACAGTTCAGATGGTTTTTTTTTGAGAAAAAAACAAGAACAAGAATTGTGCTCGTATATATTTCGTTTATGTGATGTTGGTTACCCATTAACTTCAAAGGTGCTACAGCTGAATGTTTTTCGATACTGCAGTGATAATTGGATTCCCAACAAGTTTGTCAACAGCAAAGCTGGGCGCTGTTGGTTGCAGGTTTTTTTTTTAAAAATAGGAACCCCGAAGTTGCAAAATGCCTACCCCTAACCACGCCCCCCCCCCCCCCCCCCAATTTTACAGTCAAGAGCTACATTATAATTTAATGTTTTTTTCTTACCAAACTCTTTTTAGAATGTTATTAAACCGTAAAATACAGGGTATAATTATGTCTACTATTTTATAAGTCCAAAATAATTTTTTTTATAAAATATTCAATATGTTTTTTTAGTTTGTAAAAAAATTATAATAGTTAAACATGTAAAAATAAGTAGAGACCGGAAAAATTCGCGTATTCCTTTCGAGACAGGCTGGAATCCAAACTCGTTTAGCTTAATGCTGCGTCAGTGATTGGACCGCAATTTACCTTTAAGGACTCTGAGCCGATGGCAAAGCACTCAACAAAAGAAGTATCGAAATCATAAGAATCGCAGTAAAACAGGTGTCCCGAGTCGGTAGCCAATGACCAGGTGGTAGTTGCCCGAGTACATAGAGAATCGTGGAGTCTTGAGTCCATCCTAGTGGTCATTGAAACCGCGAATTTTTTCCAGTCCGTAGTTATTCCTTACCTGCACTCTTTTTAGAATGTTATTTAACGTGAAAATACAGGGTATAATTATGTTTACTATTTTATAAGTCCAAAAAAAAAAAGCTCTATTTATGTAATATGCAATATGTTTTACTTAGTTTGTAAAGAGGTAAGATAGTTAAACATGTAAAAAACGAACAGGGGTGGAGGTGGGCCTGAAGGGGGACCCAGGACTCCACCCTCGTGCGTGACGTACCTGGCAGCCCCGCCTCGCCCTTGGGCCCGCGCGCTCCCGGGTCCCCGTGCGGGCCGTGCGGCCCCCGGGGTCCCGGCGCGCCCGGCAGTCCTCGGTCCCCGCGGTCCCCCTTGGAGCCCTGCGCGCCCCGCGGGCCCGGCGGGCCCCCTGCGCCCTGCGAGCCCTTCTCGCCCGGCGGGCAGTACTCCTGCGTGGCCGAGCAGAAGCCCTGGATCGCCTTCACCTGCAACACGCGGCGCGCGCGTCCCTTAAACCCACTCGCCGCTCACGCGCAACATCTAGCCTCGCAGACGTGTTTTTGACGTGACAACGTCTAATAAATCGACGAACGCCGGCTGCACGCACGAACAATTGTCCCGTTAAGCACATTGTCCAGTTACACTCATTGTACGCTTGCGCCGCATATATCTCTATCTTCCACTCGATTGGAACAACCATCGATTTTTACTTTTTCGAGGCACATTGAACTTGAAACACTCCCCATTCGTTTCCTACTTTTCCCATCATCGTCCTATTCTTAACAGAATAACACAGTTTTAGAAGAAGTTAAATAGCAAACATGTATAAAAGTTATATAGTTAAAATAATCTGTTCTTTAAAGTAATAAACATATTTGAATTAATGAGTGCAAGTAAGAGTAAATTTATCAATTAGATTGTATATATCATTTCACTCCTTCTTTGTATCCATACAAAATAGTGACAATTAATAAAAAATGATTCAATTTTATTCATAAAAGTGTGCAATCATTTCATCAATGTTTTGTTATGACGTTGTCACGTTAAACTATCGTCCGTAAACCGACTTTACAGACAACCAATTTTTTTTAAACTACATTTCTGGACGCACCCGCCGCTAGAATGCGCTGCCGGAGCAGCTACTTCGACTATCGAGTCATTCGATGTGCAGACCGAAATTTTAAACAACACAATGAAGATGCTCCGGTAAAAGCGATAAAGTCTTGTAAAAAATGTTTTAAACCCTAAGACTTTAGACCTTATTTCAACAAGTAATACCTATTATTAAAATACTGCCCATCTTGTTAAACATTCATTAAACAGTTGATGCTATAAAATTGGTCTTGTGTCTTTGTGAACTTTGCGCCATCTGTCCATAGATAGTAGCACCGTATATTGCACATTTCCTTTCCTTTACTTCCGTCGCATTCACGAACTTACTCCAACCCAATGACATATACCGAGAGCTAAGATGTTACACATCAAAAAATAAATGTCTGAACCATAGGCAGAGATGTTAGTTTTTTTGGAAATGTATTTTCCAGTAATATTTCCGGACAAATGTCTGCTAGGGAGAAATATTTTCCATCTATTTATACTTCAATAGAAACACAAACATAAGTTTTATGAACCATTTTACATAAACTTAACCAATTAAAATAAGTTATCCATTAGGTGGTAAAGAAAAAAAATACTATAAAGTAATGGCCATATTCCACAGTTCTGTACCTATTTCAAAGTTTTTTTTCTTCTATACTGTAATAGAATGACAATGAGAATTTTTACAAGTGGTATGAAAAATTCATAATGGAGTATTAATACTAAACACTTTATTTACATACATACAAAAACAACATAGACAGCTTGTACAATTACCTAAGTATATCAACATATCTTCAATTATGTAAATCAATTTTGGTATTAGCAAAAAGGAACATTTTGGAGAAAAATACGTGGTTAAGTTTTTCCAAAAAATCTCCCCAACGGCAAATTTTCCCAATCATATCTCTAAACACAGGTGCTTCAAGCTGATTGTTTCAGGTTTGCATAGCAGATATTACCTTTGAAAGGTTTGCATAGCAGATAACTGGCGATTCTATCAGGTCTGATACAACATTATTCTTTGTAAGACTTATAATAAGACTGTAAATGTCTAGTTCTTAAAATTATTATCTCAGATTACGTTTTTCTTAATTTATTTGTAAACACCAGTGAAAGCTTAAGAATAAGTTATTTGTGTGTGGTTGGGTTGATTTGAAAAGTACTTTTCCGTTCAATCCAGCAGGTGAAATTGCCCCAAGCATGTTGGGTCGATAAAAAGGGGTTAAAATACAAAAAAGAATTAATTTATTCCCTTAGTAGGCATTATATTTTTGATGAGATGTTCTTTGATATTTTACTAAAAATTTTGTATTAAACAAATTGTTTAAAAAAACTATTAATTATTTTATGCCAACCATCTCGATAAACACTATGATACAAATTCATATTACGAAAATAACCTCCTGAAAAAAATTCATAATTAAACACTGTTTTACCTTTGAAGTGATAAATACTACGTAAATAAATCAAATTTCACTATAAATATTTTACATATGTTGGAGGAAAAAAATTTCTTAAAAAATTAAATAAATGTTATAATTTTTTGTGTTTTAGTCAAATAAGGTTAAATGGAAATAAATTTATTTCTTTATATGTTTATATTAAATTAAGAGAAAACATAATTTACTGATCGAGGACTATTAACGTAAGGAATTTAAAATAAGTTTTATCGTAAGAATATATATATATTTTTTTGGGTCGTAAGGCCGGTGACTGGCGACTACGCAGATCAAACTCGTGCTCTAGAGCCACTTGTTTTTTTTTTTTTTTACCTTGCGCCGGCCGCCGATCGCACGCTGCTCGGTAATCCTCCCTCTTAACAGCCCCTTCCCTTCTCCCTCCAAACTCCGTCGGCGACTTGCCCCCGCACGGGTCCGCCTAACGAATTCTTCCTCAGATAACAAGTTTTATGAGACGATGTCTGAGGATGAGGAAGAGGAGGGGGAGGGGTATGAGGAGGGGGGATAAGAGGATGGGGAGGGGTAAGAAGGTAGGGAGGGGTAAGAGGAAGGGGAGGGGTAAGAGGATGGGGAGGGTTAAGAGGAAGGGGAAGGGTAGGAGTAAGGGGAAGGGTAGGAGTAAGAAGAAGGGGAGGGGGTAGGGGAAGGGGAGGGGGGTAGTGGATGGGGAGGGGGTAGGGGAAGGGGAGGGGGTAGGGGATGGGGAGGGGGTAAAGGATGTGGAGGGGGAAAGGGGCGCCTTAAAGCGAATCAGGGTGGCGGCTGGTTGAGCCTGTAACAAGAGTTGCGAAATTTCAAACAGTGCTGCAGCTTCACCTTGGGGTGGCGTTTTTTTTGTTCCCCTCTTGGCACTTCTATCTACCTCCCCACTCTTCCCCAAATATTTATATGTAGAATGTGACCATTTAGCAATTCTAGTACAGTTTAGTGACCTCGATTTACACCCAAAGATAACGTCAAGTATTTTTTTTCTTGAATTAACCTGAATGCTTATTTAGACCACAAAAAAAAATTATTCCCACACTAGCGATTGTTACCTTGTAATTAGCGGTCATCTGCGAGGAAAGCCACCGCCGTATTTGGACGGGCCATTCAGGGCGTGTTTGCTTTCGCGCTGATGGCTATGATTGGTGTACTGACATTATACATGCAACTGAAAGCAACCCAACCAATCACGAAACGCAGACGATGATACAGTGTTTTAATACACAACTCGTCTCGAAATATTTTCCGCGAAAAATACATGGTCCTAATTATATTTTTTTTTATTGTGCCCCTGCCTATCATCAATGATATAAGTGACACACGCAACACTAAAATAACTCTTGAAAGGCCGTTATACACACTATGATTTATAGTCAAAACTGAACTTACTTTAACATTATTTATTTGAAATATATTTTAGGAAACATTCTGAAGAGTAACTGAGTTTCAATCGTGAGCGTGTTCACCAGCGAACAGGTCTATAAGGTCAACACACACGCTTTCACTGGAAGCATATTCGTCCTTGTAGCTGGCGTGCGCAGAATTGGTTTCTCTTCCGTAAAAACCTTTGAAATCAATCTGTGATGATGGCATTTTAAGCGCGCATTCACATTACAACAAAGCACAAAAGATCATGTCGCATTTGATTTTAAAAGTAATGTCTTTTTTTCACTACACACTGAAAAGTTTCCAGAATACCATTTTAGCGACTTGACACATTTGAAGTAGTTCTCACTAAAAAGTTATACATTATAATATTTAATTTTGAGAAAGGTACCAGCTTTTGTCCAAACATTATTTTTGCAAAAGACCTATCATAAAAAAAGGTAGCAAAATGTAATAACATAAATTTTCTATGGAAAGACACCCTGGAAGTCAGAAAACAGATTGAACAACAATAAGCATAAAATGTACTGACCTGACTTATGAGAACTGTCAAATCAGAAAGAGGTCACACGAGACCGACTACAACTTCCAAACACAATGTTTAAAATGATTTATGCTTTCAAAAGTGTGGGATAATATATTTTTCAAAGATATAGTGATGTTAGTTGAAGAATGTTTTCATAAAGTAAAAATATATATTTATTGCTCGTGAAACTTTTTCCGGCCCACGTCTTGCGTGAAATATTTCCATGAGGGGTTAGAGAACGAGTAAGTATTAAATAAAGCAAAATAAGGATTTAGTGAACTGCGAAAGAGAGAGAGCGTGAGGAAAAATGGTGCAGAGGTGAAGTGTAAAGGGAAGCTAGATGTCGGTGGTGGAAACGGTGACAGAGAGAGGCGAGGAAAAAAAAAAGTACTTCAGGGAAACTTCTTCTTCCTTTTCTTATTGCACCGCGAAGAAGAACGAAGACGGATTGTTTTTCGGGGTCCTCCGTTTACATTAATCTGCCGAAATTTCCAGCTTGATGAAGAACTATTCCAGCAGTTCCGAAAAGAGAAGATTTACTGAGGCGGGGTTGGAAAAAAATAAAAGACGAACGCGACGAATCCTCACGGAGAAAATAATAAATCGGCCGAGATATCCTGATTCAGATCCAAGAGATTTCGGATTCCCTGCGGAAAATATTCAAATCCAATATAATTTTTTTCCCTTATCTTTGGGTTTGTTTAAAGTCAAAGATTCACGACACTGCTGAAAGTTCATTACTGTGGCACAAAACTTAATTAACCTAACAATCCGCTTGCAGGAGGAAAGGACCAATGTTGGTTCGAAAACAACGAACAAACACCATCTTAACGGTGGTTTTGACTACACTCGGCAATGGCTGGACACAAAAGCCAAGATTCATTCAATCTAATTGTTACTGTCCCAGCTCGTGTTCCATCCCCCTTCGTGACTCCGCGGAACGAAACTTTGCCGCGCGGATAAGACGCCTTGATTCCGGCCGTGGTTTTGTTATCTCGGCTGCGTTGTCGAGCCACACAGAGTCGAGTGTATGGAAGGTAGAGGTGTGCCAATTTCCTCCGTTTCTTCCCGACGTGTTGCGTGCAGTGCGCATGTCTCGAGAAACCCGTGTGTAGTCTACGGAGTCTGTGGTGTGCAGGGCGGGAGGAGTTGAGCAAATTTGGAACTGCGAGGGAGGGTGCGCTTTAATTTCCTGCCGCGGAGAGCGACCGAGAAACCCACGCTGACAAACCCCTCCCCTTTTCCCCCCTTTTTCCCTCCTTCCAACCAACAACGTATTGGGTGGTTCTGATAGCGGTTAACAATCAGAGACGAAGCCCACCTCAGACGTAACGTCTGAGGGAAAAGGCGAGGACTTTAAAAGCTGTGTCCAACCAACAGACCAGAAACGAGGCGGTGCACAGTAAATCCACGGACCTTTCAACGGAGAATTCGCCTGAAATGAACTAAGACTTCTTCATAATCTCAGATAACTGGATCTTCCGTATAAACCACGCCGTATTTCGAATTCCAAGTTCTGTGTTACTCTGCAAACATGCCCATGGAAGCAAAAAGAAAGTTTTTGCTGTAGACTCGAAACGTTTTAAAATGCTTTGTTAATATAATAATTTTACCAGTGTTTATTCGTCTTCAAAATAAGTGAACTGAACATGCGTAAACTTTCGAAGATAACAGCAAATTTTCGAAAATCACTGGATAATTGTAACCAGCTTTTAGAGGTTTTTTTTTTTTAAGGTGAAGATTTCAAACAGCGTGGGGTCTCTCTCCGTAACACAGGACCTCCATTACATCATAAAGAAAGACCCTTATGCTTACTGCACTGAAATTAAATATTTTCATACCGCATTTCGGCAAAGGTAGTGTTGGGAATTGTAATCACTACAAGGTACATACTATGTATTACTAAACAAAAATAATTATCTAGCAAAATATTTTGTACTGATAAAATAAAATCTATCAAGGAGAGTGCAATCAAAACATTATTTATTTTCATATCAAACACCAATTTTGTCGATTATAACGTGCATGAAGAACATACTATAACAATGCCTTCCAGAAGGAGGCGGAAGAAATTTTTAGTTTTCCGTGTTTGTAGAAACACAATTTGTAAAACATCCACAACGCAACTTATATTTTCTTAAGATAGTTGCCGGAACTAAAATAGAGGCACTTATTAAAATAAATGCGAATAACGACTTCATTTATCTACTGAACAAACAAATATTAATCCATGGCATGTATAAATGACATATTTAATTAGAAAACCACTTATAATAAACATTAAATACTTAATATTTAAAAAATAATTCATACCAATAAATGTTTATAAACAAAAAAAAACATAAACTCACTAGATCTTTTATGTGTTTTACAGAGCCAATATTTTTTGGGTTTGTAAAAAAAAGGTACGGCTTATTTACAAAAACAACTGAAGTAAACTAACCTACAAAATCAAGGTAACATCTACACTAAAATATTGTTTTCAATGATTAAAGTCAACACACGACGAAAGAGGTACGGCTGTCCCAACGTTGGTGATTAATACCATCCTTTGTGACAACTTTGCTACACAATAATCACATTAAGTTTTTTCAAGCATCTGAAGCTACACGTAAAATTCGTGTAGATACGATGCATTTAAGCCATACGTCAAAACCCAAGTACACTTTACTCTTTTTGGTGTTGGGAAATTTACATACCACGCCTGCAAACATCGCAAAGAAATATCTACCAGAATAAATAGAACCTAACAAAGAATGGTATTAATACAGAGCCAAGAAAGTGGGATGGGGTCCGATGGCCGTGGTCGCTGAGGTCTGGCTTATGTTGCGAGAGCCGATATTTAAATTCCCCTAATCCCAGTGCGCCTCGATTCATGAGCAGAGAGTCGGTAGCTGATTAGTTCAATGTTCTTAATTTAACTTAACCGACTCGAATAAATTTGTCGTTACTTATCTGTTATCGTTTATTCTCGATAGTGCGTTCTCTTAAATTTTTTTCTGTGACGCCATTCGCGACTTTTTATTCGTAGGGACAAAGATAGCGGAGAATCAACAAATACAAACTTTCGCAGAGTTTCCACAGTTGTAAACTTGAATTTTCGAATATGTACGGGAGTGTATGTCCTAACAATAACTACACATTTTTTTTCCCTAGCAAAAATTGAAATAATTTTTATACAATTATTTCTTTAACATAAGACATATTTAAACCAAAGGATACATTTTACTTACAGTACCCAACTATATTAGTAGTTTTTCATAAGTTGCATTGGCACTCTCTGATATCGAAAGAGGGGAAGAAATAGAAAAACCTGGACTTTCCAAAGATACCGTAGCGTTTTAAAGATTACTTACATATACTTGTAATACCCTTTTATTACTTTCGATATTTTATATCGTTAAAAGCGCCATCGAGTCTACTCGATGTCTAAATACATCGATGCATGCAACGAAAAACTTAGAATTACCTTCCAGAGCCTTAATTAATATTGAATGTCACATCAAGCCGTGCGAAATAAAAACGAACGTATATTTCAATTTTTCATGGTCCTGGTAATCAAAGTGGGTACACAAACTATATATAAAAAAAAAAAGGACAGCAAGACTTTCGGTACTTGCCAGTGATGTGTAAGCATCTAACCTTTGTAAAGAGCAAATTCATGTCTTATCATGTTGCAAATAAACTTATAATACGAAATTCGGACATGAAATTTAAAGTAGAATTCTTAAAAATAATGACGAGCGTGATGAATGTAATTAAATTACTAATGTAATAACCTAATACATTTTAAAACACATATTGTAACACTAAGTATATATCTGTATATGTGTTTTTGCTTAAACGACTGAAATCAGTCTGTAAATACTACTAACAAACAAACTCATAAACTAACAAACAAACACTACTACAAACAAAACTGAACCTTATTGAGCTGGTTAAACATTATTATTATATAATATTATCTTAAAATGTTTTTAAAAATAAAAAATTTCCAGTTACGAAATTTGAACCACGACTATAAGGTAAACACGCAAGCGCTCTATTGCTGTGCTACCGAGACCGTTGACGCATTGCAAGGAGAATATGTAACTTACTATAATTAGTGTAATGTCAGTTTCCTTAGGTTATATTAAAACTTGAGATTACTTTTTACAGTGATTATTTTAGTTTACCAAAAATATATTCTGGGTTGGTTACAATGTCATAAAGTTTTATTTAGCAAACCAATGGGTTTGGAATGTACACTAATGTTTACGAAATTGACTATATACCGGTTTATGTTGCAACACGTGATTCCCACGTTTCCGTTCATCGACTTACATTCCATTTTCACGAAACTACTCCTACCAAATGCCGTATACGGAGAGCTAAGACGCTTACACATTTAAAAAAAAATTCAATAGTTTATTACGCGCCTTAGCCTTAACTAACTGTGTATGTCCGTAGTATTTAGCTGACCCCGAGTGGGTTGGTAAAAAAACATTATAAGTACTCGAAATAGTGATTATTGTTTTCCTTGGGGTTTCTGATATCACTCCGGGTGAATGTTGGGATGATTTCTTGCCATCTAGTGAGACTGCTGTCGGCGAGATGTGAAACCCAGGATTCAGCCGGCGCGGCGCGCGGCGGTCTGAAAGTGTTCGGATGTGTTCGGATGTGTTCGGCCCTCCTCGGGATCTCCCCGCCTTGCCGCACGCAGCAGCGGTCCAGTACCTCCCGGGAGCCCCCGTCCAGCCAATATCCGCAGCAGACCGCGCGCACAAATCCCTCGCAATTATTTAGCCGGCCGCAGGAGAGGCTATTATCCCGCGGATCTCTCCCCCTCCTTCCATGGCGTCCTTCCCCCGCGTGATGGCATGGCTTCGTGGTCAGGAGGACACGCGTGGACGGCGGAGGTCTGGCGAAGAGGGGCGAGACTGCAGGTGGCAGAGCTTCGCGAACACAGAGCGAAGGACGACAGAATGCCAAGGTACGCAGAAGCGCAGCTGTTGGATCGCTCGCTCCCCTAAAACGGATGAACTCAACTCGTCTCATTAAAAGAGTGGGAAAACGTGGTGGGGGAAACGTCTGCATGGTAAGTGTGAGAAGCCGTTTTATTCTTCAGCTGATTGTTGCGCCATGTTGGTTAGACAGACGCCCAAAAAATTGCCTGAAGTTTAGTGTTTGGCATTGTGGAAATCGTTTCAAATAACTTTTTTTAAATATAAAAGTGGCGGTTTTTAACGACGGAGATTCTAATTCATACTTACTAACCATCATCAGACATAATTAAGCACTATTTCCACATTGTTCCGGGAAGGGCAATATGACGATGGCGAGGTTAAAAAGTGACTCAACTACGTCACAGATTGCCGTCTCCTATAAATTCCTAGCTCCATGGCTCGTCTGTTTCGAACGGCGACCCTCGATAGTTACCATTCTAGAGACCAACAGGTGCGGCAGATAGATACCCTTTACGGAACTTGTCACGGTGAGAAGACACTTAATTCTCATTCCTGGCGACCAGGCCTCAAACTATGGTTCCGCCATCCTTACGTAAGTACTCCTCGTTTTACGAACTCCCTCCAGGCAACTGCTGGGGTGTTGGCACCTGGCCAATTAGCTTCTTCGATGTCCCTGCTTTGAGTTGTGTTACCTTGTCTCAACACCTCGTTCTGAACAAGACGCAAAGCCAAAATATCACGTACCGCCCTTTTTTTTTATTTTTGCCTACAGGTAGTTCATTTTTGAACGCTAACGTTTTATTTATAAAACTGTAAAAACAAATATTCTAACAGGTAATGTTTCTGAAATTAAATTAATTTAACTGTGTTGTGCACGACGTTTTGGAAACTTATGTACATATGACATTCCGACTGAAGAATGACATTACGGAAAAGAATTTTCTGGTAATTTTAATACATGTTAAAGCGTTCCATGTCCTGGGTGTATGCCTGATCCACCTCCCATTCGGCGGGAAGGATTCTCCAAAGCCGCGTTGTTAAGATTCTGGCACCTGGCTTGGAGTCGCAGCGCTGGCACCGAGCGGAGAAGCTCACCTTCCTCCTCTTTAAGGTGCGCGTGGCGGAGGCGTTGATGTACAGTGGAAAGAAGAGGAAGAAAATTAACTGCAGAAGATGAGAATCAGGACCGGAAAGGAAGGAGGAGGAGAGGGGGGGGGGGAAGTATTTGGTTGCACGGCGCGGCACACAGATGCGGACCCGTGGCGCCGCTTGCGAATATTACAGCCAGTTCGCGAAATGCGTGCAAGAAGAAAGGGGAGAAGGCGTATATCCAAATAAAAAAAAATAACAATAAAGCTGCCGGGAAGCAGCTTATGAACTTGTCACTCGCAGGGTTCGCGAAATCCTTCCTCCGAGCTCGGAGACGTTGTTGCGATTGCAGAACGGAACTTTCGAGCAGCGGCGCAGTTCTCAGGAACTATATTTTATTTGCTCGGCGACAATAAAGCAGGTCGTTGCGCTACCATCTGGCTGGCCGCCGCCCAGATGTTGCTGGGCGCGTGATGCGCGGGAACACAATAAAGGAGCGACGTCTAGCAGTTTCACACAATAGTCCAATTCCTCTGAGGAATCCCTTATATGCGAGATGGAGAGGAAACGCGTCCACGCTCAACGCTATTTGGGCGCAATTCAGAAACATACGTTTTTAGAGAAAACTACTGAAACTATTTGCAAGGAAAAAAAAGCTTCAGACTATGTCAGATGCATACAATTAATGCGATCAACATATGGTATACATTAATTTCAAGGTACCCGCTTAATCAGAGCTGTATTTGTGTTACTAAGAAGGGATGGAAAGTGTGACGCTTGCTGGTGCTTCTAGCGTGGTATCGCATCTAAGTGAAAGGTACGCAGTTTTTTCGTCGTGCATAGGACTATAATGAATTTCAAGCGGGAACCATAACATATGGCGGATAAATGAAGTTTAAGGTTTAACGGAAGTCCTTTAAATGGTTTCAAAAAACCTGTAATGGACGTTTCATGTCTAAAAATAACTCTAAAACCACGCGTTTCAGCCATTTTCACTCTCCTATAAATACAATTTAAAAATGAAATACAGAAACGGAACCAATTATGCGACCTTGCTGTATTATTAAATGCTTATGGTAAACGGACCCCACTCGTATATCTTGAGCAGTTTATAAATTGCATGAATTATTCTGAAGCTCTGCACACCGTAATATGTTTCCGGGTAGGCGTGAACCTTAAGAGGCCTATACAGACTGTATTTAGGATGTGATTGTAGTGCCTTTTGTTTAGAAAAAAATTACAACTTTCCATAATAGATAAGACCATCGTGTTTTTTGAGGAGATACAGAAAGGATTAATAAACATATCTTAAAATTTTATAATGTTTTTTAAAGTTCGGAATACAGGTATTATTTTAGATATACCTAATAAAATTATCACTACAAAGTTTCTGTTCATTTAATTGGAATAATAATATTGTACAAATAGCATTAGCGTAGTGCCACTTATAGTACAAAAATAAAGAAGTCTAGGTATTAAAAATCTAATGTATTGAAGCTGCAGTTATCAAGATCCGGAAGGCAGAGTACCACGATGTGACCTTGGCAGCCAGGGAGTAAACACGGCAGAAGAAATTTCTTCAAGAGAAAGAGAGAATGACGTCATTCGGAACAGATGTAAATAGACATGCTTACAAAACCGTATATCCATCTAAATTAATTAATACCAGTACTTAGTTAAATTCATGAACTCATAAATGCTTTTTGTCCATGTGGTATGTACATATGTGTTCAAATTGAATTACAGTTGATTAAAGAAGACATCTTTGTGCAACTTCTTACATTAATACATTATTTAATTTTTTTTCAAAAAAGCCAAATATAATTTGGACGAATAAATATTTTAATAAACTATAAACAACCTAAACACATACAAACGACAAGGTAGAAAAATAATCTGAAAATACATTTTGGCACAAATCATCCTTATCTAAAATTATTTCTTTTATTTTCTATTTATAATTATTATACTTTGAAAATGTTGAAAAGTTTCTTATTTCTAAAGAAAAAAAGGTCACATCTACATCATATTGTGAAACAATAAATTATCGCTTCAGTATTACAAAAAAACTATTCACAAGCAATAGGTTTGAATACGTTTGGAATAAAAACTGTGAACACTTTTCACTCACCGTAAACGCCACACTTCTTTCTGTATACTCCCTTGGTACCAGAATGGGAAAATTCTCGGTGGAACATAATTTCGATTTAGCATCATTAAGTCGCCTTGTTTGGCAAGCTTCAAATACAATTTGTATCAATAAATACTTCTGACATCTATCGACGAGGTAATGTTCACTTCTTTCTTCTTTTAAGCTTGACGTGAATGAAAATGAAGGCGGCCGCCACAAAAATCATCTGCGCTCATGATTACTGATAACCTGCCCTTCTGGTGTTATCTACGGGACGTAACGTTTGTTTTAGATACGGATACGCTGTAACGGATGAATGGCACGGTGTGAATTCTAACATCGTTGCACCGTGTCGCGACACAGGGTTATTGACGTGACAACGTCTAATACAACGATGAACGCCGGCTGCACGTACGAAAAAAGTGTCCCGTTACGCACATTGTCCCGTTACGCTGTGTCCCGCTACGCTCATTGTACGCTTGCGCCGCATCTATCTCTCTTCCACTCGATTGGAACAATCACTGATTTGACTTTTTCGAGGCACATTAAACTTGAAACACTCCCATTCGTTTCCTACTTTTCCTTTCATCGTCCTATCCTTAACAGAATAACACAGATTGGAAGAAGTTAAATAGCAAGCATGTATAACAGTTATAGTTAAAATAATCTCTTCGTTAAAGTAATAAACATATTTGCATTAATGAGTGCAAATGAAAGTAAATTTATCCATTAAATTGTAGATTTCATTTCACTCCTTCTTTGTATCCATACAAAATAGTGATAATTCAACAAAAATGATTCAATTTTATTCATAAAAGTATGCAATCATTTCATCAATGTTTTGTTATGACGTTGTCACGTTAAACTATCGTCCGTAAATCGACTTTACAGACAACCAATTTTTTTTACACGTAACGATGCCACGCGACGGATGATGTGCAGCACGTTGATGCCCACCTTTAGGCGAGCATTGGGGCGCGTGAGGGAGTGTGTTTGTGTGTTTCGTTGGCTTCCCCTGAACTCGCAAGTCCGGTAGTGGAGCACGCGCACCGTGATACCCGGCGATACAGCCCACCCATTACGCATGCAAGCAGTCGCTGCTGCTCTTCAAAATAAAAGGGGGGGGGGGGGTTGGTAAGGGGCAGGGAGGGGAGGAACATAAATTCCTGGCCGTTCGACACGCTAAAGCCGTTATCTTACCTCGCTCGACTACCAATTCCGTTTGCATACGGGAAGAGAAACTTTAAGCGTCGGCAGCCTGCAAATGCTGGAAAAGTCCGCGGATTTTTTTCTCTCCTTTACTGACTTTTTTTTTCGCTTTAGGGTGTTATGTATGGCAAGCAGAAATGTAAATACAACCTACAATTTTTTTTCCCCCACTCTTAAAACCGTTTTCTGAGCGAATGGCCACCATAATTCAAGGAATCGCACAAGTAATATTTTTCTCATCACCACTGCTGACCACTGAATGTCACATAAGATTAGCACAGTTGAGCATTCGTAACAATAAAAAGATTCTTTTAATGCACAATTCAACCCCTTATTTTAATTATTTCAATAAAACAAATAGTTTATTCTGTTAATGTACGCCGTAGTTACACTGTAGTTATTATAGAAGTTTGGTTAAAATATCACAATTTATAAATCTCTTGAAGAAGAGTAATTAATTTATTATATAATATGTGATATTTCGATGTAACCGATCAAGTATTGAATCAGAAAATCACTGTACTTTGTCCTTTAAATATTAATTTTTGATGTTTTTGAGTATAGATTTTTTCTGAAAATACGTTAAATTAATCTTCTATTTAAATTAATTACTCTTTTCAACTTCAACTTTTTAGGAAGTTATGTAAGTTTTCTAAGGTTAGTTTTTATTTATTCGTCATTAGTTACAATTATTAAAATGTTTACATTAGTCAAAATACTGCACGTAAATTAAATTGACTGGGTCCACTCATACACAAGCTTGCTTTTGCGATTGTTAAATTTCCTGTTTAATATAGTGAATTATTAACAAAGTGTAAACATGGATGGCCCCGTGTTAAACGGCCCGTTTTGGACAATGTTTACACACTGACGAAAAAGTGCTGAAATTATCCTTTGTTTCTTTTTTTTTATTGCCTTTAGGTTATATGTTTTGTTGTTAAGGATGTTGTAAGCTATTACAGTCTCACTTCAATGTAAATAATTCTTCAAAAGTTCCCATTCCTTCCAGTTTCATATCTTTATTTGTCACTTTTTTTGCGGGAAAACTCTTATAATAACTTATTTTTATTACTTCATCTCCTCCAGGGGTAGTCATTCGGTCGAGATTTACAGCACTTAACCACCACTTGTACTTACGACTGCAGGGCCCATTACCATTCCAGACTCGTTTAAACTTCTTTTACGACGTTTTACAATCCAGTTACTTTTTAGTGACATATTTATCTATTTTACGAGGAGTTTGAGCACAAGATTATACGTAACATTTTGGCTATTTCCTAATAAATAGGTATGTGTCCATAAGGCATACATCCTTAAATTCCTTAGCAAATGCAGCTACAATGGAAAGGTCACATTTCCAAGGTTTGGATGATATCCGTACACTTTTACTACTAATATACCACCTATCGACAGTTAGTAGCACTAATGTGCATGCAACCATGACTATTTCAATATTGCTATGCAACGTGGCAACATAAAATGGTTAGCTGCTGAAACAGTTTGCGAATTATAACAATTTTCTATGAGCCTTATGTACATTTGTAAGTTAAAGTCGGTCTTGGGTAAGAATTTTTATGTAAGTAAATTTTTCTCGTCTCTAATTCAATTACAACTGAACCATTATCTGCTTTTAAAAATCTCATGCAAAAAAAACTATAAAGAAATATTGTGCACAAACCAAAATAAAACACGATTCCTTAGCTTAAGGATGTAAAGACACATCATTGGATGCGATTGTTTCATCCGCAGAAATCTAGAATTATTAAACGCATGTATGATTGCATCGTTGTCCCTTTTGTGAATTCGTAAGTGAAGGAAATATTGCTATGTCCCCTACGATTCAATTCATATGGATCCATTAGCTAAAGAATTCACTAAGGTGCTTCTCGGAAGCAGTTTATGTTTATGCTGCTCAATTGAGCACACAGGATCTTGTTTCCTAAGGGCTGGCGATAAGGGACACAGAAGGTCCACGGGCGGGTAGAGTAATTGCACGGTTCCATTTGTATCATTTCAGATTATTTCCTTTATTTCACATTAATATGTACAGTTAGGTAACATTTCCACACATTTCAGTTCTTTCCTTTGATTTATTTCGTTAAAATTCAAGCATTTATCATTGTAATTAGATTTAATTAAAACACTCTTATTTCATTACAAATTGGGTCTTTTGATCCTTTTTCATGTAAATTTGCTTCATTTTATTTATTCAATTTATTTCTGTTGAAATCATTACATTTTTAATGTATCAAAATAATTTGTTTCTTATATTAGGTTTCCGATTCATTTCGTTATATGTGGATATATTTAATTTACATTTGTATCGTATCAGATAAAATGGTTATTTCATATTAATATTTACATTTAGAAAACATTTCCACACATTTCAGTTCTTTCATTTGATTTATTTCGTTACAATTCAAGCATTTAATTATTGAAATTCGATTCAATGAAAACACTCTTATTTCATTAAAAATGATTTCTTTTGATCTTTTTTCATGTAATTTTGCGTCATTTTATTTATTTATTCAATTACATTTAAATTGAAATTACATTTCTATTGTATTGTTACGAACGTGAGCAAGGCCGGGACACGTGCAGGTGCAAAGCTGGCTGGCGGCTGCCGCAACATGATATGCGCCGTGCTCGCCTGGAAGTTAACAAGGATTGTCGCCTCCTTCCCCCCTCCTTCACAATACTCCCCGCGCGGCGCCCTGCCTTTGACACGTAACTGACACCGGACAGCTGCGGAGTTACGCGAGCCGCTGACACGTGTTTCGAGAGATTTCTGCCGTCGGGTCGGCGCGGAATGACGCGACTGGCCCCAGCCGCGCTCGGGAGTTCTGGAAAGTTTCTGGGCCTATATATCTGCCCGGGACGCCGGCCTTGAGAGAGTGAGTAGAGAGAGTGCAGGCGGGAGTTTTCCCGCGGCGGAGTTTCCGGGGCGATTTGCCGCGGGTGCGGCAGAGTGGCGAAGTCCCTGGACGAAGGTTCCAGGGCAGTGAGTGAGTGAGTGAGTGTAGTCGGGAGTTTTCCCGCGGCGGAGTTCCGAGCGAAGTTCCGAGCAAGACGTCGAGTGGATCGAAGGCACGAACACGCGACCCCTGAGAAACTGCGTTCTGTTAAGCCAAGCCTGCACGCGCGTAACGAAACCCCCCGACGCGTGGCTTGAACGCGTCCGTTTGGACGGAGGTCTGTCAACCCCGTCAGCGATCACGTCAGTGCAACGTTGATGTCACTCGTAACACGACGCAGCGTCCCGCCACTTGTCATATTGTCCGCCGTCACGTCAGAGAACGGAGCAGTGTGTACGAACGTGCATTCGAGCCACGAACGTCGCTTATCGGATTACGCTACACTCTTGCATTCGCCCAGCGTAGTCACCATGGTCTGGACTGAGGAGACTGCGTTTCATTTTATTGCTCTGTGCGAAGACAACAAATTGTTGTGAAATGCAAGGAATCCACAATAGTTTAAAAAAGAAAAAATACGTCGCAATGATGCGTGGAATGCTATAGTTGAAGAAATAGAATTCGACTCCGAGGCATATGTATATGAGAAAGATGACATCTTTGTTGGCGGTCTTGAAACAGGATAAAGGTCAAATATAAAGGAGTGCTTAAATCAACATTTTGTAAATTTTTAACTTCTTCGACATATGACGACATTGGAAACGATTCAATGCAATAAAAAGATAAAAATTTATGTGTAGCAAAAAAATTAAAACCATTTTTTACAGTTAATTTCTTTACCTATTTTTATTCGTAGTAAGATGAATATGTGTGTATGCTGAGGCAGCCACTTGCAATTCACTCAAATGTATCATACCTCCCGACTTGCGGAACACTGTGATGTTCGCGGCGGTGAGAACTTCGACTCGACAGAGAACTGCCGCCTATTTGTCACGCGTTTCGTGAGTGCTACGCGCATTCCCTAAGCCTGTTACGTGACGGGGGTCCCGTTACATTGATTGCGTACGCAGCTTTACTTTCCGCGGTACGTTCGCGCAGAGCGGCGGAGGGGGTTTCCGTCGCTCCACGGCGCTTCGGGGTTCATGGCCGGTGTCAGGCGTCAGGCGTCAGGCGTCAGGCGTCAGGTAGTGAGACGGTATAATAACCACGGACTTTAGACAGAAAAGGATGGGAGTCAGCGCTGTACGTTTTGAGTATAGGAGGATAAGGTTAAAGGGCCGGAAGAAAAGAGGGGAGGTTGTGTTTACGGTGGCGATGTTTTGCGAAAGAGGCCCCGACCACGATGCGGGAATATTTGTGGTTCAAACCCCCCAACCTTACCCGCTCACCCTCTCATCCTTCTACTTCCGCGAACTGCGGGTCGACGCGATGAGTAATGGCAGCCAGCGGCGGTCTGGCGCTCGCGACGACAGTTGTGTTTGCCCCCAACTGCCGGGCGAGGGAGCTGTAGTAGCGAGAGATACACGGAGATAGCGAGGGAGAAGCGCGAGCGCTCGTTACGCAAAGATTTACTGTCGTTTTAATTACAATCCGCATTAATTACGCATCAGGCGTGATTAAAAGCGTCTTCCCGCCGAAGCGCTCGTGTGCCGCGTGCGATCTCGCCTCGCCGCGGGGGTGTGGGGTGGAAGTTTCGGATTGACGCATGGCGGTAATAACCCGCGATCGCTGCGTTAGAGGGAGGGAGCGTGTGCGCGGGTAGGTGAAGGGGGGGTGGGTCTGGGGGGTCGAATATGGCGCTGGGACGTGCCTGCCATAAACGTTTCGCGTCTGCCGGCCCAGCTGTCGCAGCCGTCCGGACGCGTCGGTGGCCGCCGGCTGATTTACGACCTGGGAAACTTCGTCCAAGTGGCGACGCGACGGTAGGAAACACATGCAGGTCCGAGTCGTAGGTAGCTGTTTCCTCATACGCCGTTGGAGCCCCCGAAGAACGCTGCCCTCCAGATGTAGGGCAGACGCGTTTGTGATGTCTTCTGGAAAAAAGTATTCCGGCCAGTCCACGGTGTCTGAGTGGGGGTTCTCAGGAAGAGTTTCACCTTAAATTTACGAAGAATTCTGGTTAATAATTATTAGGGACTGGAAAAATTCGCAGCTTCAGTGACCTATAGGATAGACTCCACGATCTTCTGTATACTCGGGCGAACTCCACCTGTTCATTGGCTGCTAATTTGTGAGTCATGTCACCTGAGTAACTTGTGATTCGTTACTTCTTTGGCTGAGGGTCTCTAATTGGGCTAGAGTCCTCCGGTTTAACAGCGAACCAATCGCAGATGCAGCAAAACGGTACAATTATTTGAATTTTAGCATATCACGACATGAATCCGCGAATTTTTCCCGTCTCCAATAATTATACAGGGATCTTTGTAAAAAAAAATTGTTATAATCTTTTATTTACTGGTTTCAAGTTAATTTACTTCGAACACGAATTCACAAGCATAAAGTTAATATAAAACCAAAATATTTAATAACTAGGATATACGACTGTAAAAAAAACTCTTATTTCTTCCAAGTGTGTATTTACCCTGTTTATACAGAAGAGAAAAAAAAAAGATATTGGAAGTTGAAATACGGCGTAGTTTATACGAAGATACAGTCATCTGAGATTACGAAGAACTATTCGTTTATTTGAGGTGAAATCTTCGTTTTAAAGTCCGCAAATTCCTTGTAATTTCTAACAGTGTAGAGACACGGAAATTTCGCGAACTCTTTTGCTCTATCAACATTGCTTGATTCCTTAGCGAGAAACTTTTGCTTTTTTGTTAATTGGTAGAGACCTGAAAAATTCGCAGCTTCATTTCGTGATAGCCTACAATTCAAATAATTATACTTTAGTGCTGCTTCTACCACTGGTTCACTGTTAATCTGGAGGACTGAGGCCAATTAGAGACCCTCACTCATAGAAGTGTCGAATCACAGACACTCGGTCGAGACGACTCACAAGTCAGCAGCCAATGAACAGGTGGCATTTGCCCGAGTGTGTAGAGTGTAGCGGAGTCTATCCTGGAGGTCATTGACCCCGCGAATTATTCCGGTCTCTATTAATTGGCATTTCCGAGCATTGTAGGCTCACGGACGTGGAAGGGCGTGTCTAATTAACGGCGGTCCAATGACAAACACGGGGTGGCAGTACTATCAGGATTTTCATTCTAGCTTGCAACCAAATGGACCAGCGAGATTTCCGTTTCTCTAAGGACAAGGTTCGTGGGCGCTTCGTGGTGTACGACTGCGACTTGGTGCGGTCGAAGTGAAGTGTCAACCTCGGGATGTCGTAGCTGGGCAGGCTATCTCCCGCCTCCACGCTTCAAGGGAGGTGAAGCGCGCGAAACCTCAAACAAGTACCAGCTGCGGCCGTGTGACGAGTATCTTTCAGTTGGAGCGCTTATTACTAGAGACCGGAAAAATTCACGGATTCATTTCGTGATAGGCTGAAATTCAAACATGTGTACAATTCTGCTGGTTCTGCTATTGGCTCGCAGTTTAACTGGAGCTCTCTGGGTCCATGAGAGACTATCGACCAAAGAAGCGTCGAATCACAAGCTACCCAGTGGAGACGCCTCACAATTTAGTACCCAATAAACACGCGTGTTTACTTGAGAAATGCAGAGGATAATGGAGGCTATCTTAGAGGTCATTGAATCCGCGAATTTTTCCTGTCCCTACTTATTACTTGTTTATAAGAAACGGAAACATGTGACACCACCTGTCTTTTAACCAATGTCCATTTATATGCAGCTAGCTGCAGTACCCGGCGTTGCCCGGGCTGAACACAGGGTGATATAAATTTTGTCCGCGAGTTAAAGCAAAATGGATAGCACCATATGACAGTGTGGTGGACATAGAGAAATGACACACAATTGCTGTTTGTATGTTTATGACCTATGATTTTCTGTTTACTCACGGCGGCCAGTTGAACAGTTTAGAAGTTGATGAGCTGCAGAGCCATCTAGCGGGGAATTACAAAAAAAAAAATAGATATCATAAAAACCTTCTTCATGAAAAAAACATTTCGTGGTGCCAACTTTCGTGACGATCGATCTAACGGTGTCGGGGTTTATCCAAGGCATGCATATTATATATCTTATTATATATAGTACGAATTCTAAAATTTTTAACCATATTATTTAAATATTACTATTAAAAATTTACTGCTTATAAAACATGTATTTTATATTAAGCGTTTTCTCCAAAACTTCCTGATTCAAATATTACATTACAACCTTCTCGAGTCCCACCCAAACATACCTAATATTTTCCACAGGTCCACATATACACTCTACCGTTCTAATCAGAGTTTTCTGACTCCTTTGAGCTCGAACTAGCTGTACGACTCCACGATTTTACATCTAATTTCTAACCACACATAATCGCAGACCCAAGATTTCTGCTGGCTCCACGCACCACTGTCTGGGTTCGCGTAGGCCGTATCCATATACTCTAAAGAGAATTCTATATTCTCTCGAGCAAAAAAAAAAAATTATGTTGCATCACAACTTGCCTTAATTAAAAAAAAATTAATGATTGCGCGTTATAATCTTGGTAGTGTTTGCAGTCTGTGTTACATAGAAGATTTTTTTTCCCTTCATGTATCTCACTACTATTTCCTAATACAAAAATAACCATAAATTATAACGGATTTCAATGAGAACCGTTCACCAAACTCGAAACTTTAAATAAGTTGTAGTACCCAATTAAGAAACCATTTTTTTTGCTAATTACTCTATCCACCTATCGAAGGTTTAGCCTGTGGAATAAGATAAATAAAGTACTTCTAAAACAATATATAAATTGTATTTCTGAAAATTAAAATAGTGTATTATATTTGGAGGAATTAAAGTTTATATGGGGTGAAGATTTCGAATTTTATGCATTTCTGTCGAAAAATGTTGTTGAATACTCATTCCTATTAATATATTTTCCTCGTTGTAATAATTATGCCAACACAAAGAAGAAAGAGGATATCAATGCCCAGGAGACTTTAAGAAGAAAAGGTCTCAACATAACGGTCAACAGTACGAAGTTATAATGAAAGAAATTTGCGTTGTTGATGGGCCAGTTCTATACCTTTCTACTTTTTTTTTTTTTAATTGAGAGGGCTCTACTAGAACCATCGCCTGTCCAATTTATCTTTCAGAGCATAAAATCTCTAACTTCGTAATAAAGTTAAAAGTTTTCCAGGGGCAAATTTCTTGATTTATGCACCTCATTTCGATTTACATGGACAGTCCAATTAAAGCAATTTTTAGAAAGTTTTGAATTAATAATTTGATCTACAGTTTTAATTAAAACTGGCGGCAAAGTTTCTGCTATTTTTTTCCGGTGTCGTTTATTTTCGGAGTAATGTTTGCGCTCGCTTACCGTACGAGGTAAAATGCAAAACAAATCTAGCTCTTCTCAAGTAGATAACTTTTTACGAAATTGATCCGTTCTAATAAATGTTCAAATATTAGCATTTTGATTATTTATTTTTCCACGCGGTGAGATACAATTGTCCATTAGAATGCTTGAAAAAAATTAAGTAGTTTGTGGTGTACATTCTTTATGGAATGTTAAATCCATAAAAAAAATTAAGTAGTTTTTGGTTAGATTTTCATGGAATGTTAATTTCACTGGATTTGACTGAAATAATTAATTTACAATACATTTTGGCGAATACTTGTCAGATGAACTGCTTTTCAACTTGTTATTAAAGTATAGCTTTATTTGTTACACATTTATTGGAGTGATGAATGTTATTTAGACACGAAAATTTGTAGCACCTAAATCCCAACATTTGAGCATATGCAAAAAATAAATCAAAAACCCTTCTTGTGGTGCTTAAATTACAAAACTTAATATTTATAACATGGATTAAAATCATGAATATTTAGACACAATTTTATAAGGCTTTTCTTAAAGCAGCCTCTTGTTAGTACTCTTTGAAGTTTAATAGCAATTAAAGGAAAGACCTATTTTAAGACTTCAATGAACTTTTTCCTTAACTTACCAATAGTCTGGTCTTTCGTTATTTTTTATTTTATTTTTTTACCAATGTTAAACAATTAAACAATATAATAATTTATTTTAGATGAAAATAAAAAAAAACCTCAAGATAATTTGACTAATAGTTTTTTTAAGAATTAGAATACAGATTTTCTTCTGATTCCTGGCGATTAAGTTGTGCCGTGTATTAAGTATTTAGGCACGTTTTATTTAAAATTTTGTAATCTGAAATATTTTGGAAATATTATTTTTTTTTTCTCTCATCTTATTTTCTTTACGGCCAGGCCCTCAGCCTCTGTTCTCAGAGGCGAGCTGATTTTCTTTCCCAGCCTCATGCTAGGCTAGCATTCTGGCTAACATTTCTCCCGCCTCCAGGCACGTCGGAGCCGGTAACGTTATTTCTTCGCGGGTCACCTTTTGCTAAGAGCAGCTTGTGAAGCAGTGCTGAGCCCTGCTAACTCTGTCACGAATCGGTATAAGGTTCACTAGCAGCAAGACACGACAGGAGGATCCCGTGGGCCTTATGTCCCACAGACCATGCGTTTTTTGAAGCCACCCCCCGCCTGCTCTCCCACCCTCTCTTCTCAGAAGTGGCTAGGAGCGACGACCGCTCGAGTGCGTTAACCGAATTCAAGGCCATCTCAGGCTTCACAGCCGCAGTTACGATTCTGCACCTTAACGACACCTAGCGACGGCTGTGGTAACTAATGCCACCGGTGAGGCGTCGGCAGCGCCGACACTACCGCGCTCGCGCGGAGGTAACGACAACCTCTCTCCCCTCCTTATGTCTCAGGCCGCTAGGTGGCACCACTGGTTACTCCATTACGCCCTAGCTTGACACTCTCGTCGGTCACAAGTTGATTTATTAGTACTTCCTCTCGCCACCAAAAGATAGCGCCTCAGTCGCGCAGTCACTCCAGTAAGATCTAATTTTTTTATGCCAGACACCTTCGGGTGGACTCGGTAATTTTCGGCTCAGAGCCTACCCCCCTCCCATTCTCTAGAGACCCCGCGCTTATGATATCCTGGTGAGATCCCGCTCTGAACTTACTTCGGTGCGCGCCTCCGGACTGACTGGTACCGTTTGTATCTGCGATCTTCTGCGAATCATCGACATCGTATATTATGTAGTCTTCTCAGACTAAAGGGATGGAGTCCCTAGCTAAAATTATTAACCAGTCAGTAGTTTAGTTGAAAGTACCTAGAGAAACTTAGTATTTTTTTTATATTTTTTTTTAATTAATCATGATGACTTCCGTGGCTACCGCGAATCGTGGTTCGAGTTTGCGGAGACGAGACGCCCTCTCCTGAGCGCCAGGACCAACACCCTGTTTTGACAGGGTTCCAAGTTTGGGGCAACCAAAATCCTCTGCCAGAACCTCTGGAGTCGGTTCCTGCGCAGAACCCAACATCATTAGGCCTACTACCTTGATCACCGTCTACCTACAGCCCCGGGTGATACCCGCATAATTCTATCTTTTTATTCACGAACCCAAGATTAGTGTAACCCAGTTAAGACAGCGGACAGTAAAAAGCAGTTCGAGGAGAAGAAATTTATATTATGTTTTGGAAGGACTATATGTACAATCTTTAAAGTTACTAATGTTAATTTCATTCTTGTTTTTAAATATTTTAATTTTTGTTATACATTGAGGGCCGGCCCTATCGTAAATAACGTTAAGGAATATCATATAATAAATGTAATTGTGAGTTATGTAAATAAGATCACTTATCAATGAAAAACAGACTTTACTAAGGAAAATTTAATCTATCAAAAAAAAAGAACAATGATTAATAAAATAAGGAAGTCTATAGACGTAACAGTTGTTTTTATTTATTTAATATATAATAACGATCCTTTTACTCCCAAGTATTTGTAGGGAGTCCCTAAATTTTCTTTGTTTACTTCTAGTGTCGCCTCTGTTGTTGACTTTTCTAGTTATTAATTAAGGGCCTCAGTAATCAAAGCTTCCAAATCTTTTAACCTTATTATTTAATTATTCTTTAAGACACTAGGGGTATTACAAAGTGAAGACCCTACTATCACTATCAAACTCTTAATCATATAATTCTGCATTCTTTAAATGTATCTAGATATTATATCTTCAATATTGTCAGGAAATTAAATTTTTAAAGTTCTTATTGGGACATGTTACATTCTATAATTTCATTTGACTAAACACCATTACAGAAAACAACATTAAAACAACTCTCCAGAAAATAATATAATGACGTATTTGAAAGAATTTTTAAGCTGTTATATAGCTAATGAATAGATGATAATTAATATACTTCGATGAAAAAAAAAATTGTTTTGCCTGAAAAATAAAATTGTTTATGTATGTCCGAACAAACAAAAGTACTTTATTCAAACATTTATGGTTGAAGATAAATTTTTGTGACGCAATGTTCTATCCACAACTTGAAACTCATTCATAATTCGACTCATTTCTGTTGCAAAGAAAGCTTGGGCACATTTTATTTTATATGTTTCTGAACTCCAAACAGAAAACATAACATTGACCAAAAATCTTTTCGCAGTGAAATTTATAAATAAATGCTTTTTTTTTAAATAGGTAGTACACTTAGTGGTCCTGACGAAGATAACTGGCATGAAAAGTTCTTCAACATGTTTCAAAATTGATATAAGTGAGACAGTTATTTCAAATGAGCCAGTTTTAAGAATACAATTTAAAGTAGTTAGAAGTTAGTAAACGTTGCCTACATACTTTTTTCCGTGAAAAACATGACGGAATATAATGAAAAACTTTCATATTAATGACTGAACGGTATATTATCCCCAACTCTTTTCCAATCGAGCCGGCGGTAGTGTTGGCCGGTCAGAAGGAGGGCGAAATGAGTCAGGGGGGAGGGGATATTAAGTTCCCGGAAGCCAGATTGCCGAGGTATTTCATCTCATCCTGTTTTCATCCGGTTCACATCCTCGGATTAACCACGCCAACTACGAAGGAACGCTACGCTACCCACCTCTTTGATCAGCACGGCAAGAAGCGAATGAATCTCCACGTTCGCTCATTTCCGGCTATGAGGTAATCTCAACTCTTACCAGCCGAAAAAAAAATAGGAAAATTCCCGTGCCTTGCGTAGATGGATGAATAATGCACTTTCATGAGAGGGTAATAGGTGGCCCACACATGTGCGAGTGTGTAGATTTGAGGATATCAGCCAAGAACAAAAAAAAAAACTGTCATTTTAGAATCTAATTTCCTTTTCCCCCATCTTTATTTACCCCAACTCCCAAAAAATCCCATAAAAACATTTGTTATATTTTTAACATGATAGAACTCGAAATTTGAAAATAAATGTAGGATAGGTTCGCGAAGTATTGAATTCTCAGTTTTGGGCTCAACGTTGGCAACACCGTGTCGACAATGAATAAACAAACGACGAAAGAATGCAGTATAAGTGTTAGTACTATTATAGACTTAAATTGTTAGCTTTCATTTGTATGACTTCACGTTAAACAAAGGGCGAGGAGCCTAAATCATACAACACATGTCAAGGACGTGGGAGAAATTATCAGCTATGAACTTTGGTTAGCAATCCTCTCAGCATTAGTTTTCCTGCAGTGAGTTCGGGAAACGATGTAAAACCGTATCCAAGAAGCCCGGAATGAGCCTAAATGGAGTCTGGTGTTTCATCACTGTGTCGTCTGGGCGAGACGTCATCCAAGCAAATGGACAGAGGTCATTTAGAGGTCGATTTTGACCACCAATTTGTATTTTATTATTATTTGCTTTTATATGGGCAATTAATATATTATCATTATTTCAAAATAAGAGATTATTTTATAGTACACTGCAAAAATTTCGTCTCTTTACGTTATCTACCAATTTTAAAGAACCAGGTATGTGTCGATAGATAAAAATTGTGTACAAAGTTAAGTGTCATTTTAAGTAGTCCCAATATAAAATTATATCTTCATATAAACCTAAGATGAGAGAAATAAAGCAAAAATCTTGATAGTTTACAGCAAGTTCTCCGGCTTTCCACCCGGCTTCTAGTTCTTGCGAAAGTATCAAATATCTATTAATAATGTTTTCAAACATCACTGTAAAAACTTTTTGTTAGTAGTTTTTGCTAACATTAAACCGAAGTTATTAATCTGTTCAACTGTATGGTAAACATACAATAAATAATTTATAGTCATTTAACGTTTTTTTTACTACCTATATTTTAAGGTACTGTAGGAGAGATATCATTGTATTTATAGGGAGTTTCCTATGCAATAGAATGGGGGTTACACAATATGTTAGGTAAGGTTACAAAAAAACAATTGTTACAGTGAGATGGTGGTTGAGTGTTCAGAATTAACTCCCCCACCCCATCCACCATCAACGAGCTCAAAACCCGGAGAGTTTTACAAGCGGAGAAAAAGTGGCGGTCGAGTCGGTGAGTTTTCTTAGAGGTTCTCCCGATTCCCCTCACCCATTCATTCCTTGAATGATCCGTCTGCGCGTGTCATCTCCGACCGACTGACCCTGATGACGTCGAGGATACGTTTAAGGCCCTGGTTCACCGCCGGCCGAAGGGGCGCCCGCAGGACGAGTTGCCGTCACCCGGGTCGAGAGCGACGTCTGTCGCCGACAGGCGTCCCTCACTCCTCCACCCCCCTCCCCCTGGGGGTCGCAGAGGGCTAGTCATGTCTGCTTCACCCATGTTCCCTCACACAAGCACTGCCGCGATCGCTTTCCTTTGCTGGCTTCTGCGCCGGATGTATTTACACGTGTTTACCTGATATTTGTTCAAGTTCAGAGAAATTTTTAACGATAAAAATTTTTTTGATCGAATGTTAGCCTCGTGTTTGCTAATCAGAAGTTTGGCTTTTACGTGTTTCCATGAGCGCGGTGATGAATAGCATACAAAATTACTTCCTTCTATAAGCCTATTTTCGAAAACATTTCTTCGTTATTACCTGGAATGACCCAAAAAAATATCTAGCATGGCAGGTGCATGAATTAATTAATGAATTAATTAATTGGTTGAGGCCCAAAGTTTTGTCCACATCGGGATCATTGGAGACGATGAAGGATGTTGTTACTGCAATGTAACACTAATGGACAGAATTGGTGGGTAGGGGGAGAGCAACAGTAGTACCATGAGTACCTTTTAAGTATTAATAAACTGTAAAATTAATAACTGATTACGTTCCTAAACATGCCATGCCATTCATCCATAAAATTTTGCAGGAAATGTACCATACACATATGCAAGGGCACATATCGTAAGTATACGTGCGGGGGAAAAGGAGGGGTGGGGGGTGATAATCTACGGTCCAAGGTGTTTTCGCTTAGAGTTTAACGACTCAAATCATCAGTGAGATGAATTTTATTTTGAGTGGCATGATTCCCTCCCCTGCCTATGCCAATGCACATTAGGTACATCTTCAATAAATAAACACACGTGTAATAAATACCATGGATTCGTAGGAAATTTCTAAATCAATGGTTAAACCTAATAATTTGAATTAAGTGTTTAGGAAAATTGTCATTAATCTTTTAGAATGTTTTTTTTTTTACTTTACCGACTAGCACAGTGAAATCGTTGATAACAAACTGCAAAAATAGCGAAGCGCTTACGTGTTGAGATTGCTGGAAAAAAAAGTTAAAATTAAAACAACTGTTAGTAGACAAGCTCTGTATTAACTTTACTCCAACAAATGTGAATTCACGCAAATAAAAATATAATAAAAATAAGTGTTTTTGATATTCATTTTGAAGGCTTATCATTTATACGTATTTTTAATTTATTGTTAATTTATTTGCTCTTTTTACTAATACCGAGTGATATTTTATTTTGTCATTTCACTATACACGTTAATGTTTTCCCTCAGTATTCTCGTTAACAAATGATAACCAAAAGCTAACTTTTTTTGGTGTGTCAAATATGATATACGATATACTCGTACATGCGTTAATTCATGTTTTCCGTAGCATTGTAGCAAACAGCATACAATCTGATAACACGCACTTGGACAGTTGGCAACCTGCAACGTGTTAATTAATGAGACAAAACTGCATTGTGATAGTATCAAACACGTAGGAGTACATATTATTATCCCTATGAGCATATACTTCAATTTTTGGGTTCTAAATAGTAGTTTTAATGATTGTTAGTTCAATTTAGGTGTTAAATAATTTAAAGCGGTGAATAAATGGACCAATAGAATTGTTTAACCTCCTTAATTGTGAGTAGCCTACATTTCGTTACAGTTCCCATTTTATGAATCCTCTCTATATTGCTTGCACTTAAAATTTATGTTCCTGATCGGAAACTTTGAAAAAGGTTAAAATAATTGTTTTCAGTCCAAGTGTTGATTATTTACGTTGACACAATTTAACGTGAGAGTAAAACAACATTATGTAGTCCATGTTATTTTCAAATTTTTTTTCTCCCTCGAGTGCACCAAGCAACAATTGCCATAACTGCGGCACTTTCGATCACGAGGCACGAACTGTGTGAATCTGCAAGACATAAATCACCGCTGCTCATTGGCCGCTGGTGATTAGTTGCTAAGAGGCGCGGGGGTTTGTGTTGCTAATTATTGCATCCACAATGCGCGCGGCGTCGCTGCAATAAATCAGCGCGGGCGCAGGGCTTGGGGAACATGGCGTGGGTTGAACACGACTCAGCGACGAAGCGGAGGTTTGCAGGCAAGTTGCGGCTCGGTATCCAACAGTCGCAAGGATACTGATTGCTATTAATATGTGTAAAATCCTAGCTGTCGGCACACGGCATATAGTAGGATTTATTTCGTGAATGGAACGCAAAAGTGTAACCACGGTAGTAGTATATTATAGACGGTACTGGCCCTGGTCCGGTGCGAGGAGCTGGATCCAAAGTCCACCATCTTGAACTGTGACGTCACGGCGGCTATATGACCCTGACCTTTGAACTTGACCTGGACACAGGTTCCATCTTGTATTCCACCATCTTGTATTCCGCCATATTTGATCCCGACATCTTGTATCCGCCATCTGCGATAACCTTGAACTTAAAAATTTGCCAAAAAAATCGCCAAATTCGTCAAAAATTCCAGTTTTTTTGGGGGGGGGGTCCTGAAAAAAATTGAAATTTAAAAATTACATTTTAAAAGGGAAAGGTCGTAAATTAATTCAAAATTTTGGAATTCAAAATAACCTCTTAATATTTTTGCCTTTCAAAAAAGAAGATTTCCCAAAGCTGCTTAAATTTCCCCATCGACTAGCCGCCCTAAGGCTCCGAGGTTATGCCCAAAATCTTGCCGTCTGTTAGAGACCACAATTTTTAATCGTGTCGTCATCGTTGCAGTAATCGTAACGGCCACCATCTCTTGAAAATCCGTAATTATTATCAGAAAAAATGGGAATAACTTAAAAATGTATAGAAAATATTATATAATATATATGTTTATAACACCATGACGCCTTTTTAAAATTATGACATCACTCCCACCACCTTGAAAATCCATAATTAATATACAAAAATTCTGAAAAATATATTTTTATTTAATAAAAGTTATTAAACTACAATTTAAATACAATTTTTAATAAAAATACCACTTAAGTCACGAAGCTCAGAGACCTCGGTTCCAACCCGAATAGGACAAATTATAAATGTTGACCGATCGTTACAAAAACTCTTGTAAGTTTTATTAGGGACAACTGCTCGAGATGGCGTAATGTACGGAACGGTACTATTGCCTTTCTTTAAAGCCAAGAGACTAAAATTTATTTTTAATTTATTTTTAAAGCAGTTGCATGCCAACCATTCATCTCATTAGAACAAAAAATAAAATAAAAAACACTCCAAATTTATTGTTTACATATCACTCTGTATAGTTAATTACAGCTAAAATGATTTCATTCAATCCCAGTTCTCGTTAGTGTTTCTTGTTTCATATCAAATCATTAAAGGTCAGTCTCAAATGCCATGTAAGTTTTTTCAAATTGTTAAGACATTTCTTTGTTTTAAGGATCCGTCTTGTAAATTGATAACATTGCTTCTTACAATTTACGCTTCGACTCAAATTTTCTCAAAATATATTTAAAACGTGGTTTATTATAGCAGTACAAAGACGTACAAGTGTTCATAATTATAAACAGTTGAAAATTTACAACTTGAAAATTTGCAGTGTAACAATTTACAGCTTGGAAATAATGTTTACTAAATACCTGTTTAAAAAAAAAGTGTGATAAAAACCAACATAAAATGTAGGAGACTTATCGAGTAAATTTACAGGAATAGGTCTTATAAAATAGATATGGAAAAACAAAATTAAATGAGTGCGAGACCAATCCTTAATTAAGAAAGTAAATGTTGATCATAGCCAGATCGCCCTTTCCCTTGTTTTGACCTCTGCACGCCACGCGGCAAACATGACGCCATTGATCAGGTGAAAGGAACAAAAACAAAAATAAACTGCATGCACGTTGTTTCATTTTTTTTTTTTTTTTTTTTAATGTTAACCCTTCGGTGAAATAATACGCGTCCACGAACCGTCCGTTGCAGAGTGGAACAGATACCGAAGCTGTGTTTCAGCGCCATTCAACCCTCTACGTCATTCCCTGCACGCCACACAAAACAAAAGAACGCCGTTTTCCAGTCGTGCCTGTGGCAGGTGCGTGTGTTGCGCCGCACCGCGTGGATGTATGGCCGCGGGAAGGTTGTTTGGTGGGGGGGGGGGGGGGGGGGGAGGAGAGTTTGAAAATCGATTAACGGTCTGCGGCTCGGGTTTGTTTATTTTTTTTTTTTTGGTTTGTTTTGTTTCCCTGCTGCGTGCATTACATCGGCGAGGTTGAGAGGGGAAGACCGGAGGGGTCTAGAAGGGTTCCTGGCTGGTCGCCGCCAGGACCCAATAAAGCAATTTGCCGTCGTCCTTCGGGCACGCTTTGTCCGCGAAAATAACAGTCCTCGTGCAGAAGGAGTTGGGGGGGGGGGGGGGGGGGCGGTGGCGGTGGCGGGAGAGCGGATAGAATGGAAACCACCTTTGTTCCCTGGGAGCTATTGGCGGGCCTGCGTCCAGTCCACCTGGCCTGGTCGCTTACCGCGCGCCATGCCGAAACCAAGCCAGCCCCGCCGAGTCAAGTGCAATAATCTTTTGTGAGGAAACGCGAATGATAAATTACGGTTCACTTGCTTTCAACAGCGCTCTCAATCCCCTCCCCCTTAACCGTCAAGAACAAATCCAACCACACCAACACAACCCCCCACCTCCCACCTGAAATCCCTACGTAGCTATGGTTCTACATCGTAAGTCACTCCAACCCAAGTAAAGCCAATATGATGATGAATTAGTTAAGGTATCCCAAACAGCTCGCGTGAAAATTTAAGTTGAACATACGTACGTACTTAGTCCTGTATTTCACACCCAAATTTTTGACGTAATTTATCGTAAAGATTTTTGACGTCAGAAGTAATTTAGTAATTTCTGTTATTGCTCCTTTACTTTTACATAATTCCTTTTGGTTCAATATCGTTAGCTGAATACTCTAGCTTGAAATAGTATCAAAATGTACGTCGAAAACCAATTACTCATAATCTACCGTTGAACTTTTTTTTTTTAGGAAATTTAATCTCTTTAGTTCAAACCCCTTCAAACCTCTTTGCTTGACAGACTCAGTTTTATTTGTCGTGTAAGATGCGAATCTACCAGCAATGCGTATCCGTGTTTTTAAAAGTTACCTTGTTATCTCTCCTAATTCGTATTTACGATGTTTATTTCAAAATTGAAGCCAGAGATCACAAAATGTATCACGACAGTTTTGAAACTCCTGTTATTTTAATAAAATGCCTTGATGACAGTGTTATTTCTGTACTCAAGAGATCCAAAGAAATACCTTTATACAATTTTTAATAAAAAAAATTTCTATTTTCAATTTGTATACGTTTACTGTTTCAAGGAATAATAGTTAATATAGTTAATATAGTTAATATTTTTCGACCGATTTTGGCGAGGAACACCAGCGAATGTTTGTCAGTGTTATTTGTGAAAACGTATTGACGAAACCAACTAAAAAAAATATTTCAGATTTTCAAATACGTTATCAGTAGAGACCTGCAAAATTCGCGGATTCAATGACCTCCAGGATAGACTCTACTACACTCTACACACTCGGGCAAATGCCACCTGTTCATTGGCTGCTGACTTGTGAGTCGTCTTGACCGAGTGTCTGTGATTCGACACTTTTTTGAGTGAGGGTCTTTAATTGGCCCTCATTACTCCAGATTAACAGTGAACCAATTGCAGAAGCAGCGCTAAGCTATAATTATTTGAATTTTAGCATATCACGAAATGAATTTGCGAAGTTTGCAGGTCTCTAGATATCAGGTTATCATAATGTGTTATTTTAGAAGTACGTTGGTAAAAACCTCGCCTGAAATAACGCAGAGTCTAGCCTGTCGTTGTGACCGGCCACCCGCGATATCTTGTCTTTTAATCAAATACGGAAGATTTGATGAACATGCTACAGTACAGCAATGACATGATTTGTTCTTGGAGGCGGTATTAGTTGGCTTATGATGTTTGGTGGTGTTAAAACGATCGACAACTAATCATTAAACTATACCAAAAACAAATCCAAAATCTAAATTCACAAAAAATTAAGCTTAGTGTTAAATTTAAGTGCACGAAAAAATTATTTATTTTGGCAGTTCTAGATTCCTGCTGAAGTCAATGATGGAGCACTATCGTGCTTTCACATATGTGCTTCGAGTGTCATCAGTAGAGACCTGTAAAATTCGCGATTTCAAATTCCTAAAGGATAGACTCCATGATCCTCTACGCACTCGTGCAAATTACATCTGCTGATTTGTTACCGACTCGTAACACCTGTTGCCTGGAATGATCGTGATTCGCTAATTCTTCTGTTAAAGATTTTTCATTGGCCCAGAGTCCTTCAGATAAACTGTGGCCCAATTATTGAAGCAAAATAATGTCAAAAGTATTTGGACTCTATCCTATCGCGAAATGAATCCGCGAATTTTACAGGTCTCTAGTCATCAGTAAACTGTCTTTGCAAATTTTCTCAGTGTTTTTTCAAAAATGTTTGGAAGTGCCAGATAAATATACTTTGGACATGTACAATGGTGATATGATATTTTTATTTTTTTTTTGCAAATTGAAAGGAAAGGAAATCAAACATTTTATGCTGATCGCAAGTACTTAGATTCGAACTGATTGTTAAACATTACGGTGTAAATTAATTACAGTTTCTAGCGCGAGATGGAAAGCTGCTTACCATTCATGAGAGCGTATTTTGCGGCACTAAACATATTCATGATTCCATGTACATTTCAGTTAATTGCTGCCATAATTCATGTGCTTAATGCCTTGTTCATTTCAACTGGGTCACTTCATATGTCACGTGTGGCGAGATAATTAAGGTTAATGCTTCGTTATGTGCTAAACATTTGATGATAAAGCGCTGGGCTTAATTATGTGCTGTTGTAGAGATAACTTAATTATATTTCACCACATTTAGCTCAGTGTAACTGTGTTTCCAGAACTATTTTTTTAAATTAAGTTAACCTCTATGGTGTGGTTAGTTATAGCTAGCTTATAGTAAATAAAATTTAAATATTTGAAGAAAACAATTCCAGCTATTCTGAAAATCACAATGTTTCTTGTGGAATATTGATCACTAAAAAAAAGCTTCACTCGTAAAAAAATATTAAGGCTACAACGCATTATAATTCAAATTTTCACAGCAATAGTAATTGTGAAACCCACATTCACGGAAATGTAAGCTGAACATGTTGGTTTGCTTTTAACATAAATTCCAGAAGAAATTGGTTTGCGTGAATTCGTAAATTCAGACTGTTGATTTGAAATACTCGTCAGACACGAAAACATGTACGTATGTAATACGAATGTAATGCCTTATGTATAGGGGCAGGTGTTTTTCGCAAAAATATCTGAACACGTATTAGACTGCAACAAGGTACACCCGCACCTGTGATTTCTTCCTTGTGATTGGCGGCCGTCTGAGAGAGATGTCGTTGTCTTATTTAACCGAGCCACTCAAGACGCGTTTACTTCCGCACTGGATTACTGTGATTGGTGTTGTTACAATCGATATGTACCTGGGAGAAACTCACCCAATCAAGAAACACAGACGATGCTACAGTGTTTTAACTTTCATCTAGTCTCGAAATCTTTTCGCGAAATGTGCATGCCCCTACTTATGTATTATTTCAGAAGCTAATCGTCTGAATTGTTGATTTTTTTTTTTCGTTAGGAGACTGACTTCCATAGCCTAGTCGAATGCACGCCGGGTTCCCGTGCCAAGGGTTCTGGGTTCGAGTCTCGGATAAGGCACGGGTGTGGATTTTAAGTTGTCAAAATAAGTCACGATTATTGTCACCGTCACTACAAATGTCAAAATGAAAATGAAAACTGTCAACAAAAATTAGTCATAAATAAGAGATTGTCAGTTAGTTATAAATAAAATACAAAAATTGTAAAATTAAATGTAAAAAAAGATTTTACAGAAGAAGAAAAGACGTAGTGCAGTGGTTAGACACAAGACTCGTAATCCTGAGGACCCAGGTTCGACCCCCGAACCGGCATATCTTTTTTTCCTCCTATTTCTCCGAAACAGATCCAGTCAAATGCTGGAATGGTTTCTTGCGAAAGAGCCATGTCGATCCCTTCACCAATAACTGTGTTTGATGTCGGGTATTACTGACATTAATTGAATCGCTGTCAAAGAGACGAAAAAAACTTCGAATTAAAAATCAAAATAATGGAGTAAATCATATCGAGTATACAATGTTGTTACAGTATCTATAAATTTTAATAGAAAAAGATAAAAGCTCGTTCTGTATAGAGGTTGTTACAAAGACCAAGACATTCGAAATGAAAGAGTAATTTTCAAAGGGATAGATGTAATATTTTTTAACACTCGTAAGGATTTTATGGTCTTCTTGTGAGAGTACACGAGATTTATTTAATAATGATTATGTTACTGAGCGAACTAGTTTGTGTTGCATACTTTTTTAAGCCATTTATCAGAAAATATAAGGACTAGATATTATTACTTCAAAATAGTTCATTCTTACGAATTACTCTAAAAGTATAATCACAAGATAATTTTATTCACCAATAGCAGAAACTTGGACTGGCTCAATTCCAGGGGACATAATTTTTTTCTTCAAATATAATTATTTTTAAAACGGAAACTTATAATAAGGTATGTATTTCAATACTATCAGCTACTTCGGAATTGGAAGATTTAAATACAGCAAAACGTTGGTTGATATAAATTGAAAAGAAAAATTGCTGTTAAGAATTCAAGAAAATCAAGATATCAATAAGAGAAATTTCCAATAATATGCATGTACAGTCCCGCTTATTAAAATGTAAAAAAAAAAAAAAAAATGAGAAACAGTTATCCATCTAATAGAGTTGAAAAATCAATTTAAAAACATGTCTTATGTTATTTAGTTTATGAAAGGGATTGAAATGCTGGTAGCGATCCCATCATTTAATTGATCTTACCAAATTATTTGCCTTCTTCATGACTCCTCTACACTGTCAGCAATTGGAGTAAATTTACGGACTTTTTAACGAAGAATGTAAATGAAATAAGCGAATAGTTCTTTATAGTTTCAAATAACTGAATATTCGTAGAAACTACGTAGTATTTCGAATTCAGAGTTTCGTGTTTGGTTTTTAACGTGAACAAAATAACAATGGATTCTCTTAGTTTTATGTTATAAGAGAACTCAATGTGAGTAAATTCACAAAGCTAGCCGTAAACCTCTATATAATTTGTAACTAGCATTCTTCTTAGTTTGAAGGTGAACATTTTTAACAGTGTAGTGTGAGTCTACCCCAGTCTTGGTGTGAGTCCACCCCAGTGTTTTCAATAAATATGTGTATTTTTTTTAACATTGTGAATCTTAATAAACAATCCTGTAAATAACGATGTAAGATGAACAGACACATTTATATTAACTGTGATTACATGATCTTGGTTAATCAAGATGCACTTCTGAAGGACTTATGGACACAAGTTCTGAGCTAAGTTATTCCACGGTTCGCTGGTCGAGAACGTGGACCGCACTTCGGCGGGAAGCCTAGGATGTACATCAAGTTCTGTCCCTGCCCGAACACGCCCGAATACTCACCTTCGGCCAACCTCGGGTTTATTTATATCTATTTATATTACTCTGTTTATTTTAATGTAGCTATACTAACCTTACTAACCGTCCATGGTGTTTTACAGTGTTTTAATGTAGCTAAACTAACTGACCATGTAAACAGTAAACCGTTTACAGGTTGATTTCATTATCTCATGTTTATTGTAAATTAATTATTATATTTAAATCTGTATTTGTATTATAAGTTGTACCAGCAATCACACTAATAGGGATAGCTAAGGCCAGCCAGTATGTTTAGTCTTTGGAAATTGCAGCAGTTTAATAATTTATTGTCTTCATTTAATTATTCTTTGGACGCCTAATCCTTTTTCTGCAAGCTTTACATGAGTTAAACACAGGTTTAATTACCGTACATTGGATTTTACTACAACTGCTGAGTTTTTCTTCCTGCTAGTTGCGAGCTCGCTGGTTGCTACAACAATTCCTGGGAAGTTGAGGTTGAAAAGGAAGGAATAGAGGAGGATTCTAAGACGCCATGTTCGAGAGAAGACGTTTCCCTTGCGATGTGTCGCCAAAACCCTGGTGCCCGCAAAGGAAACAAGAAGATCGTGTCCGCTACTATAGTTAGATACTATAGTGTAAACGGAGTATTCAGATAGGAGAATTCTGAGTTCATCTACCTCAGAATACAGGGTATACGCCTTAACACGACATACGCGGCGTTTCGCGAGTGCTTCCAGCATCGCGACTTCTACCTCTGATTCCTGCCATCTCGTGGTGAGAACTTTCCTTGTACCACGTTTTTCAGGACCATTTTGGTGTCGCCGATCCAGTCAATGAGTCGTAGCCTACGGCAGTCGTAGTGGATTAGAACTCTATTGCAGCGTCCCTTTCTAAAAGTTCCTGCGACCATACACCTATCTACCCAGCAGTCCTGAATGGCCGAAGAACCTGCCCTACCCCAAATTGAGCTAGTAGGTACCGGTAGTTGCAAACCTTGATAATTCAGTAATGACGGTGTAGTATCGAAACTGGACCCAAATCCATTCATGTCTGGCTATCTGTATTTGGTAGGTTATTTAAAAGCTGGTACAACATTAGGATAATCTGAACCTAATCTTCCTAGTCAAATTTATTCAGATCAATAATTTTCAGTTTCAGTGTTGTACATATCTATGTGTTGAAATTATATCAATTATAATATTAAAATACAATTAATACCATTTGATATTGCTTTAATTATTAAATGTTATCAGTTTTGGTATTAATCGTACACGAGTACAGCCAACCACCATACTTTGCCAGCCATTTAACATACATTACCCTTAACATACACTACACCGTACTATCATCTGTAATTATTCAAACACAAGTAACTGTGACGTGTTAACTGTGTCAAACGCAGTTGTAATACTCATAGACAAAGACACGTTCGCGCCACAACCACTTTTAATATTTGAATTAATTTTTCCTGCGCAAAAATAAAACAAATCCCGAGGTTGGCCGAAGGTGAAATGTTCGGGTGTAATGGGGCAGGGACAGAACTTGATGGACGTGAGCAGCGGACATGACGGAAGCGGCGGAGCGGCGGAGCCGACCATCGCCGCGGGGGACGGGCGCGTCGTGTCGGCCATGTCAGGGTCGACATCGGCGCGCGGATTTCAGCCGACGAGACGGAATAATAACCGCCTTGTTGGGACACGACCGTAAGCTAACTCGCGGACCGTACTCCGGAACGTGTCCAAACAGAATCCCAGGTAGGAAACAAATCGGCAACCGTTTTAATGAACGGAGCCCTACGCGAGGCTAGAATCCGCTTTCATAGCACTCTAGCGGAGGTTACGCAACCATCTATGTTACTATCACGGAATAAATAATAGTTTGAAAAACTAAAAGAACACGCTTTTATAGAAAATCCAACTAAAAATTATAAAATAAAATTTAATAAATTTGATTTAATAATAGTGTAAACTAAAAAAGTATGTTATTTTAAAAAAAGCGTGGGGTGCATGGTGTCATTAGTAATAATTATTTTATTGACATATATGAGTAGAAGGATTATCATTTTGATAATATCTTAAAAAGCACCCCACGCTTTTTTTAAATAACATACTTTTTTTAGTTTACACTTTTTTTAATTCAAATTTATTAAATTTTATTTTATATTTTTTAGTTGGATTTTCTATAAAAGCGTGTTTTTTTAGTTTTTAAACTACTATTTATTTTGTACTTTTTATTTTGGTTTATTTTTAAAAACATGTTTTTTAAATTTTTTAAACTGTTATTTGTTCTAATCTTCTATTAATTCCGTGATAACTATAAGTAACTGTAATTATTTTCCAAATAATTAATGTGCACAGCTGTATTGATAGTCTGTGAGTGAAGCGTTCCACATTACGTAACAGGAATTTTGGGAAGGATAAGGATTGAGAAAGGATGAGGAAAAGACCTTCTCAATGAGAGTGTATAGAATATGTGAGAAAAATTTGGATAGCCCGGACTGGGATTCGAACCCAGAGCCTTCCAATGACATGTCAGCTGCTCTACCATCGGGCGCTCGATGTAAGATAAATATGGAACAAAGCGCCCCACGCTTTTTTCACAATAATATTAGTATTTTTCATTCATTATTGTTTTAAGCTTATTTTAAAAATTATTTTTCACTTTTTAGTTCGATGTGCTTTAAAAGCGTGTTTATTAGTTTCCGCGCCTTAATCCGCTCGGCCAACAAACCAACTGTCGAGGATATATTGTAATAATACTAATACCCTCAGTGCTCGAGCTGGAAAGTAGTTAGACGGTACGCATGCGCCGACTGCACGGTTGTCTCACTTGCTCTCACACAGAGGTTGGGTGAGGAAATTATTTAATCCTGTCGATCCTAATCAGGATGAGATAAACTTATTAAATTAGTGTTTTGTCACCGGTCCTCGATAAGTGTACGAAGTTTAGATTAAATCTGTCCGTTTAAAGTGTGTCAAAATCGAGTGCAACATACAAACGAACATACAGGTGAAGATAATATAAAGCGTGTAAAAAAGCATGTAAAATCTCCCGCGCCTTCGTCTACGAGGCAAAGTTTGGCACGCTGTTGTTTCAATCACCGCTAAATTGGAAAAAAAAATCTAAAATCAATATATGTAGACATTTTACACACGTTAAAGTGTGTTGTTTTTTTAAAGTGGTTTGTGCAATTCTGATAGATTCTCAAACTTAGTTAAAATAATCATAACCCACTCTCACTTTTCATTTAATTAAATGTCACAATATTTACTTAGTAGGCTTTGTTTATATCGCGCCAAAGACAAACTCAAAGAAAATAGTTCGCACATGAGCGAACTCTTTTCTTTCAGTTGGTCTTTGGCACGATATAAACAAAGCCTAATAAAGATTGTGAAATTATATAAATTGACAAAAATCTTATGTTGCAAATTGAATAATGGAATAATATTATCAAATTAGTGTATTGTCATCGGTCCTCGATAAATCTACAAAGTTTGAATGAAATCTGGCCATTTAAAGTGGGTCAAAATCGCACCCAAAGGAGTCGGTTACAAACATACAAACAAACATACAAACAAACAAACATACAGGTGAAGCTAATATAAAGCGTGTAAAAATATACTAGAATCAGCACCATCGCACAAAAATTAGAACGGCCTTTCTAATATTCTCCAGAACATTTAAAGTTTCGATTATTTCTTATCGTGGCCATTGAAGTGTAGAAAATGTATTCCAGGATAGTTTCGCTATCATATAGTTTCATTTGGCTCACCATTGCGCCTTGTTACGTCCCCTGATGATCACAAAAATGACTATATACGGGTCCGCCACTTGGTTGAAAGAACCGAAAAAGTGAGCTCTGCGCATGCGTGGAATTTGGACTGCAACAAGGTATACCCGCACCAGTGGTTTTTTCCGTGTGATTGGCGTCCGTCTGCGAGAGAAGTCGTTGCCTTATTTGGCCGAGCCATTCAAGACGCGTTTGCTTCCGCGGTCTGAATTACTGTGATTGGTGTTGTTACAATCGACATGTACCTGGAAGAAACTCACCCAATCACGAAACACAGACGATGCTACAATGTTTTAAGTTTCAGCTGGTCTCAAAATATTTTCGCGAAATCTACATGGCCCTACAGATAGGTCACGGATAGGACACCAAAATCCGTTCCCTAAGAACAAGGGACTGTCCATGTTCTATCGCGCATTACAAAAAAGGGTTAGGGTTCACGTGCAACATATAATCAACAACCAAACCCGTTATTTTTGTGTCTTTGAATACCTGCCTGGGGTTCCGTAAAGCGTTTCGAAATCAACTCCGCTCGTTGGCTACCAGCGCGATCGGCCAGGATAATGTCTCAGATGTTCCGAAGCTGAATTTGAAATGAACCAGCGAAAACTTCTTAAAGAAAAAAAGTTAACTGTTACGTTAAATTACGAATTAACTAACTGAAGTCGTTTGCAAGCCAGTACTAGAAAAAGACAATTTAATAAAGAAACCTTAATGTCATCGAAATGCAGGTTGAGTCGGAATTCGACATAAAAACTTCAGCTGCAGGTTCGCCATCAAAATATCAGCTGAAAACTAAAATACGACATACCTGAAGTTCTCCGTAATGGTGGAATTCATATTTGAATTTGGTGCTTAACAACGTTTTATTTTTGCAAATAATAGAGAAAGTGTTAAGATAAAACTCTGGCTTTTGGATAATATTTAATTGAACAAATTTTCACAACCACCACATAACTTTTCACGGTTATAAAATGATTTCTTTGTGATATCTGGGGATAACTCGTCAGGGAAATGTATGGACGGCATGGAAAATAACTCCAAAATTTTCAAGCATAAATATCCTTCTATCACTGTTGCTCAGTCAACAGTGTTTTTAAACAACTTGTGGTTTACAATGTTTGTAAAAAAAACCATCATTGCGTCGCTTTGCGAATGACAGTAGGGGCAATGGTACAACTTGCAAGAGCTGTCAACTCTGAGACGAGTTACGTGACACGAGCTGTAACAGTAGACGGTTCAGGAAACTAAACCTACACGCACGCACGTAAAAGTCACAACGCTGATCCCTTCCTCACCCCGCTGGTACTCTTTCTAACCGTTATTGTTCGGTTCTTCACCAAGCTGTTACCGCGAAGGTCGTCCGTTGCAAGAAAGCAGGAGCGCCGAGGATGGTCAGGTCGTAACACAAGAGATCGTATCTGCTCCATTCCCCTTCCTGTGCGTGTTTCTATCCGTGCTTGTTTATGTCGCACGTCCGTCTGTTCTCTGCTCGAACCTCGCGGGAGAAGTTCACGGGCGTGGAAAACAAGGATTCGGGCGAAGAGAGGAGAGAAGAAAATAAATGTTTTTTTTTTATTATTATTGTGGTGTGAGGAATGGGGAGGAAGAGAACGCGAGGAAAGGGCGAACAAAAAAAAAAGAAGGCTTCCAATAAACTGGTTTTGAGCCTGCAGGTTACGATCGACGGATGGGAAAACGCGGTTACGACTGTTCGGGTATTTATCGTTTACATTTCGAGAGCGTTCGAAAAACGAAATATTTAGAACTTTATGGCCTTTCAAAACTGAATTACACGTTGTTCAAACACTCCAGCAGTGGTAAGGAAAACATCCGTGAGGCGTTTTATGTCAAAAATGTCGCAGGGAAATAAGGGTTTTAAGCACATGGTATGATATTTCATCGAATAAATGATACTCATATAAAGATAGAGTAGTATCCCTTACCTTAGTTTTGAGCTTCAAATATGGACCATTGCATTGCATAACTGTATGAGACGAAAATAATTCTGTACCTTATTTGGAGTACTTGCGATGCGCAAAAAAAAACCTGTTTATTTGATATCATTGTTAGATCGATAAACAATCGCATTTACATACCGGTACTACCTAACATCTTAAAACGCCACACACGATCATACCATAACTCTAATTCGAAGCTGGTACCTATTTCGCATATTATATTAACTGGCTCTAGGGTTGGCCTGAAATTTCAAATTTATAAATTATGTTTTGTGTGGTTATATGTTAAATTATAACATTTACTCTACTGAAAGGGGGGAAAAAACCGTTGGCTGTAAAGGACTGTTTTTCAGTGTTATTAACTATGCTAATAAGAAATTAAAAATCAAGTTCAACACAACCGTTTTTGTAGTCTTCAATGTTGAGTTTTTTCTGCAATAGAAATAACATTAAGAATATAACCTCTACTTTGTGATAACTGTTAAAAGATAACCTTCATGTCAAACGTAATTAACACTAACCAATTAATTACGTTTATTTACAAAACAGAGGTAGGTCAATTATAATTTCAGCAAATTGTCTCCGTAAACAGTGCGCTAATTCCCAAACAGTAGGAAGGGCTGCGTTGAATAAGCTCGCTCACCCATAACACGATACATGTGCTGTTTCAAAACCACACCTGTCGCACTCAATGCTCGAGAGAGTGCGTGCGGATGTTTTAATGCAACATTGTTACTTTAATGTGGTCAGACACATGTACCAATGATGTTTTTATTTTTATATACATTGTTTTCCACTGTGTATTACGAACCTCCTCAACCTCTCGACCTAGCCGTGCGCTCTCCAGTAACATGCCGCGAATGGAAATGTCGAATCTATTTCCCGGTTCTCGGAATCCTTGTTGGGCACTGTTAACAGTGTCAGGCATGTAAAAGAACCATCTTATCTTCTAACCGGGACTATGCCCTCACGGGATCAGATGCCTGGGGGAGTTTGATGTATTTATGCGGTGTGAACATGATAATTGTGTATTACGAAAGTTTATTTTTATACATGTAATTAATTTTAAAGTGCGATACGTAATTTTTGCAAACGCAGCTAACTTTAAAAATACTGAAAACAATTTATTTGTTTGCTGAACACTTTGCTCTGAACATGAAATGCCGATCCGTAAGGAGCAAGACAAATCAAGAACGACTGGAAATTCTTAAAATATCGGTGCAGGCGTAAAACTGCTCAGTAAAATATATCATGTTTTTTACTGCAGGAGTAAATAAACGCTTCTGGGAGCAAGAAGGAAGATGCGATGCACGTATTTCCACAAGCATCCAAGGCGATTTATCAACCCCACAGGAAGAGGACAGTGATACATCGAGCACCGGGCGACAATCATGCACACCAACTGCACACTATAATCTTTTTTTATGGAACATAAATGTTCATGTAAACTTACAGATATTTGTAAATTTTGTACATTTGCATGGAAACAACTGCATCGCTACAAAATAGTTTTCGCAGTAATACTGGGTTCGGTTTTTTCCCCCTGGGTATTTATGCTTGGTGTTGTTCCAGTTACCTCCAATAGTTAAAGTTATTTGTAAACCGTTCCCTGAATGGCTTTCCAGTATTAACTGCACACGTTCATATGCATAATGAAAATAAAAAATTGATTAAATATCAGATATACTTTTGCGTGCTTTTGAAAAAAATATAGCTGAATGAAACATCAATTAAAATTTAAAATTATGCGCCAAATTTCGTAAGAAGTACTCAGTATTATCTCGAAAAACGTACAAAAATTAAATAACCAAAGCCATGCGTTTGGCACATTTAATATATCTTTCTTTTAGCATTACAAACTATTTCTTGGCAACTTTTTTTTCCAAACGAATCTTTTGTAAAAGTACAGAATTTTTTCTTCTTCTGTGCACCATGTATGTGTATATAATATATAATACTAGGTTATAAGTTTGAAGCTAACTAAAAAATTGTGAAGAGGTCAAGTGATGGGAAAAATTATGAAAAATATCTAAGCACACTACATTGTAAACAAACCTGTGTAACTGAACTGTCATCTTTATGACACGAATTCCAAAAATTACATAAATTTTAAAAGCTGTATTGGATTGTATTTAAAAGCACATATATAACTTTTATTTGCATGTGGCCCTTTTTATGTAGCCTAATATTCATCCTGTGAAAATTTCGTTGCATGTTGCGCGCGCATCGTATAAATTCACTCTCATATTTTCATAACGCGCCTAAAGAAGTAAAACTAAAAAAAAATGGTTGTCTGTAAAGTCGGTTTACGGATGATAGTTTAACGTGACAACGTCATAACAAAATATTGATGAAAGTATTGCATACTTTTACGAATAAAATTGAACAATTTTTATTGAATTATCACTATTTTGTAAGGATATAAGAAGGAGTGAAATGAAACCTACAACTTAATTGATAAATTTACTTTTATTTGCACTCATTAATCCAAATATGTTTATTACTTAAACGAACAGATTATTTTAACGTTTATACATGTTTGCTATTTAATTTCTTCCAATCTGTGTTATTCTGTTAAGGATAGGACGATGATAGGAAAAGTAGGAAACAAATGGGAGTGTTTCAAGTTTAATGTGCCTCGAAAAAGTCAAATCGATGGTTCCAATCGAGTGGAAGAGAGATAGATACGGCGCATACGTACAATGAGCGTAACGGGACACAGCGAAACGGAACAATGTGCGTAACGGGTCACTTTTTCGTGCGTGCAGCAGGCGTTCATCGATTTATTAGACGTTGTCACGTCAAAAAATCGATTATTAACAAAGGGTTATTTCTGGTCGCGGTACTTACTTGGTGGGTTCCGCCCTCGCACGAAATGCAGAGTTAGGCTCGGGCGGGCTGTGGTGTGAGGGGAAGAATAGAGCTCGTTACGATACAGCCGCTGGGTATTTAGCGCGACGAGCAGTTCCTCTGGAAGTCTGGACGAGAACTGGAGTGAGGAGTGAACTTCGCTCCCCGTGCGAAATAACCTTCGCTTCAAGGTGGCGGAAAAATCCACGAGTTGATGTAGGAGGCTAAATGTCACTGTCCTCTGTTAAGAGGGTGGGATAGTTCGCGTTGTACATGAATGACGAGAGTATAAAAACAATACTATAATCTGAACGACTCGACCGAATTCGATGGTGTTGGTTTTGTCGGCTAGATATTTTCATTTCGGAGACCAATAAGTACAGAACTAGTCAATCGAGTGTAAAGCTAAAAAAAATAATAATAAGAGCTTGTAACAAAAACATTTAAACAATTGGCTGTAGACTATAAAGTCACATAAGAAAAGCATCTATAATAAGCAAATCTTAGAAACTAAATATATTCCATTTTAAGCTAATTTTAACTTATTTAAACATTCTATTACGCAATTGAAAAGGAAAATCGTAAAATATATTCCTTTTAAAGAGTTAGTTATTATGATGAATTTTCGTATGAGTTTATAGTAATATAAAGCCATTTTTTTTCAAGCCGTTAATTTATTACAAACCGTTTGCAGTTTGTTTTTAACTATACGCTGTATTGATTATTTATGTTCATCCAGATCTCTGTAATGAGAATATTAGCCGACAAAACCAACCCCATCGAATTCTGTCAAAGTCGTTCAGATTCTCATATTGTTTTTATATTTCAAAACACATCTGTTGATATATCTATCCTCACGTTGTGGCCTTAAAATGAAATATTAATTTCCGTATCCTGTTAAACATAGCATACTTAAGTATTTACTGTGGAGTATTTGTTTTTATGGAATGTAACGTTTTAATATATTATTTTGGTGTTATTGAACCACTTGTAAGAGATGTTCATAATATTGGGAGAAAGTCTGGTGTGGTGACACACACGCACATGCTCGCGTGTACACGCACAGCTATAACCAGAGAGCCTGAAATTTCGCGGATTCTTCTGGCCTCAGGATAGAATTCAAAGTTATAGGTGTGCTCGACCCATGTTTACTTTCCCATTGGTTGATTTCTTAGCGAGAACATTTTTATCCTTGTTATTTGGCACTACCTGATTCGCTTACTTATCTCCTATAGCTGGGCATCATTGGTTCACGGTCGTAGAGGGGCGTGTCCAAACAACTGCGGGCCAATCACGAACACAGCGCGAGAGTGTGGAGGTTTGCATTCTAGCGAAATTTCCGGGTCTCTAGCTATAACTGTAGTTAGTCTCTGGTGTGTCCGCTGCGGTCTGTGTCTCGCCGTAGCGCGCCGTCACGACGGGCAACTGTGGCGCTGCTGTGGCTCGGAGCTCCGCGCGTCCCTCGTCGCCGCAAGCCCCGTCCACGGCCCTCGAGGGTCAACCTTATCGCCGGCCCCTCGCCGCGAGTAAACACTACCCCACCCTGCCCGTCTTCCCTGCTCCTGTGGCCGCGCGGCGGCGGCGGCCATCTTGTGATGTTTCGCCTAGAATATTCTCGTGTGAAAGCCGCGCGGCCTCGGAGAGACCTTCGTGGTATCTCTGCGACGTCCAGACTTCGCCCCCGCTTTCTGCTCTCTCTCTCTCTCTCTCTCTCTCTCGACCGAACGGTCTGACCTCCCGCCAGATAGCTGATCGACCCTGGAGCGGTGGCCGGAAAGGGAGAATGGTTGGACCCAACTCCCCCCCCCCCCCCCCCAAACTGGAAGTTTGGTTCGGATGTAAGCGTTGTGACGGTTTCATCCAGGGTAATCCAGGGTTGTTAGACGTGCCATTATCAAGGTACTCGTACCACAATAGGGTCTCTTGCACACCGTGTACAACAACGAAGCAGGTCGTGGTTTTGATAATCCATCGTTGTTTGTATGACCGACGTTAATTAACAGGTAAAAAAAATATGTATGTTTATTATTTTATATGAATATAGTGGATGTCTGCATTAGAACATTTATGACGATTAGCTAACGGTTAATGCAAATCAAACGGTAAATTAAAATTTGTAAAAATTGTAACATCATTGCGTGACACTGCACCATTCATTTGAATCTCCTGTCCTGTGCCGCGGTGAGACGCGACGCCAGCACTGCGGCGGCGAAAATCTCAACTACGTTGCGCGAGTTTACTTGCATACTCGGTTGCGTCAGGATTCCTGACATGATGACCGTTAGGCCATTCACGTAAGCTAAGTATTTAGATAGTGCTTCCAACTACAGCCACAAATCAATCAGGGAATCAATTGAAAAAAATAAACTCCGCACTAAAATCAACAGAGAAGATGGGGTACAGATTAAGTAATATCTTGAATTCTTTAAATCACCATAGTTATTAACGGTCACCATCAAAAATTAGCCACTGTCAAGGCTGCTGCATTCAAACAGCAGGCTCATCCTGATTGGTCAGACCTTTCTCCCAATCACGTCCATCCACAGGGACCAGTCACAGCTCGGCTGTGACTTGCCCTATGTGAATACTGTGTTATTAATCGCTCTTATAGATGGCTACTCCAAGGCTTGCCGAAACGTCGGCCACGCCATCATTCCCACGGTCGTGGCCTCAAACCAGAAGCCAAAAAAGTAGTGACGTTAATAATTATTTTCCTTATGTTTAAAATTAACTCCTTTTGAAAAATCTCTAAAAACAGTATGATTTAAAACAATAGTAAGCACTGTTATTTTTAAGTAGAGGAAAAGGTACTATGTCTTTCTGTACTGTATTGCGAGCAAATAACTGTAGCTAAGATTAAGAAGAACGTTTTTTTTATTTATATTTATCATCTTTGTGGAGTCTATGAAATTGTGCCTAATACATACAAATCTAGACTTAAAATGAGAAGTTACTTAGAAAAAGTTTTATTTCTTCACATCTATTTTCTAATGTATTATTGTGACTGTTTATGTTGTGATTTAAAGGTGTTATATACTTAGTTTAATATAAAAATACGTTTATCATATTTATCCCTACCTGTCTCTTGGTTTTTAAATTCCACAGTCGAAGTTGTATACTTAATATATTTTACACATCGCCACTTACAACAGTAATAATATTTTACTCTTAGAGATTTTTAAACTTAACAATAATAGTTTTATCAAATAAACAATTTTGTTTTCAAATTAAAAAGTAATTAGTTTTCAATGTGACTTAGGATATAATAATGTTTACATAGTATTTCATCTAAATAGAAGCAATGTTTTTGAGTTGTTAGGTACCAAGAATTCCACAAAGAGAAACCGTAAAGACAAAATTGTCCCCCCAAAATTTGCTTTCACTCTATACTTTAGTGATTGATATGGACTGAATACAGGTCTACATAATTTAAAAAAATTTGTTTATTGAAAATATTGGTGGTATAAATAGTGTTTATAAACAATTTTTAAGTGTATTTATGTAAGTGAGATTTTGTTTCCGTATGAATAATAATATTTTAATATAAGTTATTATTTAATAAATAATTAAAATTAATAGATTTTAATAGACATTCAGCATATTTATTGATTTTCATTATTAATTATCATTCATACAGAATATTTCACTAAATTATATGATTAATTTTATACATGTGTTAGTTTTAATATTGAATACTGAGTATTTGTTTCATTTTTTAAATTTGTATGATATTATACTTTACCAGTTGTATGATTATAATATCACTCCACCAGTGTTTCTATTATTTTATTTCTATTAATTATTTGCATGCAAAATTAAATTTAATTTTTTTACTACGTTAAGTAAGTATAACTTCTAAATCGCGTGCATAAGTAAATGAACCTTTTTTTTTAAAATTTACGGTGCGTGTTTGCTTGACTAATTTTTTTATTTTTCACTTAGAAAATCTACATATTCTAATTTTACTTTGGCAAAACGAATAGTTACGTCACAGTTATAAAATTCAATGTTCAACTATAACTCTATAAATGTATGCCAAAACTGATTTATAGTAAATTAAAAATGAAGCGTTTGTAAACTGCTTTAAGCGTGAAGGTACGCCGATAAAATTAATTTATAGTCAGTCTAATGAAGTAAGGATATTTTGAATATTACATTTACAATCGCATACTAAAAAATACGAATGAACTATATCGTTTCCGTAATAGTCAAATTTTACTTATCAAAATTTAAAAAAAAAATTACTGTACGTGAAAAATAAAATAAAAATTTATAAGGATCTTAAAGATTTCGTCAGGATTGAGGATGACATTTTACAGCCAACTCATTGATATTATTTATTTAGTTATTGACACAATGATAAAACATTAATTTGATTTAAAACTAGGGCCATCTTCATTAAATATTAATACGTCAAAAGACCACAATGTTACGTTGCCAAATCCTCTCACATTGTGTTTCATTCACAACAATGATAAGAAAATGCCAAGTAATGAATATTGTTGTAAATTAAATGGGAGATGAGATGCTAGCGTTGTTGAGTGACGAAGCAAGTAATTCTAATTAGGTATAGCTAGGGACCGGAAAAATTCACGGGTTCAATGACCTCCAGGATGAACTCCATAGTTCTACGTACGCTCGGTCAAATGTCACCCACCCATTGGCTGCTGTCTTGTGAGACGTCCCAACATAGCAGCCTGTGATTCGTATAAAGCTTTGATTGGGTGTTTCTCATTGGCCCAAAGTCCTCCAGGTGAGTTTTGAGCCAACAGCAGAGGCAGCACAGGTATAACTATTTATATTTTAGCTTATCGCGAAATGAATTCGCGAATTTTTCCGGTTTCTAGGTATAGCACTAGAAAAGCTAACTCATAAATAGGGACTGGGAAAATTCGCGGTTTCAATGACCACTAGGATAGACTCCGCGATTCTCTATGTACTCAGGCAACTATCACCTGGTCATTGGCTACCGACTCGGAACACCTGTTTACTGCGATTCTTATGATTCGATACTTCTTTTGTTGAGTGTTTGTCATTGGCTCAGAGTCCTTCATGTAAACTGCGGTCCAATCACTGACGCAGCAAGCTAAACGAGTTTGGATTCCAGCCTGTCTCGAAAGTAATCCGCGAATTTTTCCGGTCTCTACTCATAATGGACGGACCACAGTCCGATGTAGGTGTCCGTTTGACACAGCGACGCCCGTCTATGCGCGCGCGAGACTTAGCCACGTCTTCTCTCAAGACCGCGTAGGGCGAAGGCCATACGGAGGCGTAAGTCCACGGAGCGTGTATGTGAGAGTGCAACACTGTTGTCGAAGTCACTCTAGATAACCACATAAATGGAGACCGGAAAAATTCGCGTATTCATTTGGCGATACGCCAGAAGTCAAATACACATACCTTTTAGATTATTTTGCTATTGGCTTGCTGTTCATGTGTACGAATCTCAACCAGTTATAAACCCTCAACCAAAGAAGGATCGAATCACAGACAAACAAGCAGAGACGACTCAAAAGCCAGCAGCCAATGAACTGGCGTTATTTGCTCAAGTGTACAGGGGAATGTGCAGTCTTTCCTGGAGGCCATTGAAACCGCGAATTTTTCCGGTCCCTAACACATAAAGCCTAAAGCGGCCCATACGTGCGTGAGTCTGGCTCGCAGCTCAGATTAGGATACTTTTGACAAACAAACGATACGAACGTATGTACTGCGAACTTCGCTCGTAAATTTCAGTATTCGAGAAAAGTTTGTCCCAAGCATGTTGCAGCTGCAGTGATCTCCCTAGGCGAATATTGAGTCTTCGAAGGTGTAGGGTTGGGAAAGAAAAAGAGGGGGGGGGGGGGGGGGGGGTTGGACGAGCCTCACCAACGGTACGCGTCACAGCCTCGGCCTCTCATTATATTCTGATTTTTGTCCTTGATTTCCTAGTTTTACTATTAGTTAAGGGCTATATCTGTAAACTTCAGTACAACCCTTGCACCTGCATTACCGCAAGAATGAATGCACATTTTGTTGTTGACGTGACAACGTCTAATAAATCGATGAACGCCGGCTGCACGCACGAAAAAGTGTCCCGTTACGCACATTGTTCTGTTACGCTGTGACCCGTTACGCTCATTGTACGCTTGCACCGCATCTATCTCTCTTCCACTCGATTGGCCTATGCGTCCGAGGAGAAGAAAGACAGCGGCAGCACACAACTTACATCTACACGTGAACTGTTTCATCGACTGTTTATAAAGTGAAGTGAAAAGTTAATGTGGTTTTCATTGCTTATTACAAGAACAATTTCGGCAATAAAGGTTCATTATTCTTGCATTTTAAAAATCTGATTACTAGTATAATTTCAAGTATTTATTATTTTATTATTAAAATAAAAATGATTCAATTTTATTCATAAAAGTAGGCAATCATTTCATCAATGTTTTGTTATGACGTCACGTTAAACTATCGTCAGTAAACCGACTTTACAGACAACCAATTTTTTTTAAACAGATATTTACCAAGTATAATACGACTAAGTATAATACGACTGGTATAAAAAGTCTTTCAAATATTCGTAATTATCATCTTTTTTGCGACTTTGTACACAATTTATATTTTAACTTAATGAATATATGTTGAAAAATAATAATGACACACAACAAGAACAGAGAAAGAATATTTTTGAAATTAAAAAAAAAATGCATTAAATAATACCTAGCGGTAATAGCACTAGCGGTAAAATTGAAAAAAATAAAAAATAAATAACATGACGTGCGAATACACTTCTTCAGAGGCCTCACTGAGTCCGACGCACTAGATAGACTCGTACGTATCTGGACCGCTTTATGCTAGAAGTTTGTTTAGTATCTTGCAAGAAACTGTGAATTATTCTCTTCGTTATTTTTACTTCCGTATTTTACTTTATTTTTTTTACAGTTATTTAAATTTATATTATTTTTACTTTTCCGTATCATTCAATGAATTACATAAAATTAAATGATAATAATAAACACAATTAAGAATATTAGGGATTTGGGCACCTTGTATTATGGTTAACCTAACCTAGTGATCATTAATGAAAAACACAAAATTGACGTTAGTCATAACAATAAAAATCGATGTTTATTTTATAATAAATATTTGACATGTTTAACATACCTACATACATGACCTGAGTCACAGCTTTCTCAAGAAACCAAAAAAAAAAAAAAAAATTATATATATATATATTATTTCAAACATCAGTTCTGTCGCGGTGGGCACATGCACACAAAAGTTCATCAATTATCAAATTTCAATTTCTGTAAATATGTTTATTGAATGGCTCCAGCTAGTCAGGCACGAAACCCTGACTCCCAAGACCACCGAACCTGTGTGTGCCAGTTCGTTGATATTGGCGTTTAAATTCAATAAAATTACTGAAGACATGTTACTCTCTAATTACGCGAGAGACTTTAAGAATGTTCGCTAGGACGTAATAACCGACGTACGGCGTTAACGTCACTGAATATTAATGCAGCCGGCCATACCTGAATCCTGGTATAAGGCATAAAACTTCTAAGCCTTATATTTCACGGTAAATTCATTCCCCTACGCTGCATCCATTTACCGACGTAAACGGTAATTAAATCTTACGTTTAGCTACAGCTTCGTAGCTACAATCGACGCTGATCTGCTGAAAATAGCAGAATTCCACACGGGAATTAATGCTGAATTACACCATCTTCCCGGCGTCAGAATACTCTCTTTTTTCATATATTTAAATTTAGAATTGTCGGACTCGCAAACCAATACAAAAATCGACGCTAGGCGTCTTTGTCCCAATCGGCCAATCAGAATGTAATGCTGCACGGAATTTCGAACACAACGGAGCGTTGTTTATTTGATGCGTCGTCATGGCAACGTACGAAGCTGCTGGCGCTCGTGACCACGCCAAACAAAACACTGCCGAAAGTCCGGAAAACGAAACGGAACGAAAAAAATGAACACCATAATAGTTGCAGTGAACCTGTATCTACCGTAGTAGGTATTACAAAACTCGCTAGGGAGAATCTTAATGCAGGTCATCATTAAGGGGCCTCCCTAGTAAAAATGTTTAGCGCGTTGGACCACTGGCCACGTGCTACGGCCAGTGGTTGGGCGTGGCGATATACCTGAGCCTGTCGCCTGCGCCGCGGTGGAGGGGGGAGAGGGCGTTTCAGCGAGGGGGGCGGAATAATGGGAGGGTTGTCATTGTGTGGACTTATACCTGCGTTATCTGCGAACAAGATCGTGGCAAGAAAGGTGACTGTTTTTCCCTTTCGCTACATTCAACCAAAAGATAATGTTCTCATATTGCCTTGCTTGCTTCCTGACAGTGTTTATTAACTTGAAACATTAAATTAGTGTTGCGATCCAGTCCATATCCATTAAATGCAAACAATCGTCAATTCTGTTTAAAACATTTATTTTTATTTTTTAATTATGTTCTACATAATTAATAGATTTACATACATTACAAAAAATTGTCACCAAAAATTGATGCGTTAGCTTGTGTTTTTTTAGAAAAAAAATTGTAAAAATTGTTATAATTAAAAAAAAATTTACAACATTATACTTTAGAACTGACATTTGTGTGATGAATGGTTTTGCACGAACATTATGCTTTCATTCATAAAAGTCTTCCGCACCGCGACGAGAAATCACGTCCTACTAATAGATTGAGTAATAAAACTGGGAATAAAATGATGAAAATAATATTAAATATTTTTACTCTTAGACACAAATCAACTTTTGAAATCGCAATAACGACAAACAAATTTTTAACTTACTTCCTGAAGAAAAAGTGCATGTCAAACTCACTTTAAAATTCTGTAGAGAAAAAAATGTCAGGAACAAACAAGTGATCCCACCAACGACACATCGTCAACTTTGTATTCTAGGGTTCACGTCGTATTTAGTTACACTAAATATTACAGCATATTATTATTTTCTGGCACTTATTACATGTTTAGCATTTTATTTTTTTAATATTTTTTAATGACTTTAACGTTGCATAATATGATGAATAAATATACACGAATGAACTGGAATCCCGTTCCGAGTTACATACAGACTGTTTACGAGCAGTGTAAATTTCTTAGCTGTTGCAACAGCGGCCTACAGGTGGATTCAGACTGCAGGCTTAGTCAGTCATGCTGAATCCACCTGAGTTCAGATTTTATCGAAGACAAGTGCGGGTGGTATGTAAGAACTCAGTGTGCACTGACTGTTGTGCTCAAGGTGTCAGTGAAATGTATAGCTGGAATCACGGGCGAAAATCTGTAGGATTCCCTTGAGGCCCGCGCGATAACGTGAAGATTTTGCAAATCCAAGCGGGCCCCCTCCGATGGGCTTTTTTTTTCATTTCAGGGAGGTTCGGGCCACCCTGAGATTCTCCCCTCCTCTCGGAATGTACACATGCAGCTGGAATTAATTTTTAGCCAAGTACGTCATTTGGTGCTGTATTTAGGCTGTCAAAGAAGATACGAAACATGGCTGCTTTGATAATAATTGACGATAACTCCTTTTTATTGTGAAATAGTAGTCTACCCATCTACAACGAAATCCCTACATATACCACCACTACTGTTGGGGATTTTCTATACAAACTATGAAAATAATTTTGGTTTCGTCACTGTCACTAGCTATTATTGTATCATACGAAAACATGTTTGTTTTGTGTATTAATTTACGGTATTCATCTCTGTCAAAAAAAAATCCTTTTCGATAATAAAGTGTAAGCAAGGTAGAATATAAGGCTAATTTTAAAATAAAAATTGAATAAAGTATTTTTTGCTTGCAGTAGTTCAAATTTTTGAATTAATTTTGTTGTTTGTTAAAAAAAACCTTCTAAAATCAAAGAAACTACCTACTTCCTAAATAGATAAATAGCGGTTTAAGAGTTCACACGCTTTTATAAATATTTAAACGCCAACATTTCAAATGTAGGTTTCACATAATGATAAAATCTTATCTATTTTCATGGTTACGCCTAATGGAAATAATACACAACAATTCGTCATAAATGTTTTTTATGCTTTTAATAACTACTCTACACATGAGCAAATTTCGATATACATAAAACTAAGGAACTCTGCATTAAATTTTAAATCTGTGTACGACACTAACAGAAATTGAAGCATAAAATAACATTTTTATTTTTTGATTAATAAGTATTTCATCAACGTGAGCTATGCTTTCATCTCAATGAAGCCACGCTACATAGAGGAAGTGCACATGTATTCAGTCATAACAACAGACCCTGCGGATCACCGAGTAAACTAATGAATAGAATTCATAGCATTACCAGGGTTTTAAGACATATTTTCGCTTCTACTCAATCGCAACATCTCACTTAGCATGTATAATGATATTGTTTCAGTAAACATAACATAAGACATATTCGCCCCATGTACAGTAGAGGAAACTAAAATGTTTGGAACACTGTAAACTAATTGTATTGTCATTTCTGTAGTCGCTCGAAGCGGCAAACTATGTATTATTGTTCAATAAAACAAAATATTGAAACAAACAAACAATAACATTACGTTCAGACAATTCGTTTCGTAAAGTGAATGTAATAAAATACACAAGACAGTTTCTTATAAATACACACACCATTACCAAAACACAATCCCATAAAAATCATATAATATTCCATGTCGACTTAAAATTATTATCTATTATTCACCATGATAATTTCTTGCGGGTAGCCAGCAGCAAAGGGACACAATTTTTATTCATTTAATTAACTTTGACCAATCTTGTAAAACCTGGCATGAGCAAAGTAAGCTAATTCACAATTTTATTTTGCGTCACAATATTAAACATCAACTAGTAATGAATTAAGAGTTTGCTTCGCTTGGTAGAACATCGAATATAGTCATCTCCAGGTATTAAACTGAATTTTGAAAGAGGGACTCAAGTTTCTGAACAAGTTGTTGACTTTCCTGATGATCCATCGACAGTTCGTAAACGGTCTCATCGTCGGGATGTCGATCTTGGGACCTTTTTCCTCACCATAGACCCGTGGTCTGTTCTACCATTCGCACAGCTATCCCAACCTATACAAATAGCCGAGTGCTACTACTCCCGTTGCTTCTATCATGGAGCTCGCCCGCAGTCGTACTTCCCTATCCAGTCTGCGTAATACACGCGTCCTACCTGCTAGCCGCCAAGAACGCGTCCATTTGTGAAAAAGCCTCACCCGCTAACAAATACTAACTCATTAATTATAATATGCAAAACATAAAAACATTACATATGCGATAAAACAAAATTTGCTGCTGTCATAAGCCGAAGAAAAAGAATCAAGTTGAAATACCTATAACATAGACAGATAAATCTAAAATAGAGTTATCGATAGTAATGTATGTCATATTACACTAAATACGTGTTCTTACTAACAACCGAATTTAAAAATAATATAAATTACTTTTTTTTCTTTTTCAACCATAACCGCATAGACGAAACAATAATTTTGATAAAACATTTTGTATAACTATACGACAGGACTAAAAGTACATTGTACGTAATAAGTATTTGCTTATAGGAATTAATGCTGCAGAATATACTAATAGATTCAAATGCATAGAATTTAATATATTTTAGAATTTATTTGGCAATATGCATGTACAAAAGATTGAATTTGAAATGAATTATCTGTTTTTAACCACAAATATAATTTTATCATTTCTCACTTTCATTCAAACTTCAGAGTGTCATTTTCAACAACAAAATAGCCACAACTTCACTTAAAAATATTTTAACTTGATACTTATATTGTATAACTTTTGATGAAATTAAATGTTAAGAGTTTTATTTAAGTTCGAAAGGAAACATAAATATTACGTTCAAAATAAATAACAAACGTTTTGTCTAGTTAGGAGTTCCGCGTCATGCAAATAAAGGAAAGTTAAACTTTTCAGTATACGGCTGCAATAATTATAAAGGAAAATGCTATTTATTCATTACATTTAATTCCCGTTTGAAGAAGAATAAATCGAAAAGTGCTATACCGAAAGTATAAAGTTGAAGTTCAATATTGCTTGTCAAGTAAGTTCAAGATCAAAATAAAAAAGAAGAAAATTTGTTTTCTTGAATATATTTTTTTCAGAAAAGTATACATACATACAATATTTTTTAAAACTAAAATAAACGTTTTTAGTCCTTGAGTATAAATTTACTGAAATATTTTTTTAGTTAATTAATTTTTTCATGCGAAGAAATATTTAATTGTTAAAATCACGAGAACATAATTTATTACGTTTATGTATTCTAAAGCTTATGTTAAAGATCGACTATATGCTATTCAATTTGCCCAAGAATTTTACTGCAATAGGAGAGCATTGCAAAAACACAATTTAACTAATAGGTAGGCCTATTATCACAATAAGTTATGTTCATAAACTATATTAAAGGGAAACAAATATTTATTATTTAATGATATGCAACTTTTTCCTTTGAGGTAAAAATTGAGGTATATTTAATGTAATAAGTAAATCCTCTCATAAAATTTACTGAAACTAATATTCTTCATTGTCCGTCATATTATGATTCCAAACAGTTCAAATCAACTGAAACATGAAATAAAATAGTAAGGTTAACCATGAGGTGTGGAAGAAATTAGAGAGTGCTTTGTAAAAAGTGTTAAAAACTTCTTATGAAATATTGTAATTATTATGTTCGTACATAATGTAATAAAAAATTCAATACATGAAATTCAACACATGGGTACTTTGTATTGCAAGTTATTAAACATACCTATATTTTAAAAACACATGTGCGTATCTAAGTCGAATTGTTATGTAATACATGATGAACAATAACTTCCCTTCCAAATAACTTTCACCCAAAGATAAGGCCGCGGACAAATTATACACACTGGTCGCACGAGGAGCTGAAATAAGTCTTATAAGAAAGCCGGCCGGAGTAATTCTTTTCAAGCCAAAGCTGAAAGTAATGGATGTTGTTTGTCTAAATCAGGCAGTGAAATTACATACAAGTTTACAGAATAGCCATATAAGATCTTTGACGCTTCTTATCCCGTCAGTGGACTGTACGCGAAGAACCAACTGCATCATGGCCCGCCGCCAGTTATATACTTACGTATGAATACACTTGTAAACGATGGTTTGTATACTTATGTAGGTTGCCGACATCGATAGGTATTCTTTGGCAGCTCGATGTGGATTCATTCGAACACGTTTGCGCTAAACACGACATATTTTTACATAAGAGTGACATCGCGCACTGAAAAAAGTTGCAGGTCTGTAACGCAACAGTGATGCAAATATTACATAGTTCGAACATTTTCTGGAGCACGACATTCACTTTAGGTAATGCTAAGCTACTTGATAGGTACACTTTACCCGCTTTAAAAGTGATAGCTTAAAAAAAAGTGTACATGGAAGCAGACTCAGCCATATGTTTATTGCTGTTGTGTTTGTCATAAACCTAATAAGTTCAATACGGCCTGTAAGTAGAACCCATGTTTTTTTACGACTTGTGTACAAGCTGTGGTTGTAAAGCGAATTTATATTCTTAGTTAACAAACGTCTATCATAACAAATTTGGAATAAGGCTACCTTAATTTTTTTTCTAGAACGAAAATATCTGGAAATAAAAATCAAGGAAAAAAGCATGAAAGATTACGGATTTTTTTTCCAACAACAAATAATTTATGGTTTAACTGCTTTGTGTACTATATAAAAACATAACAAGATTTCAAAATTTTACATTTTTTTTTTTACTATCCGTTGTTTTAACTCATAAATATTTAAGTTGATTGCCAACGTCACGAGTGTACAATAATTTATGTCACACTGCTCCGGGTTGCAGGTAAAGTAACAGGCGTGAAATTTGATTAGAAACGCGTTCTATTAATTCAGGCCCTTTAATTGGGCGTGACGGACCATGTGCCAAATATGTAACAATTATAAGTAGGTGAAGTATTAAACAAAAAGAACTTGAATGCAAAATAATGCATCTAAAAAAAATAATTTGCAAGGTTCTTTCATGGATGTTGTAATGTATGGGCAATATTTACTTAATTTTTGTTTTTGGATAAATTAATTGTGGTTTGTAAAATTTTAATAATTTTGTATAATTGCTGTAAAAAATTTATTTCCTGTCCTTATTAATTAATCGAGCTGTAGAATAAGTTTATCTGAAAATTTACGTCATCTTCATTAAACATTGCCACTATTTATACTTTTTAACTTCCAAATGGTTTTTGAATTTTGTAATTAATAACGTACCATCCATAATTACATATGTGAGCGATCGGTCACTGACCTCATCTTCAATACTCCTCGTGACTCCTGCGCCAGGAGGAACATATATATACTCCTGACTAGCTTATTTAATATAGATCTTCCCTTGTTTTTAATTTTTATTTATCATTCCATGAACATTTTTAAAACAGAGAAGACCATCAGATATATATCTAACCAAAAAGCATAGAAAAATAACATTTAGTTTTCAAAATATTATTTTTCTTTTAGTTTAAGATACATTTTATATAAACCTACATTTTTAAGTATGAAAACTTTTGTAAATAGTTAACCATTTGGTTAATACCAGTACAAATTTTTCTTCAGCGTTGTAAGATGTGTAAGATCATTTTGGAAAACTAAAATAATTAAAAAAAAATATTGGGTAGTATAATAATTGTTTTTTGAATATTTATTAAAAATAGAAGGAAAACACTGAAGTGTATATTCATGTTAAAAGTTAAATAAATTTTTTGTCGAATTAGCTAGCGAGACTGTAAAGCCACCAATAAATAGTTTGTAGGACAACTTTCAATGTGTTGATTGATTAGTTTCAATACTTTATTTCGTAATACATGATCTAGTATGGTAAGCTTTAGGATATTTGTAGTTTAAACAAAAGCAATGTTTTAGAGATACACGAATATAGTCACAGAGTAAGTCGAGCACATGGTACTGTGGCGAGGCACACTAAAAGCAATTCTGAGAATTTCTTTCGGTCATGGGATTATCTTTTACCGGTGCCGGTTGTGGGTTGTCTCCCTCTCACGCACGCACACACACACAGGTAGCCTGCCTCCCCTCCGGGCACGGGTTCCCTCCCGCGCTACCTGAGCTGTGGGCTGCGAGCTGGCTTCGCCGAGCGGCAGCACGAGACGGTGGAAAACTTTCAAGATTTGCAGAAATTGCGGAAAAGATATCTCGGAATTCAAAGCGATGACGATATGTTTTAAATACATGAATTTCTTCAGAAAAAAATTACATTTTTTTCTAGACTTGTACTTTTTTTCTGTCATTCTCCTAAGCAGTATAAAATGGCCCCAAAGTTGGACAAGTTGGTGATTTTTTATTTCATATTTTGATAGAAAAAAACATAAATGTAAAAGTATACAGACAGTTCGTGTAGTATCTTCTCGTGGGTGAAAAATTTTCAGATTCGTAGTGTCGATCAATAAAGTCCCATCATTATTTAAAAAACATAGTGTTCCGCTAACTTCTGAAGCTACTAGGGAGGCCCCTTAAGCGAAGACTGTTAAACCAACATGAAAAAAAAAACAATCTGGAATTGGCCTTGAACTACGTTATAATCATAAACGTTTTGATATCCAAAAAAATAAAGCGTAAGAGGTGACTTAAATTAACAATATGACTAGCTGGACTGCGCACATTATCGCCGTAACTTCTTACCCTACGGCGGAGACCTGCAAGTAATAACTTGATGTAAGCTTTTGGACATGCGCCATTGCTAAGCGCATGTATGTCTGTAGAAGAAAACTACAAAAACCAAAAGACAAAAAAAAAAAACACAAATAGTAGTATACAAATGGGCATTCGGAAACAGGCTTTAAGGCTGTGGATTGTGATTGTCGATCCGCCATCTTGGATTGTGACGTCACGGCGGCCATCTTGGATGACCTTGACCTTGACCTTTGACCTTGACCTGGAATTTGATCCTCAAAAATCGCCAAAAATGACCAAAATTGGGCAAAAATTGCCCAAAATTCCTCAAAAATCGCCAAAATTTACATTTCTGTGATAAAAATTCCGCCAAAAATTCTCAAATAATTCCACAATTTAAAAATCAGGATTTCGAAAATCCTCAAAAGTCGCTTTGCCCTAGAAAAAACGAAAACTCCTAAAAGCGGCTTAAAACTCCTAAGAGCTAGCCGCTTATAAGCCGCCGACCTTGAAAATAAGGATGTCATGGCAGCCATATTGGATGATGACGTCACCGTTGCATTTTTCGTTACGGCCGCCATCTTTAAAATTTAGACGCCATCTTGAAAATCCGTAATTTTAATGCTAGAGATTCGGGAAAAAATTTAAAAATCATTAAAAAAATTAACTAATCGAATTAAATAATAAAAAATCCTTAAAACCACCGTTGCACTTTTTCGTGACGGCCACCATCTTGAAATCACCCACTGGAGGTCACCATCTTGTATTCGTCCGCTAGAGTGTGCTGATACCATGTTGGTATAATTATCTGGTCACCATACCTTTGTCCTCAACTGTTGACATTGAACTTTGACCTTGACCTGAAATTCGACCTTGAACTTTGACCTTGACCTTGAACTTTGACCTTGACCTTGAACTTTGACCTTGACCTTGAAATTTGACATTGACCTTGAAATTTGACCTTGCCCTTGAAATTTGACCGTGACATTGAAATTTGACTTTGTCCTTGAAATTTGACTTTGTCCTTGAAATTTGACTTTGTCCTTGTCGACCATCATGGATCCGACATTTTATGTTCAGTACATGCTACCAGGAGCTACCACCTGCCGGAGTACTCCATCTTGTGTGTGTACTTGTATTATGGAGTACATTTCCATCTGGATAATTTTAATCTAACCCGCTACAGTGCAGTAATCATTTATTACCGCGGTGCCCCCGCCATCTTGAAATTCGACCGCCATCTTGAAATCATGTAATAATGTAGCTAGAAAAGCGTGAAAAAATCCAAAATTCATTCAATAAATCACTCATTAACTTACATATTGATTCGATTCGCTTCAGTCCTTGGTTCGATCCCTGAATGATGCAAAACATTTAATTTTATATAAAAAATAATAATTTCAATAAACCATGTTCAAAATTCTTAAAGAGACTTTAAATCCTCTACTACCATCATCCTATCAGACATCAAGACCACCATATTGGAAATTCATAATTGTAATGCTAGAGATTCGTGAAAAAGTTCAAAATTCATTAAATAAATTTGTAATCTATATACTGATTGATTAAATCGACTAAGGTCCTTGGTTCGATCCCTGGCCGATACAAATCAACTTTAATTTTAAAAAAGTACCAGAAAAGTGTAAGGTTCGAGAAATAAAACACCTCAAAGACTTTTACAAACATAATATTTATTACACAATTTCTATCATACTACAGAATCACTTGCGAAAGCCAGCAATCTTATAAACATTTAGCCCTGCATAGACCTGCATCGACTACTTCTTAGCTCCAAATGGCTCCAAATGCTCCAAACAGCCTTCAAATGGCTCCAACAGCTCCAACAACCTACAAATGCTTGACAGCTCCAAATGGCTCCAAATGCTTCAAAAGGCTCCAAATGCTCCAACAGCTCCAAAAAAAGGCTCCAAATGCTCCAATAACCACCAAATGCTTAAAACAGCTCCAAATGGCTCCAAATGCTCCAAACGGCCTCCAAATGCTTGACAGCCTCCAAATGCTTGACAGCTCCAAATGGCTCCAAATGCTCCAAACGGCTCCAAATGCTCCTAATGTCTCCAAATGGCTCCAAATGCTCCAAACGGCTCCAAATGCTCCAAATGTCTCCAAATGGCTCCAAATGCTCCAAACGGCTCCAAATGATCCAAATGTCTCCAAAAGGCTCCAAATGCTTCAAAAGGCTCCAAATGCTCCAAAAGGCCTCCAAATGCTCCAAACGGCTCCAAATGCTCCAAATGGCTCCAACAGCTCCAAAAGGCTCCAAATGCTTCAAAAGGCTCCAATTGTTCCAAGAGCTCCATCTTCAATTGATTCCAACTGATTCCAATTACTTTTCTTATCGAACTTGGCATGATTACTAACATGTCTTTATTAGTATACATTTTGACTGGCAGTGGTAACGTATTTTGCACCTTTAAGTTATAAGTTTTATTTAGAAATCGGATTTCGATAAATGGTAGATACCATTTGGAAAGAAAATATATTAATTTATCTTCAAGTTTATACACATACATTTAATTTAAGCCATTATTGTATGTAGCCAGCTTCCCTCAGTTCTTTGAGTATGAAGGATATTTCTTTAATGTTCGAATAGTTTCCTGCACAAAGCGATCCATGTAGTAGTCGTAGCCTGTCAACCAATATGTTAGGATCTTCCCATGAGGTATAATCAAACTCTTCTGCTGCGTTCATCATCCTTGCATGTTTATAATAAATATTATTATCTCTGGTGTCTATCGTTTTAACACCAACCTCAAGGACACTTTCGTCATCGTGCCAGTGATTATCACAAGCTTGATCAGGATAATTTATTTTATTACGACGTTTCCATCGTTTTGGTCTCAAACCAACATCACAGTCTTCGCTCTTGCATGCCTTTGGTGCTTCAGCACAGTACTCAATCATGTCACCCTTAGATGTGTCAGCACAGTCTTCGTTCACGCCAGCTTCTGATGTGTCGCCACAGTCTTCAATCATGTCAGCACCACAAACTTGATCAGGATAATTTATTTTATTACGTCGTTTCCATCGTTTTGGTCTCAGACCGCCATCACAGTCTTCGATCTTGCCTGCTTTAGGTGCTTCAGTACAGTACTCAATCATGTCAGCCTCAGATGTGTCACCACAATCTTCAATCATGCACGCTTCAGATGATTCATCAAAGTCTTCGACCTTGTAAGCTTCAGATGGTTCTCCATCTTTCTCATTTTCATGGAGACGACTAGATATTGGAGTAAATATATTTTCATTTCTAATGTGGTTACAACTTCCTTCGTTTGTTTTAAATTTTAAATTATTATCTTGATCTAGATCAGTAATTTTAGCATTAGCTTTTTCGCCTTCGTTCCTCTTCCGCGATGTTGTAGCCCAGTCTTCGTTATCTTTATTCATCTTAATTGTACAGGTCTTGTAATGTCTATCCAAGTAATATCTTCTACCAAAGGATTTCTGACACTGACTGCAATGAAATGGTTTTTGACAAGGACCCAAATTACACTCGCTTCTCTCATGTCGTTTAGCATTCTTTCTCAAGGTAAACACCTTGCTACAGTATCTACAGTGATGACGTTTCGATACAGCGTCAGATCCTAAATCGGAATTCATATTAGTTACCGAGACTAATGCCAGATGCAAACTATGAGTTTTAAATTAGATATATTACTTAAATAGAATTTTTTAATTATTTCATCAGCGAGAATTAATTTATCTCATTCAAAGGTACTTGTTGCAAGTAGTTCTGCTTTTCAACAACAGATGTCGCCACATGTTACTTGCAGGTAAATAATATTTAGTTCTTTTATGCGGGATGCGGGATGCTCACTAACGATCGAAATAGAACGATGGCTTCGCTAGACTCCAAGGAGAAGGAAGTTCGTCCATCCTGTTAGTGCTTCTTAGATTTCTCAGAAATTATTTGACTGAGTAATGATATTTTTTTTTAAATTTCCGCCTGATAAAAATATTACTAGTAATGATTGAGTAGCAGAAGTTCACTAATTATATGCAACCTTGAATAAAAAAGAAATGCTTCATTAAGTAAAAAAATCCTTCATGCAGAGATAAATTCCTCATCAGTAACCAGAAGCACTCGGAGAAAACCATCAGATGTCTAGTCAGGAATAATCAGAAGCACCCAGTGAAAACCATCAAAATATTGTCAAGAATAATCAGGAGCACACGGAGAAATCCACCATAATACTGTCAAGAATAAACGGGAGCACACGGAGAAAACCGCCATAATATTGACAAGAATAATCGGAAGCACACGGAGAAAACCGCCACAAGTTTTCTTTGATATCATAAAATTTCAGGAAAAAATAATAATAAAAAATAAAAATAAATTAATAAAAAATTAAAAAAAATAAAATAAAAAAATACATAAACAGATTCTGCTAGCTTGTGAACTTCTCATTGTTGAGCAAAGATATAGTTCTAGTACAAGCCAGAATTTTATGTATTTTTTTATTTTATTTTTTTAAATTTTTTATTAATTTATTTTTATTTTTTATTATTATTTTTTCCTGAAATTTTATGATATCAAAGAAAACTTGTGGCGGTTTTCTCCGTGTGCTTCCGATTATTCTTGTCAATATTATGGCGATTTTCTCCGTGTGCTCCCGTTTATTCTTGACAGTATTATGGTGGATTTCTCCGTGTGCTCCTGATTATTCTTGACAATATTTTGATGGTTTTCACTGGGTGCTTCTGATTATTCCTGACTAGACATCTGATGGTTTTCTCCGAGTGCTTCTGGTTACTGATGAGGAATTTATCTCTGCATGAAGGATTTTTTTACTTAATGAAGCATTTCTTTTTTATTCAAGGTTGCATATAATTAGTGAACTTCTGCTACTCAATCATTACTAGTAATATTTTTATCAGGCGGAAATTTAAAAAAAAATATCATTACTCAGTCAAATAATTTCTGAGAAATCTAAGAAGCACTAACAGGATGGACGAACTTCCTTCTCCTTGGAGTCTAGCGAAGCCATCGTTCTATTTCGATCGTTAGTGAGCATCCCGCATCCCGCATAAAAGAACTAAATATTATTTACCTGCAAGTAACATGTGGCGACATCTGTTGTTGAAAAGCAGAACTACTTGCAACAAGTACCTTTGAATGAGATAAATTAATTCTCGCTGATGAAATAATTAAAAAATTCTATTTAAGTAATATATCTAATTTAAAACCACCCATGTCTCTGTTGATTAGGTGTACATAGCCTTCGTCGGTGGATTATGCAACGTCGGATTTATCGTTGTTTGATCTTTGCATCGTTGTTTGTGGTGCAATGCTTTTCTTCGTTGTGGTTATGCACCTACGTTGTTTGTGATGCTACGTTTTTTGGTTGGATGGTGGTTGGTTTTATGCACCTACGTTGATTTGTGGTGCATCGTTTATTCTTGGTTGGTTGGTTGGGTTGGAAGTGGTGGTTTTATGCATCCTCGTTGTTTGCGATGCTACTTTATTGGTTGGTTGGTTGGGATGGAAGTGGTGGTGTTTTGCACCTACGTTAATTTGTGGTGCTACGTTTTTTTTTGGTTGGTTGGTTGGGATGGAAGTGGTGGTTTTATGCATCCTCGTTGTTTGCGATGCTACGTTTTTTGGTTGGTTGGTTGGGATGGAAGTGGTGGTGTCTTGCACCTACGTTAATTTGTGGTGCTACGTTTTTTTTGGTTGGTTGGTTGGGTTGGAAGTGGTGGTTTTATGCATCCTCGTTGTTTGTGATGCTACCTTTTTTTGGTTGGTTGGTTGGGATGGAAGTGGTGGTGTTTTGCACCTATGTTACATTGTGGTGCTACGTTTTTGGTTGGTTGGTTGGGATGGAAGTGGTGGTTTCATGCACCTACGATAATTTGTGGTGCTACGTTTTTTGGTTGGTTGGTTGGGTTGGAAGTGGTGGTTTCATGCACCTACGTTAATTTGTGGTGCTACGTTTTTTGGTTGGTTGGTTGGGATGGAAGTGGTGGTGTTTTGCATCCTCGTTGTTTGTGGTGCTACGTTTTTTTTGGTTGGTTGGTTGGGTTGGAAGTGGTGGTTTTATGCATCCTCATTGTTTGTGATGCTACGTTTTTTGGTTGGCTGGATGGGATGGAAGTGGTGGTGTTTTGCATCCTCGTTGTTTGCGATGCTACGTTTTTTTTTGGTTGGTTGGTTGGGTTGGAAGTGGTGGTTTTATGCATCCTCATTGTTTGTGATGCTACGTTTTTTGGTTGGTTGGTTGGGTTGGATGTGGTGGTGTCTTGCACCTACGTTAATTTGAGGTGCTACGTTTTTTTGGTTGGTTCAATGGGTTGGAAGTGGTGGTGTTTTGCATCCTCGTTGTTAGCGATGCTACGTTTTTTTTTGGTTGGTTGGTTGGGAAGGAAGTGGTGGTTTTATGCATCCTCATTGTTTGTGATGCTACGTTTTTTTGGTTGGCTGGATGGGATGGAAGTGGTGGTGTTTTGCATCCTCGTTGTTTGTGATGCTACTTTTTTTGGTTGGTTGGTTGGGTTGGAAGTGGTGGTTTTATGCATCATCGTTGTTTGTGATGCTATGTTTTTTGGTTGGATGGTTGGGATGGAAGTGGTGGTGTTTTGCACCTACGTTGATTTGTGGTGCACCGTTTATTCTTGGTTGGTTGGTTGGGATGGAAGTGGTGGTTTTATGCATCATCGTTGTTTGTGATGCTATGTTTTTTGGTTGGTTGGTTGGGATGTAAGTGGTGGTGTTTTGCACCTACGTTGATTTGTGGTGCACCGTTTATTCTTGGTTGGTTGGATGGGATGGAAGTGGTGGTTTTATGGTTGGTTGGTTGGGTTGGAAGTGGTGGTGTTTTGCACCTACGTTAATTTGTGGTGCTACGTTTTTTGGTTGGTTGGTTGGGATGGAAGTGGTGGTTTTATGCATCATCGTTGTTTGCGATGCTATGTTTTTTGGTTGGTTGGTTGGGATGGAAGTGGTGGTTTTATGCATCCTCGTTGTTTGTGATGCTACGTTTTTTGGTTGGTTGGTTGGGTGGGATGTGGTGGTGTTTTGCATCCTCGTTGATTGTAGTGCTACGTTTTTGGTTGGTTGGTTGGGTTGGAAGTGATGGTTTTATGCATCATCGTTGATTGCGATGCTACGTTTTTGGTTGGTTGGTTGGGTTGGAAGTGGCGGTTTTATGCATCATCGTTGTTTGTGGTGCTATGTTTTTTTGGTTGGTTGGATGGGTTGGAAGTGGTGGTTTTATGCATCCTCGTTGTTTGTGATGCTACGTTTTTTTGGTTGGTTGGTTGGGATGGAAGTGGTGGTTTTATGCATCCTCGTTGTTTGTGATGCTACGTTTTTTTGGTTGGTTGGTTGGGATGGAAGTGGTGGTTTTATGCATCCTCGTTGTTTGCGATGCTACGTTTTTTTGGTTGGTTGGTTGGGATTGGAAGTGGTGGTTTTATGCACCTACGTAGTTTTTGGTGCAATTCATATATTTTTTTACACTGATGTGTTTTTACACCGATGCGTTTTATGTGTTTATATGCGATTTTATGCATCGTTGGGTTCCTTAAATCGATGGTTTCATGTCGATGGTGTCAACGATGGACAGTTACGTCGCTGGGTTCCTCAGTCGATGACATGCAAGATTTCGGCGTTGTGTGACACCGCTGGACTGTTACGCCGCTGGGTTCCACAGTCGTTGACATGCAAGATTTCGGCGTTGTGTGACACCGCTGGACTGTTACGCCGCTGGGTTCCTCAGTCGTTGACATGCAAGATTTCGGCGTTGATACATCGTTGTGACTGGACAATTTCAGCGTTGCTATGTGTTCATTTGTTAATTTAAGCACGTGCTTTGTGTCAATATGCTAGATCTTTCTGGTAGGCTTGCATCGTTGTAATGGGCCACGGCTAAATAGAGACGTTGTTCATAAGTACTTGACTACATGTGTGATGTATATTGCATATGGAGGCAAGGGGCTTGTGCGTGACTAGACTGTTTAGCGGTGTCGGTCTCAAGCCCGTTCCGAACACAGAGAGCTGCGATGCAAGCTTTTTGTTTGAGTGACTAATATTCTATTTAAGTATTTAGCAGGTGAGCAGTTGCTACGATGGAGAGAGATATTCGACGTAAGGAGGAGAGGGAGCCGGTGAGATGGAGATGGAGAGGCGGCGGGACGAGCGTGGTCTGCTGACAGAAAGACCTGCGGATCAACACTCTCAAACATGAAATAAAAAAAAAATGTATATATATGTTAACGAAAATATATATCTGTAAAATTTTTTAACTTTGTGTTTTATTTCTATAGTACTAATACCTTGGTTTTCTTGATGATAAAAAAATTTATAATGTATGATTGAGAACATACATTGCTGCAAAAAGAGTAAATCGATTATTATTTTTTTTTCTGCATACTTAAGTTTTTTGTTGAAACTTGGAATTAAGAATATTTACTTCACAAAAAACCATATTATAAAGGTGAAAAAAAGAATAAAACAAATACAATGGTAATAATTTTTTATTTACAAATAAAATTCGTCATTTCTACACACACAACAGACATTTACATAGGATAAAATCTTCAAATATCAGTAATATATTTAATCTTCACTGTAGTAATAAGGATGTTCATAGAGCCACAGCTTCAGTAACTGGCTATTACAATGTGCACAGTGGAAACCATTATAAAATTTATCGCACTTTTCAATTTGGTTTCCGTACATTTTTAACAGTGTGTTGAAGCCAGGACAGTTGCCTTGTTTACGTAGATCGATTACTTTGCCACTGCACAAATCACTCACAATACGTTTCTGTTCATTACCACGGACGTAAACAACGTCGTCTTCCGGCTCGACGAGATCACGTAGCACAGATGTAAGTTGTTCATAGTCCACATCACCGTCATTCCACGAGAGTCCGTTCACTTCATAGGTTAGTCGACGGTTCTCGCGTTGAGAGGATCTGTCCAATTCCGACCAGTCGCAAGGAGGTTTAAAGATGTATTCGTAGGTCCTGGTTTCTTCGCCTCCAATGATAGACATCACTGACAGTTGCTTCACTACGGGCCCCTTTTGGGACGTAAGACACTGGACGTTGACAAGAAAGAGTGTCATATTGTCATTACTCACAGTTACACGTACGACGAGGCTGGAGTGACGTGGCTAAGATGCTGGCTCTGCATAAATGCTGGAGTGGCACCTAGATGCCGACTGTGGCACGGCGCTCAGGATCTAGGCTGCTGCTGCCGCCGCCGCCTGGACGCATCTCGTCGCTTCTTGCACCATGACTTCATGTGCGGTGTGTCGGGGACGTTGGAGCTTCCTCTGTCGCACTCGGTGCATGGTAGACAGTCTTGCTGTAGGTACACCGGCAGGAACTTGTAGACGTATCTTATCTCGTGTGGGGCGTAGACCAGGAGAAACTCTTTAGGTAAGTACGGCAACTCCGTCTCCTTATCCAGTGCCGCAAGCGTGCGCACTTTACCGTATGCTAAGATGGCTGACAAAATCTTTGCTCCACTGGCGCAACAAGCATACATTACCCCTTCAGTGGACGACTGGTGCGCGCGAGGAACTGCAAGTAACTGAAGTCTTCCCGGGCCCGACAATGGCTGTATTTATACTCTACAAAAATTAGGGGAGGAGGAGGGTAGGGGTGGGAGAGAGAGATGTAGGGATGGGTGGGAGAACAACAGCAGTAGTAGTGGTGGTTGGTGGTTTTTTTACGATAAAAAAAATAATGAAAAAAAAGGGTTCGATGGTGGGGGGGGGGGGGGAAGAAGATATATGTGCTATGAAAAAAAGTGGTGGGGGTAAGTCAGTCTGCCAGCAGCCACCACAGGGGAAGGAGCCTGTCGCCATTTTTAATTTTTTTTGACCTCGTCGGGTTCGAACCGAGGACTCCGAACTCCGTGTCTAAAAATTACAATTTTTATAAATATTTTATTAAAATTTTATTAATTTAATTTTTTTATAAATTTTAAAATTTTTTTCATTAAAATCGGATAATAAATAAAAAAAGTTAAAGATGGCGGACGTAACGGAAATTGCAACGGTGACGTCATAATCCAAAATGGCGGAAAACAAAATGGCGGAAAGTTCGAGAAAACAAAATGACGTCATCCAAGATGGCGGATCCAAGATGGCGGATCCAAAATGGCCGCCGGGGTCAAGGTCAAAGGTCAAGTTCAAGGTCATCCAAGATGGCCGCCGTGACGTCGGAGGTCGGTCGGTCATTGACCCCACCACACACCACAACCTGAATCCTGTTTCCGGAGCCCCTATTATATACTACTACAAATTAATCAAAAATTGCTGTTGTCAACAGGATATATACACCACATAATATTCCATAACAGGAAGATGGTCAACAAACAAAGGAAAAACAAAGAAAAATGGACTAAGAGAACGAAAAATAACCACAAATTATGAATTGAACCCAAAAAAAAATTCAGCACAACAGTTGAAACGAGACAAAAACACAACAAAACGAAAGGTAATACTTCACACGGCGGATGCAGAAGCATATGGGGAAGAGGAGACCAAGTATTTTATGTTATTCTTCACCTCAGCGGCGTCAAGGTGGATGCCTGGCGGATGGGGGAGGGGGTGGGGAACTCCCGAAGGAAGAACTGGAGCGTCGCCATCTGAACCGAGCCCTGGTGGCTTGCTTCCAGCCGAGGAGGCCCGGGAATGCGACGGAAGTCACGGAACGGAAATTTGTAACAGACGGTGCTGCCATCTGTGGCGGTTAGCGCGAACCAAGGTTCACAGAGCCAAGGGTAAACTTTACAGTATAAACTGTTTAGTGAATTTTAACAATATGGGCACTGTTTTTAATAAAATTCCTTGTTGAAAATCAGGTCCAAAACTAGGCTTAAGTATTTTTTCAAGTGTTTTTTCGCTTTTATCGGAATCGATTCATTATATAGTTTAAAATTTCTGTATGACAATCAAATAATTCAATAGTCGACGTAGCTGCTCCGGCAGCAAATTATATTGGCCTTTCTGGTAGCATTCATTTCTGGGTAGTTGTATGTGACGAATAATAAAGTCAAAATTTTCTGTATTAGCCGTGAAAAATAAAAAGGGACTTGTCATAGATGGAGTTCAAGGTTGGATCCACAACTGTCACATACATACAGGATGAGCCAGAATTCTACCTACAAAATTTCGATTTCAGCTCTGTGGTGCAGGATACTATATGTATCCCTAATAAGTAAAAAAAATTAAAAAAATGAAATAACTAAAAATGCAAGACAAACAAACAAAGAAAATATATCTGTGAAGTAAAATGATAGTGACTAATAAGAGCATCGAAAAATACATTCTGTTATTTATTGTAATTTTTTACTAAACTTCATTCAATGTATAATAATATGTTTATTTTACTATTATTTGTAAATATATTTCGAAGCTTTGTTGTATTTGATTCTTTGCGGTACAAATACCATACCTTCATCTTCTTCGAAAAAGTACGCAATGTGGCGACAAATATCCATCTAGCCAGGGCTGTCAAGCATCCCCAGTGAACCCTGAACCAACTACTCATACTTGGAGCTATTCAAAACTGTTCCCACAACCGACAGTTCATTCCATTGGCCTGGTAACGTTATGCCACGCCCACACTCCCGCTCGGCGCACGCAGACAGGCCAACTCGACACCGACAGCCGCTGATAACGCGGGAGTAAAACAGCAGCCCTGGGAATCCGTTAAAAACCACTTTTTTTTTAAGTCCCGCCAACTTCCAGGTAGGTATAGTTCAGGTGATGGATTGCAGAGCTAACCCAAAGATTCTTTCATTACAACCCTTGGTGTCCCTACGTCCCCTGCTGCCGTAGGGAACACAACTCTCGATTTCTGTCGTCGCGTCGTGACGATGAGGCGCTTAAGACTCGCGGCCATCGAGCCACAGTTTTTCCTGTGATCGCCAGTGCAAGCCAGTTGCAACCCGACGCTTTGGGCGATAGCCGTGTCGCGTGGTTGTCGTTCACTCGCGCAACTTCCTTCCAGCTGATGGCAGATTCAAAGGCAGTTTCGTCACCAGTCAGCCTCACGACGGCGAGCCGAAAAGAGATTTGGGCAATTGACCACTTAACAATTTTTAAAGGAGAACCAGATATAGTATTTCCTCGTATGACTAACACATATTTTGATCAATCCCACCATTATTAACATTATCAGTTACGAGAAACGTAGTTTTCTCGATAATAGGTATAGGCTGCACTTTTTTTTTTAATTCACCATTAGCATCATAAGGAGACCCGCGAACCCGTTTCATTCGAAGCCAAAGCTCTACCAACATTTGCTTTTCCATTGGCTGAATTATAAGTGAGGACCATTTTTGTTCTCATTAATCAGCACTACCTGAATTCCATAGATGGACATCGTTGGCTCGTGGTTGCAGAGGGATGTGTACAAAAAACTACGGGCCAATCATGAACACAGTGCAAGGGTATGGAGGTTTGCATTCTAACTCGCGGCCAAAATGATCCGCTGCATTTCCGTACCTCTAAGAATCATTAACACGCCATAGTGGTACATAGCAAGTTTTAAATACTTGTGCCACTATAATGGTGCGTGAGAAAGGCCTCAAAAGTTGGGTTCATCCTTGCATTCAGCTGTTGTGTCATTAAGAGAATTTTTGACAAAAACGAAGATAAGCTCTTTTGTTAGAAATAGCCAGTTGTGCATACAATAGTTCTACAAACATAGATGCCTCCACACAGCTTTAACTAACTTTGTTGAAAACTCCTCATCACCGTCTGACATCACGCTGAACAAAACCCATCGGTCGTTAGGACGAAACTGATGATGAAAATGCATGGTAGTTACGTCTGTTAGTCGACGACATATTGCGTTGCAGGGGGCGCCCACGAAGGCATAACTACATGGCTAGTGCGTAAAGCCTCTGTTTTTCCAGACGATGGCCATTGGGTGTAGTGTAGTGTAGTTTTTTCACTTTGGGAAAAATTATAAATGCCCGAATTTTATAGAAATGTCTGTTTTCAACGACGGAAAATCTTATTCATACTTATTAACTATTGTCTGGCATACGTGCGGGAAGTTCCAAGGCTGAGACACACATTTAGGGCCGAATAATTTCAAGATAAGTGGCGAGTACCTTACAAACAACGTACTTCAGTAATTCTGTGGTTAAACTATCAGCGGGGAAAGGGGAAGGGGTAAGGGGGAGGGAAAAAATAACTGGGGCCGAGCTCTGGTGGAGTTTTGAAAATGTTTTTTTATGTCTGTGTTTACCCTGATAATGTTACATAAATTACAACAATTATATTGCTAATAAAATATACTGTAAAACTTACAAGTGATGCACTTTTTTCCAGATCAAGTTTACAATTATGGTCATAATAAATTTAATTATTACGTTTTTTTTTTGGCGTTTGAAAAATTGTGCTTTTAGTAATGGGGAGTGAGCTCGACTATATTATTTGATCCTCTCCCTTTAGTTTCTCTTGGCAGCCATGAATATCAGACGTACCCGTTGTCAAAATATTTTAAAAAAACATACTGTTGTCTAACAAGCATAAGTGGATGTTACTACCAAAACCATTAATATTTTAATATGTTTAGCGGGCTTTTGTCACTGTCGATAAACGAAGTGCTTTATATTCACGCAGTTTTGTTTTATGGTGTCATCACACAAATGGCTGTGTAATAATATTATCGCTCTCTTCTTCCGCTGGGTAATTACATTTTACTATCAAACATCCATTTTGCTGGAGCAAATTAGTTTAGTGCCAGTTCATTACAAAACGGCAGTGCTTCGCCGAAACCAGAAGCTGACGTACGTACCTATGTTTCCATCTGCGACATAACAGTGGGTCCATAATAACTACGTTAGATTGGAGGGTTTATGACGTACAATATAATTCACGGGTGTCATGAGTTACGTCTACAAAACTTGAAATTTTCGCAAAAAAAAACAACAAAAAAAATAATATCAGCAGCAACACAAGCTTCCATGTTATGGAAAAAACTTGAAAACTTTTCCAAATCCGGCTATCCTTCTCTCCGTTCGAGGCTGCAACTGTATTTGACTTGGTCAAACAGAATAAATATTTTTGTGCCAGGGGGCTTGGCGAGCTTGGGAATTTCGCGGTGATCGATGACTCGTGTCGATAAAAGCTAGATATATGTCAGTCTGGGTGTTTGGACGATGCCACTCCTGGCCTCGACAATATCGGCATTATCATGCAGTCTTTGGAACTGATGTTAACACTCCCGATTTTATATTGTTAAAATTATGGGTTATAGGTTTGAAAATTTTAAAATTGGCTGTCACAATCCTCTCGGAATAATGCAAACTTAGCTGGTTCTCTGCAAATCGAACAGATACAAGTTGACCGGATTTTTATATTGATTTTTACTGCAATACTCTGTTTTTAACCCTTCAGATATTTGTTTCCTACCCTTAAACCAGTTATATCAACAAAAAAAACTAAACAAAGAAAAAAGAAACGGAATAAAATAAATAAGACATACATAATCTATCTGCTTCTGCCAAACTTTCTGTCAAACAAAGGATTCCAATTTTAGGTTTGAAGTTATTAAAATAAACGTTAGATCAACGTCTGGAGTAGCGTCTCATTAAGTGGTGACTAAGACAGCATTTTCAGAATAAGAGAACTATCACAGATTTTCTGATATTTTTGACAGACAATAGATATCGAATGAGAGTGAAAATAATAAGATTATATTTTATTTTACAAACCAAAAATTGATAAGATAAATCGAAACGAAAAGAAAGAAAATATTTTCATTTTATGTCGAATGAAGATATAAAATAATAACACACAAAACTTCAAGTACTACATATGTAGTTAATGATCATAATATATTCTTATTTTATAGATCAACAAAATCTTAAAATAAATTATATAATTCTTATTTGATGTATATGTTAACTTACGTAATTATGCATGCTTTTAATCAACCAAGAGAATTGCAGAAGCTTTTTCGTAGTTTCTTGCACGAAGTTTCAACCTATCTCGGTAATTTAAGGCAATAGTTAACAAGACTTTACTGCGGAAAGATACCGTAGCTTTAATTTCCCCCGGAATCCCTACAGATTTAAGTTAAGGTGTGGTTGGTTTAATCCGCCTCTTGATAAGCTTTAAACCACCATAAACAATGATTAAATTATTTTTCCACACTTCCTATGTAACTGTAAAAAATCTAAACTTGTATGCAAGAAACGTGACAATAACTGAGCTTACGGTATTTCTCTCGTAACAGCTGTGTCCTCCGTACTAGGTCATATCCCGTTTATACATGATGGGGTCATTCGATCTAGCTTTACTCAGTATTTACTGCTCATGAAGTGAACGAATGAAGTTATTGAGTAATAATAGCCCCTTACATAACAATCAATAGCCAACTAAATTTTTATTCATACCACAAACAGAAACTCGCAATTACAATTCGAATTAAAAGTAATACTTTGCATGACCTTCCATTTGAGAGAAAAAAAATAGGGTTACACATACTATCTTGGAGTTTACAATTGCTGTCGATAGGCAAAGCGTTAAAGTAATACGTCTTAAATGTTTTTCACGCGAAAATTGAATAGACAAATGCGTCTCCATAAAACATCAACGCATTTAGAACTTGTAATTTATGTAATGTGTTTTAAATTCTTGCGTATTTTATGAAAGATTAAAACGAGAATTCTGCAGCACAGTAAATAAAAGAAAGATGATTGAAAAGTTACATTTATTTATAATTTAATGTAATTTACAACACATAAAGAACATTCTGTCTTTTTTTTTCATGGAAAACAGCCTGGATTATTACTAGATTAATGCCAAAAAAAATATATATTTGGTTATAATGCTACAAGGAAGGATATAAATTGAGGAATTCATTTCAAGTTTGCCTTAAAATTGATTATTTGAACTGTGAAAAATTAAAAAAAAAAAAAAAAAAACCTTTCCTTCTCCGAGTTCTTTGTGAGCTCTGAGAGGTTTCCTTTCCGTTGGCGTATCTGCTAAGGGAAGTTTCGCGTCGTTACTGGCGCGGAAACAGCTGCAGGCGCGGGGAAACAGCTGCCGTGAACTGCGAGAGATACTTCACGCAGCCTCCCCCTTCCCCCTGCTACCAGCTCCGGTACTGAGCGAGCGTGCCTAGGTTAGCGCGCAGCCTGCAGGGGAACAGCCGGGCATTCTCTCCCCTGTACGATAACACGTCGCGCTCACTCACGACCAAGTACAACGCTACACTGCACACACAAGCGCACCGTTCCTCCTTAAACAGAGTTCGCGTCAACAACCAATATCAAAATTCAAAATTACTGTGCATTGTACACTGTGTACTGTTCACTATGTACTGTACACTGTGTGAAAAGTGAGTATTTTTTTATAAATTATTTTTGAATTTGAAGATCACGACGTTATAGCCTGGTCTCAAATTTGACAGTTGTCAAAAACAATACCAATGGCATACGAATATTTTTTTACATGCTTTATATTAGCTTCACCTGTATGTTTGTTTGTCTGTCCGTCTGTAACTCTTTCGATTAAGAGTGAGTGGCTGATCACTGTAAAATGTCCCACCAATTTCATTACGTTCGTTAGCCGAGCGGTCTTGGTAGTGTCGGTAACTCATTTCCCTATGATAATTATACATAAATATAGTTTAAAAAACTAAAAAAACATGCTTTTAAAGAATATCAAACTAAAAAGTTAAAAATAAATATAGTTTAAAAAACTAAAGAAACATGCTTTTAAAGATTATCAAACTAAAAAGTTAAAAATAATTTTAAAATTTAATTTATGACAATAGTATGTAAGCAATACTAGTATAAATGAGAAAAAAGCATGGGGCGCTTAATATACAAAAAATATGGCACAAAGCGCCTCAAGCTTTTTTCTCATTTATACTAGTATTGCTTATATACTATTGCCATAAATTAAATTTTAAAATTATTTTTAACTTTTTAGTTTGATAATCTTTAAAAGCATGTTTCTTTAGTTTTTTAAACTATATTTATTTTTCCACTGGGGTTTGATTCACAGTGTTTGTAAACAACTTCATGTGATTTTCAGTGTTTGCACACGTTCGGAAAACTACCACTGGCAATAATTTCTGGAACTGTCAAATTTGAGACAAGGAAATGACACAATACTTGTATGTGACACTGGACTAAAACATGTTTTATTCCTTTATTTGGAAAACAAAAAATATGTAAACACGAATTTAATAAAATGATTATATTTTAACAGTTTATAAACCTGTGTTAATTTCGTAATGTGAATATTAGTGTTAGTTAGGTCACGTAAAGGTTTGTCTTGTCCGAATTTTCTCTGGAAAACGATTTGCGTGACAGCCACGAGTTTAAGTTGAAAAGTGTCAACCTGATAGGTAGGTACGCAGCCATATTTAATGTACAATTGAGAAACGCTTGCCTTAGTAAACACTCTGGGTCTATACCCGTCCGGTATCCTTTCTGAGAGAAGCCAGTGAACATTGCACTAGGTTTACCACTTGTTTCCATCATACATAAGGTGATCTACCATGACGGCAGCCTCGTCTGTTCGTGGTCTTGTATGAACAATAGCTTTTCATATCATACAACGACGTCATCGCTTACCGTCCTCTTCTTTCTGCTTATTCCGCTGTTGTCTCCCACGCAGTGGCCAGGAGACCAGTGCTCCTTGGACCACTTCCGTTTATAGTTATTATATATTGTATTCATTATGTTTTTTAATAAAAACATCTTATGCGCAGGGGGTTGGATTGCAGAATGTTTTTTTTTCTTAAAATATTTTACGTACTACGCATACAATATAGCCATCATTAAAGGATGGTAAGATAAAAAGCGTTTTCCAGAACAAATTTTGCTCCTAATTCTTAACGAAATACTTTTGTGATAGTATGTATTCATTTTATGAGGTATAGGGCTCACCAAACGTAAGCAATAACAATTTAAATATATAGCAACACATAACTATAATGTTTATTTTAAATTTATGGTTTTACGCTAAACGCATAGTGTGGTATGGCTTATGCAGACTTATATTTATTCCTTAAATTTAATAATAGAGCAATAAGTTACATGTTCATTGATATGTTTTCAGTTATTTATTTCGAACTATTCCCTTTAAAGACAATGTCGAGAGTTAATTGTAAGCAGCAAAATTGTGTAGGAAATATTTTATACGTTTGTAGATATAGCCAAAATTAAGCATGACTCCAATATTTTTTGGTTGTACGCGAACCACCACAAAGTACAATGATTTTTAAGGCAGTGAATGATTAATTGACGATGAGGGCAGTTAATTCCAAAGGGGAATTTATAGTCAGTGCTCTTCAAGCGGATAGAGTGAATAATTTTGGACGACTAATCTGGAAGGTACAGCTTAAGCGTAAATAATAAAACGACACATCAATAAGTGATTTGAACGAAGACTGCTAAACAAGTCGTTAGTACAGAAGTATCACACAGCCAGGTCATTCGTTACTAGCGGTCGAGTTAACTCCCATGCACTTTCCGCTCTTAGCCTCGAACCTCCCCGGAACGACTTACCAGCAGTCTGTTTGTTATTGCTGTCACCAGGGGCGCAACAACAGGGGGGAAGGGTATTTTGCCCCCCCCCCCCCTCTGAAACCTTGAAGTGGGGGCAAACGGGGGAAAAGAAAGTGCTGTGTAATCAATTTTCAGATAATAAAACTGCTTAAATAGCACCATTTTCCACCTTGAAATACAAATTTTCCAGGGGGAGGACCCCCCACCACCCACTTCAATAGGGGGGATCGATGATTCTTTATAAATAGGGATATTGCCCCCCCCCCCCCTTTTGTAAATTTAGTTGTTGCGCCACTGGCTGTCACCCCTAATTTCATTTGCTATCAGAACATAATTATTCCGCACAAAAACAAAACTTATTATTTATGTCCCATTTTCTGTGGCACAATGCACGCACCTAAATAACGCAGGCTTGGTCAACATGCGTGGTTATAGGCAGTACAAGTTTTACATCATTGCGCCTTGTATTATTTATTCCTTCCGGGACCTTAAGTTTCGAATCGATTATTTTCCCATTACTTGATCACTGCGTCATTTTTCGCTGACATGTCTATCAGTAAGTAGCTAAACTGTGATTAATTCTTGAGGTACCCTGTATATCGATATTTTGACTTAGAGCTAATGCGTGTATACGTAAAAAGCATCAGTCAAACATACAGTCAAATGAATCCAAATAGGTACAACATCGTTCGTCGTGCTAAAGGTACCAGACCAATTAGTGTACACATGGATTAACATACCCCTATTCTCGAAACACGTACCGTGATAATGTCGCCAATGATGCCGCCTCGCCTTATAAAGCAGAGCAATCTGTCCACGGAGGTAGGAACTCCTACGGGATGACATGCTGCGACGTTGTTGAATCACATCGCCATGTTCCAAATACCCTAAAATATTGCGGAAATGGTGCTTTGACCACGCCCGATGACGGTTCATAACTATGAAATTTTCCGTCGTCAATAGTTTCCAAATGCAAACACTGAAATTAACGTTATGTTTCGGGAGGGGGACGCACTACAACCCCGAAATACCACAACGCCGAACGTACAATAACGCCGAAAATCCATAACGCCGAATGCGAAATTGACTACAACGCCGACAGCTAGAAAACTGCTGTGTACCACAACGCCGAAATACATTAACGCCGAAAAATGTCATTGCAGGACTGACACAAAGGTTGGGTTAAGTAAGGTTAGCGCACAAATTCATTCAGTTGTTTTTCATTTTGTTCCTGTGGCCCCCCCTCCCCTCAGCAACATTTTTCGGCGTTACTGTATTTCGGCGTTTTGGTACACAGCAGTTTTCTAGCTGTCGGCGTTGCGGTCAATTTGGCATTCGGCGTTATGGTATTCGGCGTAATGTACGTTCGGCGTTGTGGTATTTCGGCGTTGTGGTAACGACCCTTTCGGGAGTCCTTCAAACGTGGTGGTAGATCATCAGCCGGACAATAAGCAGCTTCACGCAGTACACACTCCCTGAATACGTCCTCCGCGGGCGGTGTGGTTTTCCCGCCGGGCGCCGTCGTCGGAGGGGATGTGGCGGAATTAAAAAAAAAATGCCTGGAGAATGCGCAATAAAACACGAGACTGAGATGCGCTCAGCGGTCACCGCATTCCGCGCCGGGGGTATCGCTCCCCCACCTTCCTTCCTCCAGCACCAGGGTCTGGCGCGCGTATTTCTCCCTGAGTTATGATGTTCCCGGGCGCCTCCACCACTTTCCCAGGCGCGCACCTGTTGGGGGCGCGCGAGATTCCTAACGGCAATGGAGAGGAGGAAGGGCAGCGTGATTTACGCCCTGCCCGGGGGACGTAGACGGGAGAGGGGAGAGAGAAATGCTCTGATCCACCGACCGCACACGTCCTTCCGCAGCTACTTTCTTTTCCCGTCTTCCTTCTGGCGGGGTGGGTGATTGACCACTGATAGCCGAGGTGCCGCCAATTCGCGGCGAAGGTCGAGGTTTCGGATCCCTAACCAACGGAAGTACCGTGGCTCACTTGCTCTCTCCGAACACAATTTAAAAGTACACAGTAAAAACACTGAATTAAAATACTATTTTGTATTCAATGGTGGCACTTAGATATACTGATGACTGCCTACGTTTCAGGGGCTAAGGAGTGTTATATTACAATCCTTTAGGTTGTGGCGGAGAAAATTTCACGTCAGTAGTTCTCACCTTAGAAAAAAATGAGCCCGTCACAATAATTGAAATTCACAGCAGTCTGAAATTTTGCTCTTTAAATGTCAGCTGTTTTTCTCATCAACCTCCCCCAAATGCGAATGCGAGTGGCCGGCAGAAGGAACTTTTTTTTTTCTTTCAAAATGATACACTTTTTCTAAAAGCCACGTGTAGGTATCATTAATACTAGACTTAAGTTTGTTTGGTTCAAATAAATAATTGATTTGGGCTTTTGAAACTTTTTCTAAATCCTTTAGAGACCTTTTTTAGTGAGTTACAACAATGTTACGGCCCGATGAAAAACGAAATTTTAAGACATAATCTATAATAAAAATATTCCAGATTTAGAATAAAGTTCGTTTGACTAAGAGTTACTATGGTTTCTTAAAAAAAGAAAAATTTTACACAGATTATTGCAATATTTTAACATATTTAAAAGTAATACAATTTCTGTCAGTCAAATTGCCAATGCTTGAGGTTATTAAATAAATACAAGAGCCCGTGTAGTTTTCATACGGAGCCAGAGAGGTAACATTTCAAATGAATCTTTAACTAACTCTTGATGATGGACAAATGTTCGCCGTAGTAATATATATATATATATATATATATATATATATATATATATATATATATATATATATATATAACTACGGCGAACATAGATCGTTACAAGCAAAAAAAAAAAGAACCAAATAAAACATGCACAACGCAATTAAGAGTGATTACATTTGCATATTTTAATTAAATACTTACTCGTAGCCCCAGGAAATTATTTCTTTGCCGAGTTTCGCGCTCAAGTCAGGAAAAGGTCAGCTAATTAAAAATGCATCTTTTTGCTCACGGCCGGCCACACGCAGACTCCCCGGGGGAAAGAAGGGGTGGGAGAGGAAAGTCTCTGCTTTTAATTCCGTTCACAACCGTCAGACGGTAGCTGACTGCGCCGCTTTCTTGCCCTCCACGGGCTGCCTGGAGTCTGCAGAGCTCTCTTTCCCCAGAGACCTCGTCCTTTACTCCGGTCTGCTCGCGACAACTTCCCCGCCGAAGTATTTGTCTTGGCACCTCGTCTCTTCATACTACTTCCTCTACTTCCTTTTTTTTTAATGCGTAGCGGGAAAAAAAGTTATTTTAAGTTTCTAACCAGCAGCGCCCCCCTCCTTCCCCACAGGATCGGCGCTCCTGATACTTGAAACTTCTCGTCGTAACGAGGTGGTTCAAACAAAGTCCCGCCCCTCACCGCCGCTCCAGGTAACCAGGTCAGAAAGACGCGGAATCTGCACCTAAGTTGTGTAGTTTGTCGAGGCGTTAGCTGAAGAGCCTGTTACAAAGTATCCTCGAGACCGGTTGATGACGAAGGGGGGGGGGGGAGCAGAGAGGGGGAGAAGTGCTGAAGGAGAAAGAGAGACTGAGGGAGTTGCAAGGAGACAAGAGAGGTGATTCGGGATCGCCCCCTCCCCCCCCCCCCCCGCTCAACCGGCGGGCGATGGTCCTCGCCGCGTTGCGCAGACAGACAGACAGAGGAGCGGACCGGATGTTGATCCACCAGGGGCGCCCTCAAAGGCAGCAGTAGGGTAGGACCAACCCTTCGCCAGGGGCGAACTCAGCGTCTGCGTCAGCCCTAGGTGGTACTTTCCAGTTACTTGTCTGAGGAGCAAGGGGGCGGTAAGAGCGACAATAGCACGTTCGTTTAGTATCCTCCTCGACAATAGCACGCTCGTCTAGTATCCTCCTCGACAATAGCACGCTCGTCTAGTATCCTCCTCGACAATAGCACGTTCGTCTAGTATCCTCCTCGACAATAGCACGCTCGTCTAGTATCCTCCTCGACAATAGCACGTTCGTCTAGTATCCTCCTCGACAATAGCACGTTCGTCTAGTATCCTCCTCGACAATAGCACGTTCATCTAGTATCCTCCTCGACAATAGCACGCTCGTCTAGTATCCTCCTCGACAATAGCACGTTCGTCTAGTATCCTCCTCGACAATAGCACGCTCGTCTAGTATCCTCCTCGACAATAGCACGTTCGTCTAGTATCCTCCTCGACAATAGCACGCTCGTCTAGTATCCTCCTCGACAATAGCACGCTCGTCTAGTATCCTCCTCGACAATAGCACGCTCGTCTAGTATCCTCCTCGACAATAGCACGTTCGTCTAGTATCCTCCTCGACAATAGCACGTTCGTCTAGTATCCTCCTCAACAATAGCACGTTCGTCTAGTATCCTCCTCGACAATAGCACGCTCGTCTAGTATCCTCCTCGACAATAGCACGCTCGTCTAGTATCCTCCTCGACAATAGCACGCTCGTCTAGTATCCTCCTCGACAATAGCACGCTCGTCTAGTATCCTCCTCGACAATAGCACGTTCGTCTAGTATCCTCCTCGACAATAGCACGCTCGTCTAGTATCCTCCTCGACAATAGCACGTTCGTCTAGTATCCTCCTCGACAATAGCAAGCGCGTCTAGTATCCTCCTCGACAATAGCACGTTCGTCTAGTATCCTCCTCGACAATAGCACGTTCGTCTAGTATCCTCCTCGACAATAGCACGTTCGTCTAGTATCCTCCTCAAGGAAGTAAACTGGCGCGCAGTCGTTTCTTGGTGTCGCGTGCAACTGTGAGATTTCCAAATTCACTCTACCGTGACATTTTATATTTCTGTGCCTCGGAGGCATAAGGCACTATGTCACTTAAACCATATTATTCATGAGAACAGTTTAAAGGATTTTAAATAGTACCTCACTTAGTTACCCAACTATATTCTACCCAAAATATTATAGTTATAGATATATCGTAGATATTATTGTTGAATTCCACTAGCAAGAATGTCGAACGGTGGTCAAGTTTATGGTTTAAAGTGCCTTTTGCCCAAAAGTGTATCGTGTCTTATTTGAATACTTGCATTAAGATACATTTATAATATAATTTGTTCTTAGATGAAACGTGAGGGTACAACTTAAATCCCTACGTTAACATTTTCTTACGTGTTCTTCTAAAGCTCTGCGGTTCATTTGGTGGTTTAGATAAGCAGGTAATTCCAATACCATGTATTTAAGGGTGCCGCAGCCATTTTGAGCTCTCGGGATCTATAAACAGGTTTGTTGCAAGGGTGACTACAGCTTATGCATTAAATGTTTAATAGCCTCTGCGAACACAAATTTAAACTGGTGTACATAGTCTATCCATTTTTAAGTCACCTCTTAAGGAGCTGTAATGAAGATAAAGTCGTGTTGTATGCTGCTACTGATGACGCAAAATCCTTTACTGACGTTTTCTACCTTAAAACTTACGAAAAAATCACACCTTCCTGCCATTAAAAATATCATGTAATTTTAACCAAACACTTCTCAGCATTCGTGAGCGGCTAAATAGTAATGTATTTATTTACGTTTCTATTATAGGAACAAACTTTCTTGTAAAGTGAGAACACTTTAATTCTGGTAATTGCGTTTTACTGAGAGATGTTTTAATTTTGAATTTGATAATGAGTCTTTATGTAATAGTAAACCATGGATTGCATTTAGTTCTACAACTTACAAATAGGTGGCAATTAAACGTGTGCACATTCATTCCGTTAAATTTGAGATACTTTAGATACTCATAAAATAAAGGAGCAGAATACAAGATAACACCGTTGGCTAAGAAAAAGACCTTGTCACCAACTCGGCGATTCTCAGAGTACGAGTCATAGATGACCTAAAAACTTTCGGTTCAAACTCCTAGTCACATAAGAGTGACGTCTTAGCAGTAACAGTCTTAGAGTACTTCATAGAACACGTGAAATGTTAAAATACTTCATAAGAAAAGTTACTTCTCTGAAGAAATCTCATTTCAGAGGTAACGCTTAGACTAAAAACCAGTAACAGCCAATTTAAAAAAAAAAACTTATATTTATCTTAACCGTAAAACTAAAACTAATACTAAAACTTTCGTTTGCTTACATTCCCACCACTGACGAATTTCGTAAATTTATTGTAATAAATGTGATATAGCCTGTAAAATGTCATGTTATATAACTTTTATTGAATAATTGCGAAAAATCTCTCTCTCTGTGAGTGTGGCAAAAAGAAAAACACAAACTAAAGTAAGTTTTAGGGTAGCAGGCACTCCACGCAAGGAATCCGCGAAGGAAACACTACTCCAGAGCTACTTCTCTCCTCACAGGCACTCGAACGACCCGAAAGGAAGAGCGATTTTTCGAGTCGCGCACACCGAAGATTTGCGCCCCGGGAAGCAACGAACGAAGATAAATTGCTCCGGGAACCACAACGAACAAGCAAAGCCTTTAACTTAATGAAGATAACATCCTGACGGGAGTAATGGCGAAGTTTATTGTTGGGTCACCGTTAAAAAGGGGGTGGGGGACCCGTGAAAGTTTACAGGATTCGCCACTCAGTCTCACGATCTGCCTCGACAAAACACCGTAATACTTGAACGAAGGCAAATGCAGGAGTTACGACCTTATTCGAAATCAAGCTCGCACCCAAGAAAATACCTAGCAAGATAGCGAGATAAAATGTATTTAAAATACGGTCCAGCATCTTGATTTCTGTTTGACGTGCCTTCCCTGAATTATCGCCAGGATGTCTCTCTACCGTAGGGCAGGCCATGATCGATTAACCCACCCAAAATCCCTTTGTTGTGTGCGTTCATAAATACTTCAACATCAGAGAAAAAAAAGTAGAGCCGAATAAAAGATTTTTTCACTCCAGAACACTGTAATTTATTTTTGCAAATGGAACAGAAATATTCATGTAAAGTTACAGATATTTTTTAAGTTTGTGCATTTACATTTAAACAACTGTATCACTACAAAATATTGTTCGCAGTAACACTGGATTCGGATTATTACCGAGACAATTATGCTTTGAGTTTTTCCGGTACCACAAATAATTAAAAAAAATATTTCTAAACCGTTCACTGAATAGTTTTCCAGTATTAACTGCGCACATAATAAAATACAACAAAATAAAGTAACATTTTTGAACACTCGATTATCTTTTCCATGGTTTAAAATATTATGATTGAATTAAAGATAAATGCGCTAATTTTCGTAAGAAATATTCAGTAATATTACCGAAAACGGATTTCATATATACAAAAATAAACATAGCCCAGTGGCGTAGCGTGGGTGGGGCGGAGGGGGCGGCCCGCCCCGGGCGGCAGCCTCGCGGGGGCGGGTCACCGGTGAAGCGGGTTGAGATCTGATCTATGATTCATTCATTACATGTGTCAGACACACTATAATGTTCCATTTTTATCTAAAATTTTGCGCACCAACTATTTTTTAATATTTATTTAAAAGAAAAACTGCGAAATCACTGACAGAGCTCTTTATAACGTTTGTTTGTTTACATACGAACGGCAACATCGCATCACGCCGCGCCGCCCGGCGCGCGCGAGCCGAGTTGAGCGGCACTCCTTATTATGTTAATTACTCATACAAAATCTTTTGTTTCACGCGTCGGCCCGTGTCGATGGCTCTCTTTCGCACTCATTGAATTTAGTACTACGCATTGTACTGTAAAGTTTGACCTTAACCCAGGGCAAACCAAACAACTTCCACAAACCGGGACACAGTAAAACTCCTATATTGCCCCGTACCGCGAGCGCAGGTAAACCCAAAAAAATATTAAAACCCAAACTAATAGCAGGCTTAAAAAATACTAATAAGGTTGCGAACAGTGAGAGGAGGCAGCAAGTTAAAAAGACGCAAAATTTATATGACAACATTTAATAAATATATATATGATAAAATCGTTTCATCACAAATCGGCGCATCGATCATAAAATACATACCCTATTACTACTTATAAAAAATAGCTATATAATAATACTAAAAAAATGCTTTAACAATTCCCCCAAAAAATTATAATTTGATCATATACTTCGGAGCTCCAAAAATTAAATATAATTACCAATAAGGCATTAAAAATATATAAGAACATATTAATACAAATACAAATACAAATATAGATACGCACCGGCGTATCACCGCTGTAAATACCAATTAACATAGGCGAAATGTAGCAAAAAATTGACAATTTGACTTTGGCAATTAGTGTTGCAAGTTGTGAGAGAAGTTTTTCGAAGTTGAAGCTAATAAAAAATTACCTAAGATCTACTATGAGCTCCGCTGGACTATCAAACTTGGCTATATTGTCGATTGAACAAGAATTGGCTGCTAATATTGATTTTGACAAAGTTATTTCTGACTTCGCTGCTCATAAGGCCCGTAGAATCCGCTTGTAAAACAGCTCATCCTATTTTAACTTCAATAAAAGGTACCTCATTGCATGTGAAATTTAATTTTAACTAAGCACCTATAGAATGGGGGCGGCAAAATGGGTCTCCCGCCCCAGGCGCCGAGATGGCACGCTACGCCACTGACATAGCCAGGTGTTGCACAGTTACAACATCCTTCTTGTTGTATAAAAAACTATTTCTTGGCAACTGGTTTGCAAGGAATATTTTGAAAAAATTTACAGAATTTTTTTTTCCTGTGTAGTTTTATTTTGCGCTACGAATAATAAAATATTTAAAATATACTTTTGCATTTCCTGACCAAGTAATAAACAAAATTAAATACATTACAAAAAATTAAAATACAATTAAAATACAATCTTTATTATTTTTGCTTTCAAATAGTTTATTTTATTTTTTATTTTTTAATCTTCTTCTCGTCGACAGATTGGTTACTGGAGACGGACAAAAACCACTCAAGTCAGGGAAATTCAGGAAGGATCCACAATGGCCTATTGTAAGGAAAAACCCCAGCATTCGGAACAGATGTAGCGGCATTCAAACCCGGCTCTTCCTGAATGCGAGTTTAAACGTTAATACCGTTCAGCGGTATTACTATTCGTACATAGTCCTCGGTTTTAAGGTGATCTTACTTCTTCAATTTATATTTTTCGACGGGAAAAAATATTGTGAAAATAAACTTAAATATAGATATTGATGTGAAACGTGACAGTTCTGTCAAATATTGACGTTATATTTTACAACATTTTTGAGATGGGAACTAATTTTTAATAATGAGAACAAAAATGCACGTTTCGCGTAAATGATGTAAAACAGTGAATGTTCACCGTGCATCCAATCTAGCCGCACACTTGTTGGAGTTGCGCGGATGTTCCAAAGTGTGACGTCACGGCTGGCCGATAAGCTACGAGAGTCGCACAGACTCACGGGTAGCGGAGGACGTTCAGAGGGGGGGGGGGGGGGGGGGGTTTAAGAGGCCTGCGGTGTATAGCGGACAGGCGGGATGAGTGTTAATCTGGCGATCCTTCTCTCGATAGGGTCGGGACGCGGTTGGCTCGTTACCAACGGAAACACAAATTAGCAAAAGCCCACTTAAGTGCCGGTGCGTATTTATGTAGGTGTACAGCATTGTCCGGAAACTCCGGTGGGCAACTTCGGCGTGGACGAGCCTTTCAGGTGGATGAAAATATCCTTCGTTCCTTTTGGATACAGCCTTGGTGATCGATTCATGTCTTCCTTCCCTTATATTTTTTCCCAATATTTATGTATTATTTCCTCCTATTTGAGATTAAAATGTGAAGTAGGTATCATGGTTCTTATAATAATAATTTTTTTTCAAGAAATATGTAGAATTGTACGTATATATTTCTTTAAATATTCTTACTTAAGATTCTAGGTAATATTGATTTAGTGTAAATTTATTCAAAAGTCATTTGATACGTTAAGACTTGCAAGCCGTTCTCTCCGGTGTTAGCCAAATTAACAAAAATTAATAAAATTAATAAATGTTATGTAATGAAGTTTAGGAGGAGTAAAACTACATTTTTTTGTTTATTAAAACTACATTTCTTTGTTTATTAATTTCCTGCTTTCGATAAATGCTATTCTCTTTTATATCATTTTATATTGTAATATACGAAAAAAGTACAGGCAGATGAATATTTTAAAATAAGCACGTTTTATTACGCATCGGTTTTTTAAATCGAAATTAATGCCATGTTTCAACTAAATTTTATTTTTATCTGTATGGATTCATGTCGATATGATGGAAAATGTATTTATGGAAAGATTTGTTTCAGGTTAGAATATTAATTTCACTTGCGAGTTATACATTAACACCACCTATTATGTATTTCACAGGAGAAAATATTTTTTGTAGCAGTAGGTCACTTTTAATTACAAGAAATTCCACTACATCGTGTCCTTTGCAAAAGAGAACCAACATTTTCTTTAATATTAAAATATAAAAAAATAATTTATCGATAAAAACGATTAATAACCAAGATGGCATCTTTCTGTTACGTCTCCTTAGAAGTAAAAATCCAATATTATTATACCCTATTAATGAAAAAAAAACAAGAAATAAAAATCTAGTTCTATAATTCTCATTAAAACTTTTCCTTTACAAAATAACACTGTTCAGTTTCATTAAAAAAATCATTAAATTATAAAGTTGTGTTTATAACGTTTGCGCTCAATGGCATATATCTGGCAACAAAGCACACCAAAACAAGAACAGCGTTACTGGCAGAAATCGTGCATTGGGAAGACAAGTAAACGTCCATTAAAAACGCACACTGCCAACCAAGGATGAAACACGGTATAGAGCGGCCTCCCTGTCACAGTCGAAAAGTGGGAGTTGCAATCCGCGCATGCGTGGAGGGAGGAACTGTCATGGCGGTGAGCCGTGTTCGAAGGGAATGTATGTTCGGAAACGGCCTGTGTCCTTACAGGGATTCCCTGGGTCACAGCAGCTAGCTTTCGTCCAGGGCGACCACAGAAGGGGAAAACCACATAACTTAGAAAGTCACAACTTAGAACTGTCATAACTTAGAAAACTTGGAAAAATCCACGTAACTTAGAAACACACAACTTAGAAAGACCATAACTTAGAAATACACAACTTAGAAACACACAACGCAGAACCACACAACTTAGAAACGCCATAACGTAGAAACTCATAACTTAGAACTATCACGACTTAGAAACACACAACTTAGAACTGTCATAACTTAGAAAAACGTCACTTAGAAACACGCAACGCAGAACCACACAACTTAGAAATGTCATAACGTAGACAGTCACAACTTAGAACTATCACAACTTAGAAACACACAACTTAGAACTGTCATAACTTAGAAACACGTAACTCAGAAACACGCAACTTAGAAACACGCAACGCAGAACCACATAACTTAGAAACGTCATAACGTAGAAAGTCACAACTTAGAACTATCACAAGTTAGAAACACACAACTTAGAACGATCATAACTTAGAAACACGTAACTTAGGAACACGCAACGCATAACCACACAACTTAGAAACGTCGTAACGTAGAAAGTCATAACTTAGAAAATTCTAAGTTATGTGTTTCTAAGTTGTGTGTTTCTAATTTGTGTTTCTAAGTTGTGTGTTTCTAAGTTATGACAGCACCCCCCCACAGAAGCACGAGCCATGGCCACAATCGCCGACATGATTGGCCAGAAATCCCAGCCGCACAATAAGCACATGAAACATTATTTGTTCATTAACAAGGCATTTACGTCTGTTTGCCAAATCATCAAATCCACAAAATCTAATTAATGTAAATAAGTAAATAATTTATTGATGTAGAAAATGATCGTATTACGCGTCATAAGCTGATTCAGTGACTCACGTAGACTCTACGGTGGATAATTTTAACCTACCTTATCTTGTAGGATGAACTCAGGAGTTTGTTCTGTCTAGGCGCGCGGGCTGGGTGACCGTGAGGTTAAATTGCAGCTGAAAATGTATGACGTCACACCGCCTTCCCTACGCCGCAGCCATCCTAATGGAAACAGCACATGTTACATTCGGGTGGGATGGGGAGACGTGTTTAATGTTTTTACGGACGGCAACTACAATAAAACATGACTGCAAACGTGGAACCGCGTTCACTGCACGCGGCAATCGATTCGTCGTTTAAAAAAAAATCTCTCCCTGCGCACACATTAACAAACCTGGACTTAATTAAATATGCGAAAAATGTTGACTGCACTTGGTATTCGCAGTCTGTCGAGCACCAGCAAGCCCGTTATGCCGCAGTGCCACGAACATTTGATCGATCACTGGTGGAACCGCTCCAGAATGGCGGCTAGAGAGGCACATTGTTTTTGCAGCCAGTGTATTTTATCGATTTAACTCCAAAAATTTTTCCTCTCTAGTCATCAATGTTTGACTCATTATTCTGCTGTGCGCCAATCACAAAAACAAACTTTGCATGTGAATATGTATTCATGCGCGTGCAGTATAATAGGTGAAGCTAAACTTGGCCTGACAAACATTTTTATTTATTTTTATTTTTTTAGTTTATTTAATGTTAGAGGGATGGTTGACTGTTGAGGGAGGGTAGAATAGATTTAATCAGATGCATATTTTTTTTTTATTCATGTTTATTTCGACTGCACGGCGGTATATTTTGCATACTACAAAAAGTCCTCTTTCGCGTCCTACTTCACCCAATCAAGAAGCAATTTGTTTTTTTTTTAAAGCATTTTAAAAATTCTCTGGAGATTTAGTTTTTTGTTTCTTGTAGTCACAATATTCTGAATGTCTTATTAAATGCCAAAATGTCGTTGATCTCTTTATAAGTGAAATTATCTTACAGCCTAAGAGCGCTACAGGAGAGACAGGAATGACAAAATTTCAAGTGCGAAGTTCACAATAAAAATATTATTAGTTTGTGTATCGTTATATAGTTTTTAAATGTATGTAATTCTACATCTCTAAATTTAGTGAGTACAGAGGTATGCCAAGTTTGATCTTTAACTTACCCCCATTTTACCCATTTTGATATGAAACTTCGTAATGACGATTTGTTTGTTATATCTCAGTTTTTAAAGTGGTCTAAGAGCTAACTAATAATAAACACTCCAAATCCATTCCAATGTTACCGTGCGATACCAAAAAAGGCAGACAATTAAAAAGACAATTTTTTATGAAATATAAATTCGTGTTATAGTTATTAACAGCAGTCAGCAGTCATTAAATAAATGCATGATCTGCAGATGATTTACATATTCGCCCATTTAGTTTTGTTAAAATTCGTGTGGGATCCACGGAACTAAATTAATGTGTCCTGTGGCCAGTGCCCTGTCTTGACCACAGCACCGAGTTGAACTGGGATAATCGCGGGTTGATGTATTTGATCGAGTGCGGAGAAGGGGGTTAGTTAGTGGAACGATGTCGACTGAGAAGGGGGGTTGGTGGTTGTAGTTTATAGGAGCGACCGCAGCTGGCGGTGCGAGGCGGGAGGCGTGTCTGAGCTCGCAGTCGCTCCGCTGCACGTGGTCGTCATCGCCAGACCCTCCCCCCTCCCTGTCGTGTCGCGCGCTATGAGTGTATGTCGTACCTTTTAGGTGGGGGAGGGGGGCGTCCATGTCGTGTCGAGCTGCGGCCCACATCGCGTGACACGCGTCTGAGAAGCAACAGCACGTACCCCGACACCGCGTGACTTGATGTAAGCTTTTGGACATACGCCATTGCTAAGCACATGTATGTCAGTAGAAGAAAACTACACAAAACACAAATGACAAAAACACAAATTAAGCAAAAATTGCTTTTGTCAACAGGATATATACACCACATAATATTCCATAACAGGAATATGGTCAACAAACAAAGAAAAACAAAGAAAAATGGACTGAGGGCCGGTTTTATGACCCCCGGCTAAAGTTACGGCTAAAATTTAACCGCAGGCTAGCTCTTATTTCGGTTTTATGACTCCCAGTTAACGTCTACCTTCCAGTTAAAGTCCCGGATAACCTAGCGGGTGGATGAACCGGCCGCTAGCTGCTTAACCGGAGGCTAAGCGACAGAAAATAAAATGGCGATGTATCAGGCGAGGTTAGTTGTTGATAGTGATGATGACTATTTGAGGAATTCTATTGAATATTTGCAGGATGCGATGGAATAATTTATTACTAAATATAAAATGCTTCGCCGTATTCGTCAAAGTTTTATTAAAAATTACATGACATGAAAGTGTAGTCACGCTTTTCTATTCTCGTTGAGTCGTCTATTATTATTTGACTTTAATTGATCACGAAGTACATAAACGTATGCAATTTATATAAACTTAAATGTTCCTGCTTAAGAATATGTGTAAATAAGTGAATTTTAAAATTGCAAAACGAGGGTTATTATTACCTATAAAATGCGTATTTTCGTGGAAGTTGTATCTGTGAATTTTTATTCGTAATACAGTGGACATATGCCGGGAATGAAATGCACTTCATACGACTTCAGACGTGGTTCTAATTCAATGAATACAATTGAATGTGAAAATAAATGTTACCAAATTATCCCTTCCCTATCATACAAACCTTAAGGTACTTATTATCTACCTGCCACGCAAGTGCAAAACGAAAACAGCACTGGAATTATTCTGTTTCCCGTATCCAAGTTTATCCCTTGATCCTATCGGCATGACCCTTTATATGTTGGTCTTGGTTTACATTATACTTGCTGTTTTAGTTTAGAATGTTGAAAAATCCTGTACATAACTCAAAATACCTAACATATCACGATACAAACAAATTATGTCAGATCTTGTAAAAATTTATTTCTTTCGTATACATTTTACAATCATAATTATTTCACCAGTGAATATGTCTAGGATCTCTCGACCTACTAAATTAAAACAGCAAGCATCCTATACCACAAAATAATTCCATCAGGATCGGATTAATTTGGATACGTGATACGAAACTATTAGTACAAAAATGAAACCTACACCAGTGAAATGAAAATCGACAAGTATTTTCCCGAAACAGGGTCTATTATTAGATTATGAAATAAATTTATGAAAGAAATAGATGTTCTCTAGCAAAAATGTCATCCCTATTTATTTTTTTTGTATAAAATTACTTCGTTAGTTTTGGCTTAATATATAACCTAACAAAATCATGAGTTTCAATACAAGAGTAAAGTTGAAAACATACGGTTTTTAATCTTAAATTGTAAATTTATTGTTTAATACAAAGCAGGTTTGATGTCGAAGTAGTTTTTGGTTAATTTAATTATATCTGTTGCAAGATAACGTTAGCGGCATATTTCTTTACTGCAGATGGAAACATTCCGAATCACAATACAAACAAACAGCTGACTAACATTTAACCAGAAAAAAAACTGTCTTGCAACAAAAGTTACCAAATTCTGGTTTATTTCATTACCAACACACCCATTATTACACCACACGCTTCGTCAGGTTCAGGTTAGCCAACCGCAGGCTAAGTATGGGTCATAATACACCCCTCGTTCGTTAACCGGAGGCTAGCCTAACCTGAAGGCTAGCTAACCTGAATATTTAGCCGGAGGTCATAAAACCGGCCCTAAGAGAATGAAAAAAAAAAAAAACACAAATGATGAATTGAACCCCAAAAAAATTCAGCACAACAGTTGAAACGAGACAAAAACACACAACAAAACGAAAAGACGAAACAAACACAATAGTTTTCCAAAACAGAAAACAAGCCAGCACAACAGTTGAAACGATACAAAAACACAACAAAACGGAAGGACGAAACAAACACAAAGTTTTCCAAAACAGAAACAAGTGACGTTTCGGGAACTGCTATCTGCTCCCGTCCTCAGGCAGAGACGCACATGGTACGAAAACACAGGTGCGACTGAGTAGGGGCTGTAAAAATGACACTGCGTGTGTCAATGACGACGCGCAGGAAATGCACACGCATTCCGAAGGTGCGCTGAATCACACACACGCTCTTTAAAAATAAATAAATAAATAAATAAAACTAACCATTAATTACCGTACGTATTTCACAAACAAAATTCGTCATTATCGTGACCAAATTTTTCAGGGATGCGGTGTAGACGAGTAAGGGTTTCTTACACTAAACTACCAATAAACACAGTGTGCATCTATTGAATGCACTAAGCGACGAAAAAAAAAATCACACATTCAGATACACGTTTCTGTAAAACAAATAAAAAAAGTAGATAAATTTCAAGATGCTTTGGCATGATATTTGATGATAGAATATTTCCTGCGTCGTCTATGTTGATTTTACGGCTAGGTAAGTAAACCAGTGTAGATGGCTTTCGGTAAAATATAAGATCACGTAAATAAAATATGAAGTACTACTTTCTTTCCTAAAGCTGAAAATTATGTTTGTGCAACAAAAAAAAATTATATCCTTTTTTAAAAAAAAAAATTCTTTGAAGTAAATCTTCGCCCTATAAATGTTTTATTTATTTTCATGTTTCCAATATTTTGTTCTATTTTAACATTTAGAAAGAGGCGCAGAAAACACTCGTAGCTTCAGACGTTAATGGAGCGGACGGGAGTAAATACGCAATTGCTTCTTCGGACATATTTTGGCCTTTGTCTCTTTTTTTATTTTTCTCTCTTTCTCCCCCCTCCTTCATGGAAAAACCCATTCGCCGGACAGAGCGAAGACTGGGGAGCGCGGAGACGGGTAAGTGGGGCGGGAAAATAATTTCCGGCCTCCTTCGCCCGACCACTTTGCTCGTGTTTCGCGCGTAGCGGCGGTTATGCCCGCCCCTCCACAGCTCTGCACGTCGCGCCTCGCCGGGGGTTGTGTCTGTGTCGGCGAGGCGGGATGACAAGTGCGACGCTCGCTGGTGCTTCCAGCGCGGTTTCGCCTCTAAGCGCAAGGTTCTGAACTGGCGCGCGGTCTTCTCGTCACACATAGGACAACTATGATTTTTGAGCGGTGACCGTAACATTATACGGCGGAGAAATGAAGATAAAGAGTGCCTCAAGTACTTTCAAGAAGCTGTACCGGTTAGTTCATGAATTAAAATTACTCTGAAAACACGCATTTTAGCAGTTTCCACTCTTCTACGAATACAGTTAAAAAACTTAATAAAAAAACTACGTTTTGGCCCTCGTGATAAAATTACTTTCTGTTAACTTTGAAATTTCTTTTTTTATAGTTTGGGTTCGAGGAGTCTCCCAATAATCGCGCGCTGATGTACTACTTGTCTTCAAGTGAGTGGTCGTTTATTTGACCTTGTATAAAAACTCCAATAAACTTTTCGTGTGTTTATCACAACACCGTGTCAGTGTTTCTTTCTAATCAACCCTCACTATTGTTCCCCCCTTTGCGAGGGGCAACATAGGATTCGATAGTCGACGTAACTGCTACGGCAACGAATTATTACGGCTGGTGCGGAAACTACGCGTGATTCGCGTCAAGAAATTAATTTGAAAACACAGTTTGCATATATATATATATCTTGGTATTATTTTAAGGAATTCTACGTTAAATTTCGTGGCAGAATTTCGTATTGTTAAGTGTATTTGAAAAATGAGAACACGTGATTTTTTTTTTTTTTTCATTACCGAGGATAGATGTTACACATCTCTGGCGATTACCGCGACTCTCTTTTTCCTTTTTATTCCGACCGCGGAGGTACACGAACGAGCGGTGAACTGCAGAGGTATTCGGAAACTGATCGTGGGTAAGTGAAACGTAGGTGTCTTCCTCGCAGACGTTCCTCTTCTCGACGGGCCGAGGCACATGTGCGCTGATAACACATGCATTATGTTTATGCGCATCTCCTCGCGGGTAACATGCCCGGCAGTCACGTTCATTTTGTGTTTACAGCATGTGCTTGGTCGCAGATGGCCTTAGGTTCCCTGGCAAATACTTTTGGGACGTGAAGCGTGCAGCCAGTTGCCGATATGCTGTGTGAGTTCGCGTCGCTTCTCTGGACAAAGGCGGAGCAGGTTTCATACTCGAACTGAACGAGTACAATTTATCGAGGAGGATTAGGACCCACAATCTTGGATTTTTAGAGGTGCAAAAGTAACGAAAAAAAAGCGTACCCGTATGTATTCGTTATTATAACAATTTGTACTCGTTACTATCGTATCGTTACGTTACTCATTACTTCTGATACCGCATATGCTATGTTATGTTGCAGCAACGAATCGAGTCGTATTGCGTACGCGCGTAAATAATAATAAATAGAATATAAACAATTAACAATATTTGATGATTAACCGTTTTTGTTAACCAAGAAACAATAAAATCTCATTAGATTGGCTTTTTTATATTATCTCTTTTAAGATAAGAACAACAAAACACGTGAAAATACGCGATAATAAAAAACAAAAACATACATATTTATAATTTGTAAAAAATACTTTCTTACGTTGTTTCTGTTCCAATCTCAAACTTTGTCTACACACACAATACCTTTAATAAACAGTAAAAAACTTGGACGACGAATTTCCAAATTATACTTTACTTAATAAACAAACATCGTTCACTGTAACGTAAATTCATCTAATATGCGTGCGCATGCGTAAAACATACGAAAAATGCGAGTAACGAGATGCAGCCGTGTGTAACGTTTCGTTACTCGTTACTAGATGGCGCACCCGTTACTCAGTACCGAATACATACGGTTTGCTACAGCTCTATGGATTTTTTAAAAAATATTTTTTGTTATAATTAATAATTTAGAACATGGCATGTGACGGGATGATTAATATCTCCTAAAACTTCTACACCTTGTAAAAACCGCGTATTTACCAACAGGCTCCAGTCTGTAAGCATCGCGAGGAAATATTTTTTTTTTTTCACGTGGGCGACTACAACACTCATTATAATCACACCAGTTCACAAGTGGTTGACTTCGTAGTAGCCGAAGCTATATCCTGTGCCATGTCAAACCAAAATATTTAGCACGGAAGCTTTATCGCAAGCGGTATCATAATAATTCAAACTGCAAGATGGAGAGGTCTAATCCCCCTTAAACGTTAGATTATCAAAAATTATCATTTTGTTAACATATAATATTATTTCACTTGTAAGTATGGAACTTGTGAGTAGGAGGAACGAAGGGGTTCTGGGACAAATGTAAACATCGACTATACAAAGATGGTGGCCCCCAGGAGACGCCGTCTGCTGGGGGCCGCCATCTTGTTGGTCTGGGAAAGTGTAAACATTGATTACATAACCGTGACAACCAAACTGCGTCTGCTGGAGGCTGCCATTGTTGTTGACATACGTCACATTAGTTCTACCTTTGGTTGCTAGAGCGCGCCACTGTCGCTTCGAAGGCAGGAGTTGTGTACAAAAAAAGCTAGGCGGCTGGGGTTTGATCCAGGGAATACAAGAACATCGAGGTTAGAGAGCAGACACCTTACTAACCAGACCACAATATCAGTTGAGGAGTAGAGAAATAAATAAGGAATATATGCTTACATTCTCAAAAGATAAAGTATGCCTAAAACAAACGCTGCCATACTGCTATGTCTAAATCCCCAAAGATAAAGTATGCTTAAATCAAACAACGTCATACCGCTATGTTTAAAAATCCCCACACCGAGTATGCTTAAAACAAATGCCGCCATACTGCTATGTCTAAATCCCAAAAGATAAAGTATGCTTAAAACAAACGACGTCATACTTGCTATGTTTAAAAAACCCCACTCTGAATATGCTTAAAACTAATGCCGCCATACTAGTTATGTTTATAAAAAAAACCACCCTGAGTATGCTTAAAACAAACACTGCCATACAGCTATGTTTATAAAACCCCCACCCCGAGTATGCTTAAATAATGCTGCCATACTGCTATGTCTAAATACAGCTCCCAGGGAGCGCCACATACTCACGCCACCATCTTTAATGCCACAGAGGAGAGTGTCATCCAGGTGTTGTCCGCTGAGACTCCATGCACACAATGCGCAATTATAATTCCCCACATCATATGATATAAAAAAAGCATATTAATTTCCCTTCCAAACGAAATCAGTATTGTAAGAGTCTTTTGGTTGATAGTCATGCTAAAAAATTTGCATAATTTAAGTAGCCAGTGTATGCGATAAGATTTTTGTTGTTTTTACTTGCAAACTTTTAATTTTCCGTTACAACAATACACTTTAGTCGCACTTTCTATTGCGTGGTATGTATTATTGATGTCGACCATATCACAGAAAATAAATTAAAATATTTCCAGTTCCTTCTACTCCATAATTGCCCATTTCATTACGTTACACTTTTCATGGTTTACGGGAACAATTAATTTCATTTAATTGGTTCATTAAATGAGGAAAAAAAAAAAAAGTTGTAATTTCTGTCGGTGCAGAGTATCGAAGGAAGAAACAGACTGAAACGAAATGAGACGGTGTTCTCTTTGACGTTGGCACACTCCAATGTTTGCCTTCGAGATCGTTTGGGAATGAAACTTTTAGCGTACGCGTACTGGCGCACAGGGCTTGCATTCACGTTGTAATTACTGACTATTTGTGAGTAAATACGTATATTTAAAATTTTTAGTCTATGAAGAAATTTATTTCCTCTTTGGAACATGTTTATTTTGGACAGAGTCTGAGGTTGGCAACAATTGTTGGTAAAGTTTTGATTTGCCTAAATTATTAATTTCATCGAAAAACTTGTTCAATGTGGAAAGTTTTTGATGTGATTAACTTTTAATTCTAAGCTATTTTATTTCATTCTGGTATGTTTCTTTAAATGTTTTGGCGTTTGATGATTGTTTTCTTTGCCTTGTGTGTGTAGTGGTTATGTATCCCGCCTTTTTCTAACTTATGGACTATGGGAAAGTAATTGTTAAACAATACATTGTAAAATTTGAACTTTTAAATAACATTCTGTTTGAACAAGAATGAATAAACTCTCTTTGGGCTTATAGCAGCGATTCAATATGTAAATTGATGAGTGATTTTTTTGATGAATTTTGGATTTTTCCCGAATTTCTAGCTAAATAATTACACGATTTCAAGATGGCGCCCAAATTTTAAGATGGCGGGAGCACCTCGGTAATAAATGATTACTACACTGTAGCGGGTTGAATAAACTTATCCAAATGGAAATGTACTCTATAAGACGAGTACACACACAGGATGGTGTACTCCAGCAGGTGGTAGCTCCTGGTAGCATGTACTGAACATAAAATGTTGGATCCATGATGGTCGACAAGGACAAAGTCAAATTTCAAGGTCAAGGTCAAACTTCAAGGTCAATGTCAAACTTCAAGGTCAAGGTCAAAATTCAAGGTCAAGGACAAATTTCAAGGTCAGGGTCAAATTTCAAGGTTAAGGTCAAATTTCAAGGTCAAGGTCAAAGTTCAATGCCAACAGTTGAGGACAAAGGTATGGTGAACAGAAAATTATACTAAAATGGTATCAGCACACTCTACCTGACGCAAACAAGATGGTGGTCTCCAGCGGATGATGACAAGGTGGTGGACATGACGTCATACCAGTTGACGATATATACCTACCTTGTTATTGTTGGTGGTAGGTCAGTCTAGGTAGCTTTCATGGAGGAAGTTCGACCGTTTACTCTCGCCGGGAATCGAACCAAGGACGTAAATCGATCTAATCAAACAGAATTCAAATAAGTTAATTTTTTTATTCATTTTGGAATGATTTCATTAAAATCGGATAATAAATAAAGATTTTCAAGAAGATGTCCAAATTTCAAGATGGCGGACATGACGTCATACTACCTGATATATGCTATGAAACAAGTGGTGGGGTCAGTCTGCCAGCACCCACCATGGCGGAAGGAGCCTGTCACCATTTTTAATTTTTTTGCACTCTTCGGGTTCGAACCAAGGACTCCGAGCTCCATGTCGAAAAAGTATGTTTTTTTTAAATATTTTTCATTAAAATTTTATAATTGAATTTTTTTATAAATTTTAATTTTTTTTTCATTAAAATCGGATAATAAATACAAAAGTTAAAGATAGCGACCGTAACGGAAATTTCAACGGTGACGTCATAATTTAAAATGGCGGAAAACACAACGCCGGAAAGTTCGAGAAAACACAATGACGTCATCCAAAATGGCGGATCCAAGATGGCGGATCTAAAATGTCCGCCGTGATCTACTTGTCCCGTTACGCGGTGTCCCGTTACGCGGTGTCCCGTTACGGCGTGTCCCGTTACATTGTGTCCCGTTACGCTCATCCTAGATGGCCGCCGTGATGTCACAATCCAATATGGCGGACCGGCTCTTGGCTCCAGCGCCTGGCGCCTGTTTCAGGAGCCCCCAAACTATACTACTTTAATAGTATCAACTGGAAGCGTTGTAGTGTTTGGTTCAAGGTCAGAATTAAAGAGTAACTCAAACAGTTTTAGATAAGTGGATGCGCGAATACTGCTTCTTTTTTTTTTTCTCTCGCTTGCAGCGCGAGAGGATGGATCTTTCCCCAATTAGCAACAGGATGGAGCCGTTCCCCATAAGTGTCTCTTTGTATGAGAGCGGTTGAACGTCAAAGTCCCTGACCGTTGGATTGGTCGTAATGGCCGAGACGACAGAGCCCTTTTTTTCGCTCGTCTCCACGTTCACCTGACATAAAGCCAAGCGACCACTACCTAATAATTTGCAAGAGTTGAGACACACAATTGAAGAGGCAATTGCTTTCATTACTCGGCTCGTGCTAACCAAAATGTTGGAAGAATTGAACTTCAGTTTGAATGTATAACTAAAAGTTCACACATTGAACATTTGTAAAAAAAACTAGGTTAGTTTACCTTCTATTTGATGTATGATTTGTTGCAAATAGTCTAAATTAAACTGTTATAATATACTTTTGAAACTGGTACTATTTTTTTATGGAAACACTTTTTTTTAAATTAATGCGTCCAGTTCTACTAATTTCGTTTATTCTTTATATATTACTAGCTGAAGAACCTGGCGTTGCTAGGGCCTTAGGCTAAGCAACGAGGCACCAGCTGTAGACGAAGCTGTCTAGGTTTCCACTGCCCTATACGTAGAAGCTCTCTTACGCCCCTTCTGCAGACGAACTCCCGTTATCCTGTTTTTTTTTTCCGACGCCCGGATAGCGTTTTGTCTTTTAACTTCAGAGGTTATGACCAAGACTCGTTCCTTTCTTCGGTGGCATTTTAGAATGATTTAATGTTGGCACGTCTATTTGTTGGGAATAAGAGTTGAGCTTTACTTTGTTAATGGTTACCTATTTTACACCGTTCTTGAAGGTGTGTTACATGGTAAACAATGGGTGCGTGTACTTATGTACGCGCGTGAGAAGTTATATCATTAAAAATAGTTTTTAATAGCATGCAAATAATTAATTACAATAAAATAATAAAAGGGCTGGAAAAAGATAGTCAACACAGTCAATATAGTTCAGTGTAGATTTGAAAAATTAAATAAATAAAATTTAGAGAATAATAAATTATGTGACATAATTTGTACTAAATATTATAAGATTCTTAATTTTAAATATTTTAAAAGAAAATAAATAAAATTAATAGTAAATTCAAAAAATTAATCTAAGTTTATTCATTTTTTAAATATTTATTATTTTCTTAATTTAATATTCACTTTTCATTTTTATTAAAACGTTCTAATTAAATTTGTTCATTTATTTTATAAATATTTATTATTTATTCATTTTAATAATAAAAATTAAATATTAATATTTTAATTTAATGTATGATTTTAATTTTTATCACAAATTTTTTTTAAATGTTTTATTAAATCATTTTTATTTTATTTTTAATAACCAATAATAAATATTTAACTTTAATAATTTAACAATATTTAGTATTAATTATATTAAATAATAATATTTTAATTTATATCAATAAATAATACATACGGATAGTTAACCTCAATTATATTGGAGCACTTGAAAAAGTATATAAGCACAATTTTTTTTACTAATAATTACGAATAGTAAATAATTTTAATCAAAATATTCAATTTAAATCACTACTAAATATAATTTATTAACACATATATAATTCGCACTTGTATGAAAATAAAACAGGTGTTGTGAATGTAGAAACTAGAAACATGTGGATAAATATTATAAATATGAAAACAATGATCAAAGGCGACGAGCGTGCTAACATGCGCGACTAATACAGGTTCTATTTCTATTTTGTTGGTAGCTTTTTTTCGAGACTTAATGAACGGTTTAGCGGGCAGCTTCAACCTGTTAATATTGTGTTACAGTGATGCGCGCGCATCTTAAAAATTTCACTCTCATCATTTTATCATAACGCGCCTAAAGAAGTATAACTTCAAAAAAATTAAAAAAAAAAAAAACCTACCGCCGAGTTTTGAACCACGGCCCTTCAACATATTGACCGCTCTGTATAACCACTGCTCTGACATATGATTACGAGGAAAATGTGTATTATGTTTGATGTAATACCAAAATAATGTGCTTTTTTTTTAAACCTTGGAATTTACTCTTTACTATGACTATTTTAGTTTACCAAAATAAATTCCATGGTAATTTCACTATCATAAAGTTTCATTTGGCACACAAATACGTTTGGTATGTCCCCTAATGTGGGTTTATGTTCATACACGTGGGTCCGCCATCTTCCTGTGAAAATGTCGTTACATGATGCGCGCGCATCTTAAAATTTCACTCTCATCATTTTTTCATAACGCGCCTAAAGAAGTATAACTTAAAAAATTTAATCCATCATAACAATGCAACGGCCTTTTCCATGAAAACAAAGAAAGAATTTTTGTTGAAAAACTTGAAATTTTTATCATAAATGTTAGCTGATTTTCGTAAAATATGACCTAAGCAGATGCCTACATATGTAGGAAAATGAATAAAACGTGCCAAATTTTAAGTCTGTTCCGGAGAATCCGTAATGAGTGTGTCAGTGAGTAGTATTTTGCTTTCAATCACACACATATATACATATATACATAAACAAAAAATCTTGGAAAAAAAAATTCTAGAATTTATTCCCTCGAGAAATATTTTTCCTCTGCATGAATTAAATAATTGAAAGGCATGCTGATGAATTTCCTGAATATCGAGAAAACAATGAAAGTGTGCACTCGTGGAAGACTCCAGGAAACACATGAGTAGGGAAACAAAACACACGGAAGGAAAAGGAGAGACACCAAGAGAGTGTGCGCTGTGTAAAAGTAGGAAGTTAGAGAACAGGGGAAGCCTTCATTTCACAGACGAGAGAGCCAAACGTCCGATCATTTGAGACCGGAAAAATTCGCGGGTTCAATGACCTCCAGGATAGACCAATATCCTCTATACACTCGGGCAAATGCCAACTGTACATTGGCTGTTGACTTGTGAGTCGTCTCGACTGGGTGGTCTGTGATTCAACACTTCAATGAGTGAGGGTCTCTAATTGGCCCTCAGTCCTCCAGATTAACAGTGGACCAATGGCAGAAGCAGCACTAAGGTATAATTATTTGAATTTTAGCATAACACGAAATGAACCCACGAATTTTTCAGGTCTCTACCGATCGTGCATCTTCGTTTTTTTTTTTTTGGTTCGTTGTAAAAGGTTAGGTTAGCTACATTATAAATACTTTAAAACATTGTGGACGGTTCATTTGGTTAGGATAGCTACATTAAAGATACTGTGAAATCATGTAAACGGTTTCCTAGCCCTGGATAACTACATATTAAAAAGTTATTTGCTAAGCAACCATAACATGATTTAACAGTATTTTTAATGTACCTAGCGATACTTACCTAATATAACCAAACATCCAGAATGTTTTAAAGTATTTATAATGTAGCTAACCTATCCTAATCGACCGCAATATTTAATGCCACACCGGTTTATACAATGACTTGAGACCTGCAAAATTCGCGGATTCATTCGGTGATAGGCTAGAATTCAAACACATATACCTCTTAAATAATTTTTATATTGGCTTACTGTTCATCTGGACAAATCTCAACCAGTTATAAACCCCCAACCAAAGAAGGATCGAATCACAGACAAACCAGCTGAGACGACTTACAAGTCGGCAGCCAATGAACTTGCGTTATTTGCCCGAGTGTACAGGGGTATGTGCAGTCTATCCTGAAGGCCATCGAAACCGCGAATTTTGAATGTCTCTAACAATGAGATATAACGAAAAAAAAAGCGAGCATGAACTTCGGGAAACTTCGGGTGTGGCTCTCTCGTCTGTGAAATGAATGCTTCCCTAGAGATCAGATTCAGCCTAATTCATGGGAAGGAGTAGCACCGAGATATGGAATGAAATTCGGCAAAAAAAGAAAAGAATAAGTGATTACAGCCAGGAGAAAGACCATACCCATGACTGAAGTACTCATTGTTGGTGGGGAACAAGTGAGTGAAGTGTAGAGTTGCAAGTACTTTGGAAGTTTGAAACGGAAAAATAAAGAAAACAAGAATGGCGTAATTGAGCGAGTGATAGAAGCATAAGTATTAATGAAGGTTGCCAGAAGCCTTATTTTGCGTACAAACCATTATTTCACTTTGTTTCATCACCAAAAAAGTAATGGAACTTATTAACCAACACATATGCATTTGACATTTTCCTTAAATAAATTCAGGATTGAGACCATATGTATATATTTATAACAGATTGCATATAAGTTGTATAAGTTGAAAACATAATTTACATATTTAAGAACGCTACAAAAAAAATTATTAGCGTGTATTTACAAAAAATATTTGTGCACACATTATTGTAATGTACACTAAAGCCAACAAGTTTTTGACGTGACGTCTAATAAATCGATGAACGCCGGCTGCACGCACAAAAAAGTGTACCGTTACGCACATTGTTCCGTTACGCTGTGTCCCGTTACGCTCATTGTACGCTTGCGCGCATCTATCTCACTTCCACTCGACTGTTTATAAAGTGAAGTGAAAAGTTAATGTGGTTTTCATTGCTTATTACAACAACAATTTCGGCAAAAAGGTTAATTATTCTTGCATTTAAAAAATCTGATTACTAGTATAAATTCAAGTATTTATTCTTTTCTTATTAAAATAAAAATGATTCAATTTTATTCATAAAAGTATGCATTCATTTCATCAATGTTTTGTTATGACGTCACGTTAAACTATCGTCCGTAAACCGACTTTAAAGACAACCAATTTTTTAATTTTTTTTTGACATCCTGAAAACAGTTTTCTTGCTCTGTATTTATTTTGAGGGACCAGTTTGCAAACCACAGAGATGCCGCACGGGCCACGTGGCAATCTCCGAGTCGACGTGCATCACCCTCGCTCTGACGGCGAAGTTCCGGGTCTCGCGGAGGAGCGTCCGGAGGTTCAGCGAAGAAACGGCACTAATTAATTACCCGTCACGATCAGACGGCGCTAAGCGCTCCCGCGGGCTAATTACGCGGTCCTCGAGCTGTGGCGAAGTTCGCGAGTTGTTGCCAGCGGAGGTCGGGGCCGAATACAGACTTACACGTTGTGCTGAACAAAACAAAACAAATACAGACCATCAGAGGCAATGCTACGGAAGGACCATTTAGAGAAACTATGGGGCCTGGCCACAGTTAAACAATTTATAGAGATTGTAGACCTGATCTGTGCGTATCACATTAGTTGTAAGATTTCCTATTAATTCTATTCATAATATAATTGCAATTTTCGTCCTATAAGGATACCCCGGCATTGAAAAAAAAATCTCGGAAATCAACTGAGGTACACCTGGAGCCCGAGACATGGGGATCCCCCCACCCCCACCCCATTTTTTCCACCGGCTGTGACGATAAACGTAACTATTATTGGATCTTTCAACCAGGCGATAAAAACATGCACCCAAATCTCTTTCTTCACGGTACCTGCGCCGTTTGAAATTTAACAGAATATGATGACTTTTAAATGAAGCATACGCTTAAAATAAGCGAAGAGTACTTCGTAGTTCTATAAAATTGGATCTTCCTGTGAACTACGCAATTCTCCGGCTACCGAGTTGAGCGTTCCGTCGTTAACAGGGTAACATGAACGTGTGAGAAACAAGAATTGGTTTACTGTTTAGTGAACAAGTTTTTGGAGGTTTTGAAGTACCTCCGTGACAATTAATTTGAGCTCGCAGAAAGTTAATTCGGAGACCGTAATTTTAGTAAGATATCCATTCATTTAAGAATCAAGCAGGAACCAGCGTTCCTCGTAATTTCAAGTTGAAGATTTTTAACAGTGTGGGCACAAGAGGGTATACCCAGGAACTTGCCTTTATGTAGCCACTGTAGCGCTATTTGCCACACTTTTTGAGATACGGCAGAATGCACAGGAGTTGAATTCAGCAACACATAAAGATATAATTCTTCTGTCCCTTTCCCTCAGCCGTCCTACGAGTTGAATAAAAAGTTGATCATCAGGGTGTGGCTGAGACATATCTCAGCACCAAACTGAACAGTTCTTTCAGCATCAGAGCCTGTGGGCCTCTGCTGATTGACTGCCGGGAAAGGTAGAGGCATAGTTGGAGAAAGCAGTTTGTGCGCGCGGTAGAAATAAAGTTGCCCAAGCCAAGGATGTTCAATGCTCATAAATTAGCGTGGTTGGATGGAGGTTGGGGTCTAACCATCAACCTTTGCTTCGCCACGCAAGTGAACCACTGCAGGATTAGGATGCCAAGTTGATTGTTTTCTGGAATGCTGCGTGTCTGAAACTCTAGTTGTGTCAGAAAACTGTATAACAAAGATAATTAAGTGTATTTATTCCAAACGGAGTTTCATAACGGTCCATTGCACGGATTGTTGAAATTATTATAAGGGAATACTTGGTGATAGAAAAGTAAAGAAGCTACTAGATTTTCTTCAAACCTTTCAGTTTTACGTTACTTCTGATTGAAATAATTTATACTCCTTACGTAAAGAGGTGTAAAGTACGCATATTATAAAATGGGATCTATTCATATAAACCGAAGAAGGCTCCTTAGGCATAATGAATTACTTACAGATGGGTGGAACAACGTAATACTTCAAACTTTTGTTTTTGATAAGTTTGAACTTCTTACGGAGTTCTTATTTCCAAACTTTTCCAGTTTTTATAGCTAATTTGAAACACCAACAATTCACCTTTTGTCTGTTTGCTGTTTCGCCTTCCAGTGGGGTCTTCGCTTGGCGAAGTTAAATGGGAAACCAGATTCCGAAAAGTTGGCAGGCAACAAGCTAATTATGTTTTTAAACAAAAAATAACTATCTCTTGGTTTGGTCGTTTTTTTTTGCTATTATGATTATTTGTTTGAATACTCGTTTCCAAAATGTTAAACTCGCAACACGCTTGTTTTGAGTGCTTCATATGAGCATTGGGAAATGAAATTCAGATAATTCTGAAGTGCCTACTTCGGTTTTCATCCGATAAATTTTTATGGATTAACTTCTGGGCATTTTTTTTTTACCTTTATCTGTTTTTAACAGGAGAGTTGTCAACATTTTTTTTAATACATCACAAAGTCAGGGTCTTCGTCAGCTACCTCACAGAACTGATATCCAATATACATGAAAATATTGCGCCACATTGCTTATTTTTCACGCCGCGCTGTTCTGCCCATACACAGAAAAAAATTCAATACTGTTACAAAAGATTCCTTTAGACACCAGTTGCTAAAAAATTGTTTGTAATACTACAAGAATGATACTGTAACTTCACACAATACATGATTATGGTGATTTTTTTTCTGTATGAAATATGTTTTTCGATATAATACAGAGCATTTCTTACAAAAATTGGAGCATAATTTCATATTTTAATTGATGTTTCATTCAAGAATATTTTTATTTAAACCATGGAAAAGATAATAGAATATTCAATCATTGAAATTTATTTTTCTTTATTATGATTAAGTATTTATTCGCTCAGCTAATATTGAAAAGCTATTCAGGGAACGGTTCACAAATAACATTAATTATTAGAGGTACTGGTGTCAACACAAAGCATAAATGCCCGGGTAAGAATCCGAACCCAGTAAATACTGCGAACACAATTTTGTAGTAATACAGTTGTTTTCATATAAATCTACTAATTTGCAAATAAATCTATGACTTTTTACATGAATATATATGTTACAGTTACAAAATAAAATTAAGGTGTACTGCGCTACGCAGGTCAATATGCGCCGGATGTAAATTCATGTGTAGGGGCATGCAGATTTTGCGAAAAGATTTCGAGACTAGATGAAAGTTAAAACACTATAGCACCTTCTGTGTTTTGTGATTGGGTGAGTTTCTCCCAGGTACATATCGATTGTAACAACACAAATCACAGTGATTCAGTGCGGAAGTAAACGCGTCCTGAGTGGCTCGGTTAAATAAGTCAACGACTTCCCTCGCAGACGGCCGCCAATCACAAGGAAGAAACCACAGGTGTGCGTATACCTTGTAGCAGTCTAATAAGTGTTCTGATATTTTCGCGAAAAATGTCTGCCCCTATTCATGTGTTTTACAAGAGATATAGAAATGGCATTCAGAAAGTCGTCTAGCGCAAAATAGAACGCTCTCGAGTGTCCCTTTTGTGTGTGCTGACTGGAAACCTCCTTCCCCTACGACCGTTTGGGAAATGGGGTAGAATGTTAGTTAGGAGTGGATGTGGGGAGAAGAGTCGTGTTTGGGTCCTAAACGGGAGCAAAACGTCTGGTGAGGGCGGGAGTGGCTTCAAACCGACTGCGACCGTGACCCAATTAAACTTTACTAATTGCCCTACACAATTGAACCCGTCATTTACTGAAGTCTGTGGCTGTACACAGAACGCATTGCTGTCAGTTCAAGTGAGGTCAGTGCACCGAACAGTTTTAAAGATGACACACAATTATTTTGTGTAATATCATCAATGGAGACAAAGTAATATTTGGTGACAAAAAATTCATTCGTTTGTGAATGTAAAATAACTATTTTTCATTGACAAACCACTCAGCTACTGTTATAAATGTGCTGGGCAAAACATTTCATATGGCGAATGTCCACAATTTTGTTTTGCGTTTACAAACTTGTTTCCTTAATGTATGAATCAATGATTGGCATGAGGCCTGATGTGTAGTGATGTATGTGCATCTCGAGACATTACAACTTTCGATACTGGCAAGTGAGGAGGAATTGAGGAACAAAGCTTACACGGCAACTTATCATAGGAGTAGCAAAGGACTACCCACATGAGAATTATGTTCCAAAAATCCTCAGAGTCTCCAGAGACGGGAGTTTGGTGACCTATCAAAAAGTTTAACATTTCTTGTGACCTTAGATGCTGATGCTAATGTTCAGTTAACCATCCTCGATTGCTTTCAGACGTCATTGTCATCGCCGCAAGAATATCAAAGGCACACTAGTCAAGGTGACTCTGTGTGGTTTTACATTGCCTTCTGGGAAGAAAAGAAGGAGGACTACAAAAAAAATTATTTCAGCCAGAAAATTAATTTTGGACTAGGGAAAATTTACCGACCGGACTGACAATTATATCCCAGGAATGCCGGCTTAGCAATCAGGCTTCCAGAACAATAAAGAAAATTGTCGAATAAAATCATTGTTCTAACTGAAAATTTTGATTTTATACATCCTATAACAGATTTCTCAAAATAGAAAATGCACGATAATTTGTTTTGAAATGTATAGTTCGGTATCTGTAGATTATTATGGACAGTCGCAATTCTCTCAGCAGATACGTCACCGTGCCTAGTGGCTTTTTGTCGTCAGGTGTAAAACAAGGTGTAGCTCACATTAGTTATTGATTGACACACCGTCATTAATACATGCTCCATACCTAGAGGGGCCATGTGGCTTAGTGGTCGTTTTAGAATGGTTAGGGCTGACGCATTATTGTATAAACCACCATGAATATTGCGCCTCACGCACTCTGGTCAAAAGTGTTTAGTAGCAACACTGGCTCATAGAACAGACCACTAATCGTTAATGAAACACTCACTCGAGAGAATTAACGTGCAAATTGAGTCGAAAATTGCTCGGGCTTACGGAATAGTTTGTCAAAGAGTATTGTGCCACATGGTATAAGTGAAACAAAAAAAAATATGGAGTGGGGTCCCGCAAAATTCGGATGACTATTTGGAGACAGGCTAGAATGTGTTGCACTATACATTTAACTGACATCACCATCAGGTCACGGGTAATTTTACTCTTATTTCAGGACAAGACAACCATTAATAAAATAACTTATGATCCAACTGTGTGCTATCCGGATAGAACGTCAAATGTGGCAGTAGCAAATGAATAACATAGTGATTCGTATATGTGGAGTCTAGCCTGGTACCAGATAATAATGAGAGTTTTACAGGTCTCTGGTCATAAGTCGAGATAAGCTCAGCCTCACATGATAGATAAGTGACTATCAATAAAACAGAATTTGTTGTCAAGTAGCCTGTTACAGGTGGAACAGACTCAGTAATCCAGGTAAGTAAAGAGACATGGATAGTTCTGCCTCACACCATGAGTGTCGTTGCACACTCGAAAGCCCTTATTGTCAGCAGATAGTAACAAATGGACAATACTCAGGAGTCCAAGTAAGTAAAGAGACATTAGTAGTTTTGCCTCACACCATAAGTGTCGTAGCACACTCGACAGCCACTACTGTCAGTAGATAGTAACAGTTGGACAATACTTAGGAGTCCTAGTAAGTAAATAGTCATGGGTAGTTATGCTTCACACCATGGGTGTCGTAGCACACTCGACAGCCACTATTGTCAGTAGATAGTAACAGTTAGACAATACTTAGGAGTCCTAGTAAGTAAAGAGACATGTATAGTTCTGCTTCACACCTTGAGTGTTGTTGCACACTCGACAGCCACTAATGTCAGTATGTAGATATTTACAGGTGGACCAGACTCAGGAGTCCAAGTACGTAAAGAGACATGGGTAGTTCTGCCTCACACCATGAGTGTCGTTGCATACTCGAAAGCCCTTACTGTCAGTAGATAGTTACAGGTGGACCAGACTCAGGAGTCCAAGTAAGTAAAGAGACATGGGTAGTTCTGCCTCACACCGCGAGTGTCGTTGCATACTCGAAAGCCCTTACTGTCAGTAGTTAGTTACAGGTGTACCAGACTCAGGAGTCCAAGTAAGTAAAGATACATGGGTAGTTCTGCTTCACACCTTGAGTGTTGTTGCACACTCGACAGCCACTACTGTCAGTATGTAGATAGTTACAGGTGGACCAGACTCAGGAGTCCAAGTACGTAAAGAGACATGGGTAGTTCTGCCTCACACCATGAGTGTTGTTGCACACTCGACAGCCACTACTGTCAGTATGTAGATAGTTACAGGTGGACCAGACTCAGGAGTCCAAGTAAGTAAAGAGAAATGGGTAGTTCTGCCTCACACTCGACAGCCGCCGGAAGGGCGCGGACGGCGCAGACTCACCGGGATCCTGGAGTAGGCGGTGAGCCACACCCAGGAGTCGGGCGGCGACTCGCCCTCCGCGCCGGGGGTTCTCGCCCCGACCCCCGCCGGGCCCACGAACTCCACGCTGGGCTCGCTGGAGCTCACGGCGTTGTCCTCCACCAGTGGGTCGCCGGCGGCCCTCCTGGCCCGGTGGGCCTCGCCGCCAGCGCCGCAGCGGCTGTCCACGCGGCCGATGTAGGCGTACAGCCAGCAGGCGACGCCCGCCTGCGTCGCCAGCAGCAGCAGCAGGCAGCCGCGGGACACGCCCCGCCGACACCCGCACGCCTCGGCCATCGCGACACTCCGCCTCGCGTCTCCCTCTTTGCCGCTCAACGCTTCCTTCCCAGTCCGGCGAGTCACTTCAAGTCCGTCATCTACACCTCTGAGGAAGTTCACGATCCCTTATTCTTAGAGACCTGAAAAATTCGCGGGTTCGTTTCGTGTTATGCTAAAATTCAAATAATTATACCTTAGTGCTGCTTCTGTTCATCGGTTCGCTGTTAATCTGGAGGACTGAGGGCCAATTAGAGACCATCACTCATAGAAGTGTCGAATCACGGGCCACCCAGTCGAGACGACTCACAAGTCAACAGCCAATGAACAGTTGGCATTTGCCCGAGTGTGTAGAAGATATTGGAGTCTATCCTGGAGGTCATTGAACCCGCGAATTTTTCTGGTCTCTACTTATTCTTGTACTTGTTGATAGGGACAGGAAGAATTCACGGGTTCAATGACCTTTAGGATGAACTCCATAGTTATACGTATTCTCGGTCAAATGTCACCCACCCATTGGCTGCTGTCACGTGAGACGCCCCAACGTAGCAGCCTGTGATTCGATAAAGCGTTGGTTGGGTGTCTCTCATTGGCCCAGAGTAATCCAGGTGAGTTGTAAGCCAATAGCAGAGGCAGCACTGAGGTATAACTATTTGTATTTTAGCCTATCGCGAAATGAATTCGCGAATTTTTCCGGTCTCTACTTGTTGATGCGTATTCATGATTCTTTCTAGAAGTGCGATGTCAGGAAACAACTTCCTAATCAATACCACCATTCATTATTACTTCAAACGAAAGTCCTTACAACATTTCAGGTTTAATACACATCGATGAACGAGGGGGATTTTTTTAAAATTAATTTCGTTAACCTTGAAAGTAAGATAATAACGAGTATTTAAGTAAATAAGCAATGTGTCCTCAACCTGTGGATTACTTTCAGACTAAATTCGCACTCATAAATAATACAAAATTGGTTTCTCTGGAAAAATTCGGGTAACGGGCGTTTTTGTTTTGGCGTTTAGCTAATTTACTGATTCGCAAAAGCAGTGTGTCGACACCTATCCGCAATTCGAAAAACGGTGGCTTTAAATATTTTCATCAGATTAATCTACACAAACGCATGTTTTATAAAACACTTTTGATGTCATCATTCCCTTATTAACAAGCAGTCGTAAGTTCTGATGGCTATACAATGATCTCCTTCTTTTAACTCCAGTCGTTTTACTACATTCTTGATGAATGATTGGGACAAGGATGCCTTATTTCGAAATATAAATATCTAACGGTCAGAAATGTGCAGATGGTAATGAGATGGAATTTTTTCCGAAGGTATGGCTGAGCCGAGTACGTTCAAAACTAAACTGTGTAGTTTTTAAATATTGATTTTTTTTTTTTCAAATCGATGTTGAGGATTTGTTAATATTATTTATTGTTTCGAAAAAAAACAAAAACAAAATCTAAAACAGGCCAAAGTAATATATAAGAACCGGAAAAATTCGCGGGTTCAATGACCTGCAGGATGAACTCCATAGTTCTACGTACACTCGGTCAAATGCCACCCACTCATTGGCTGCTGTCTTGTGAAACGTCCCAACGTAGCAGCCTGTGATTCGATACAGCTTTGGTTTCTCATTGGCTCAGAGTCATCCAGGTAAGCTGTAAGCCAACAGCAGAGGCAGCACTGAGGTATAACTATTTTTTTTAGCCTGTCGCGGAATGAATTTGCGAATTTTTCCGGTCACTAGTAATATAAAAATAGAAGTGATATTATACTGCATGGTTATGCTTTAAAAGTTAAAAGCTAACTTTTTTGCTTACAGTGGATTGACTAAATTCTTTCTTCCAAAATATGAGTTACGCCGGAGGTTACATTAAAAAAAAATTATCAATTTGGACTAAAACACACGAGTGTGATACTTTGGAAGAATATGGAGTTAGAGTGGTCTAGTAAATTAATATATCATGGCCTTAGGGGTAGTATTATTTACAAAACTTTGTTAAAAACAAATAAAAATGTGAAACCTGTATATAATTTGCATATGAATTAAAGTATTTTCACGATAATGTTCGAATAAATGTTTTTTTAAGAACTTTAAAATTCAGGAGATTTTTCAGAAGTATTAATACGTAAACTGTAATTTCAGTAATTCACGGAAATTTAACTATATGATAGAAGACCAAACACATGGCATCTTAAAACCACTCTAATACACAGCTATAATATTCAGTTACGGTACAGAGTTTTTGAATTTTTGCGGGTAACGGTATCCGTTCCATAAATTATTTGTGAAAAGTCCCTGATATTTATAGTAACGACTTTTACTTTGCGGTAGTCCTTTAAAAATAATCAACCACAACAAATCGTAATGAGAAAAAATGTATAAACAAAAAAAATGAATGCAACGAATAAAACCAAGATTCCTTGTGCAGAGTCAGTGAGCCTCGTATCTGTCTGTTTGTCGTTGGAGATCTATGGCTCGAAAGATTCCGGACGAGGTGAGTACGAATCCTTACTTCGTAAATAATCTTCAGATCACCTATATATAGAGACCTGTAAAATTCGCGGATTCAATTCGTGAAATGCTACAATTCAAATAATTATACCTTAGTTCTGCTTCTGCCATTGGTTCACTGTTAATCTGGAGTAATGAGGGCCAATTAGAGACCCTCACTCATAGAAGTGTCGAATCACGGGCTGCCCAGTCGAGACGACTCACAAGTCAACAGCCAATGAACAGTTTGCATTTGCCCGAGTGTGTAGAGGATAGTGGAATCTATCCTGGAGGTCATTGAACCCGCGAATTTTTCCGGTCTCTACCTATATATAGGGCCATGTTTTTTTCCCCCGCGAAATATACTGATCACCCATTAGAATGCTGTAAGCTATGTCTGCGCTAGCGATTGTTCCCTTGTGATTGGTGGTTGTCTGCGAGAGAAGCCATTGCCCTATTTGGCCGGGCCATTCAGGAAGAGAGTGCTTGCGCACTGGAGGGATATGATTGGTGTGCTAACGGTAGACATGTACCTGAAATAAAACCCGGCCAACCATCAAACACAGACAATGCTACACAGTTTCAACGCACTGCTGGGCTGGAAATGTTTTCGAGAAAAATACATGGACCTACCTATATAGTACCTCGTTACTGTCACAAGATAGAGGCTATATTTTACGAGAACGATGTTTTAGGTTTAGCTATATGTAACTATATTGAACATGGAAAAAATATTACAAATTTTAAGGGGTTGTTTCAAAAATTATTTTGCTGCTAATATTTCGCATTTTTGCACATGATTTTAAAAAATTCATTATACAAACTTGTTAGATAGTTTATAAAATGAGTTTTCTACTAGACAAGTCCTTATCTAATGTTTTTTCTAAACCTAAAGTCAAATATTTAGGTAATAACTAGCATGTAATAAAATAAATCATTAGCTAAACTAAATTTTATTAACCTTTAGTATGTAGCCTTCGTCTTAAAACCTTTTTATTTTTTAGTATATAAGTCCTTAAATGAATAAAAAAATATGTTTCCTCAAACCCTGAAAATTTTTGGATCCAATGGTTTTGGGAACATCTATTTTTTATCGATTTAAAGGAATTATATACTAAAAAATAAAAATTTTTAAGATGAAAAATACATACGAATGTCTAATAAAAAAACTGTATACCACGTTAATTCATTCTTTTAGTTTCAACACATGCTTGGACTGATACACAAATTTGTCTTGAAGGTCATAAAAACCATTAAATATGGACTTGTTTTGTAGGCAATAATGTTTATTAATAATTAACTACAATTATTTATATATTTATTTAAAATTGTGTGCAAAATACACGAAAGGATATAAGCAAAATAATTTTTGAAACTACCCCCTTACGAATAAAAATGACAAGCGCGTAAGGATTATTGATAGGGCCATGCAGATTTCGCAAAAAGATTTTGAGACTAGCTGAAAGTTAAAACACTGTAGCATCGTCTGTGTTTCGTGATTGGTAGAGACATGCAAAATTCGCGGATTCATTTCGCGATAGGCTAGCATCAAAACAACTATACCTTCGTACCACTTCTGCGATTGGCCCACATTTTATCCGGGGCACTGTGAGCCAATGGGAAACACTAAACCAAGAAAGTGCCGAATTACGGACAGCCTAGTTGAGACGTCTCACGCGTCAGTAGCCAATGAACAGGTGTCGTTTCCGCGAGTTTTAAAGGACTGTGGAGTCTATCCTAAAGGTTAATGAATCAGCGAATTTTGCAGGTCTCTAGTGATTGGGTGATTTTCTTGCGGATAAATATCGATTGTAACAACACCAATCACAGTGATCCAGTGCGGAAGCAAACGCGTCTTGCATGGCTCGGCCAAATAAGGCAACGACTTCTCTCGCATACGGACGCCAGTCACAAGGAAGAAACCACAGGTACGGGTATACCTTGTTGCAGTCTAATAGGTGTGCAGATCTTTTCGCGAATAATACCTGCCCATAATTATTGATCGATTTCTGCCCTGTCCTAACAACTCCGTGCCTCCCGCTCACGCATGCGTGTGAGTTGTAGTTACCGCGGCTAGCGAGTCCCACGTTCCACACTACGACACTGCGGGCACGGTTCAACTTGACGCGCACATTCCTCTCTGGCAGCGACGCGCGCGCTCCACGCGGCGCAACTGGCAATCACACATTTCTCACGCCGCGCGCCCGCCGCCGGACCGAGGTCACCCGACTCCAGCCGGAGATGCACGAGCCCACGACCCGCCGCGGACGAAGGAAGCATCTGATGTCTTCATCTCCGCTTAGCGTTATAAATTGTTTCAATTGCGGCACAATCACCACTAACTGATCGACAGAGTACGTACTAATATTTGTAGCACGCAAACACGTCTGCGATTCTATTTCTTGCAAATCACTAAAATTGTGCAAGTGAGGAAAATAACTGATTGTTTAATCCGTCTTTTATCATTGAACTGTGTAGTTCACAGAACTGGTCAATTTTCACCTAATGGCATATCTACGAAAACGAAATACTAGGAACTTACTAACAAGCAAATTAAATTACATATTAGAATGGAAATTAAAACCGGCATCATATCCCTTGACTGCTTTAATAGTCCATAATATATATTCTAATACTTAAGTTGTTTTTTTTACACGGTTACGAAACAGTTCTGCGCCGCTCGTAAACTAAAATCATTTTTAATACTATAAATCTATAAATAATTTTTGGTAAAAATATCAATGTATATATTATTTTACAGGCCGTTTTGGAACCTTTGTAAAATCCCAAAACAATTCTCAGTTTGTTATAGTTTCTTAAACAATCAGCAGCCAATGTGATCAGATGCATTACTGTATATACTATCCTCTTCGCTTGTCACCAAAGAGTCTAAATATTCAGTGAAACACTTTCTGATAATCCTCCTAAACATGTAATGTATAAAAATTTGCACTGTATGAGAAATTTACCATATATATCATTTCGTATGAATTAAAAGTGTTTTTTAAATAATCAAGTATAGAATAGTTATAGTTAAAATAAATGCCTGCACCATTTGCGAATTCTTATTACGCTCATTGTTCGAAAATACCACATTCCTAACAGTGTGGTGCATTTCAAAATATCGCGTTGCATGTGATGCTAGGCGATGAGCTCCAGCTAGAGACCGGAAAAATTCGCGGATTCATTCAGTGATAGGCTAGAATACAAAACATATACCTCTTAGATAATTTTGCTATTGGCTTACTGTTCATCTGGACGAGTCTCAACCAGTTATAAACCCTCAACCAAAGAAGGATCGAATCACAGACGAACCAGCTGAGACGACTTACAAGTCGGCAGCCAATGAACTTGCGTTATTTGCCCGAGTGTACAGGGGAATGTCCAGACTATCCTGAAGGCCATCGAAACCGCGAATTTTTCCGGTCTCTAGCTCCAGCCAATCAGAGCCTTGGCGCTTGCGACGCGCGCCGGCAGCATTGCGCGAACCTCAGACGCTTCGCGTTCATCGGCGACCGCTGGTGACGGAAAGTATTAATAAATATAATAATACAATACCAAAATAAATAAAATATTTTGTTATTAATTTTCCCAGTTAGTTCTGTGGTAAGTAGTCAGTCTCAATTACAATATAAGTAAAAAACGTTCTGGACGCGACTTCTCCTTATTGGAAACTAATCATGGAAGAAGGAAATAGCTAGAAACTACTACTGCACTATTGCAGTACTTGGTCTCTCGTTTAGTGCCTTGTGCACATATTTGATTTGAAACTATTGGAAGTTGTAAACTTAATACTACTCCGCCAATGCAGAAAGCTTTTGATTTCGCATTTTTCATTGTTGCCTAAAGGCGAACGAAATGTCCATAATGAGAATAGAGGTCGGCATCACCGTATCCTGAAACTATCCAATAAACAATAAACTGTTAAATCAAATGCATTACTGAACAACTATTAAAAATTCTGTGTTTTGTGTCCGTTTGGGGGCGGTTCTCCAGCCCATTACCACTTGCTTGCTGTGTTTATCAGTTTTATGTTTAGAGTGTGAAAATAAATTCACGTTTTTGCTTTCCGAATTCCAGCGCGACGCATAACGACGCGACGTAAGGTAGGCTCATAATGACTCGTAGCATCCGACCAACTGCCATCTGTCTGTCGATCACGTGACCTGAAACCAATCGGAAGGCCCGAAAAATTCCATTCTTTCCGGCCGTCAAAAGCACGGTAACCTTTAACTTTCGACGGATGGACGACTGCATCTATAACCCCCAAAATGTTTGTTTGTATACTCTTATTATCCTAAAAGGTTTTGAAATTGGTTGATTTGTCCAGTCGCTTCCATGTCATGTTTTAAAATTGCATCAGAACATTTTTTTTTTTATATTTGAAATGAAATTGACTGGGACACAGAAATGAAATTATATTACATACTGTGAATCTGAAACTGTATGAATAAATATTAGAACGAAAAATAAATAGATTTTAAGGGTTATAAGTGCGTGACCGTCAAATCTAATCTACCGTCACAAAATAAATTCTCCAGAATTTAAACCTTCTAGTACATTGGCAGCCATTGACGGTCCTATGAGAGATGCTGTGGGAGTGAACCCCCCCCCCCCCCCCTCACCGTCTTTTTTTACCGAAAATCCCTTGAACTATAAAGCTGTCGAGAGTACTATAAATAAGATACATTATAGCGTTGATAATGAATTTTAAAGATTTTATGAATGCGTTAAAATAGAATTTTTTATGCTACAACTTTTCAAAATTATTGACTTATCATTTGACTGGGAAGTAGCCTATCCCATTCTTCTTAGAATCCTTCAGCCATTCGCCCCTCCCAAGATTCCAGAGCTGTGTCCGCCTCTGTTGGCAGCACTCAGGGGGGGGGGGGGGGGCAGCAGGGGCGAGTCGCCCCCGTGCTGTTATGCATGGGGGGGGGGGGTGAGAGTGGCATTTCGCCCCCTCCTTTTCCCAGAATAAATGTTTGGTCCTAGTAGTATTTTTCTCAACCAGTAGTTACAAACGTTGCATTGGTGATCACATTGATTAGAAAATCAAATTTATGATTGTCAATATACTGTAAAATGATTGCAAATTCCTATATGGTATTTTTTTTTTGAATTGTACTACATCTACTGTCAGAGTAGTATTTAATACATACTACGTCATCAAATTCTTGGAATGGTATATTTAATATTTTGGTTCGGAAACTCTTTAAACAGCACAATTTTGCATCTAAAATTCCAAATTTTTTCGGGGGAGGGCCCCCGGACCCCCCGGTCTAGGACTGAGGTAAGTGTGATACATCTTTTCGCCCTCCCCCCTAATGAAAACGTTCCGACGTCCCTGGCAGCACTGAGATGAAGGGGAAAAGAAGCGTCGTGGTGTCGCTCGGCGAGGTGACAGACGGATGACGAACGGAAGTGACGGGTCATCAAGAGCTTGCCAGTAGACGACATGCTGTGGCGTAGTTGAAGTCACTTTTTAACCTCACCATCGTCATTCTGTTCCGCCCAAAACATTGCGGAAATGGTGCTTGATAACGTCTGATAGTTGTTAGTAGGTGTGAATTAGAATATCCGTCGTTCAAACAGTTACTTGCATTTAAAAAAAAAAGGTAATTTAGTACTGTTTCCACAATACAGACAATTTTTAGGGCGTCTAATCTATATGACGCAACAATTAGCTGAAGAAAAAAAATTGGTTGTCTGTAAAGTCGGTTTACGGATGATAGTTTAACGTGACAACGTCATAACAAAACATTGATGAAATGATTGCATACTTTTATGAATAAAATTGAATCATTTTTATTTTAATAATATAAGAATAAATACTCAAAATTATACTAGTAATCAGATTTTTAAAATGCAAGAATAATTAACCTTTATTGCCGAAATTGTTGTTGTAATAAGCAATGAAAACCACATTAACTTCTCGCTTCACTTTATAAACAGTCGACGAAACAGTTAACGTGTAGATGACTAGTAATTAACATTAAAAACTGGCGTTTTGCTATAAAGTTTAAATATAATTATGAACAAGTTTTCATATAAATATATTGTAATAAAATATATATAATCAATTATATGAATCACCATAATTTTTTAGTCAATTGTAACATAACCTATTATTACTGCACTCGTCGACAGCGTAACGGAACACAGCGTAACGGAACAATGAGCCTAACAGGACACAGCGTAACGGAATAATGAGCGTAACGGAACAAAGCGTAACGGAAAAATGTGCGTAACGGGACACGTTTTCGTGCGTGCAGCCGGCGTTCGTCAATTTATTAGACGTTGTCACGTCAATAATTGGCTTCACCCAGTTACCATGTAATCATGGATACGTGGACACCCCTGATCGAGAGACCACTTGTGCCACTGCGGAACCAGCTGGCAAAAGGGTTGGAGGAAAGGGGTAACGGACAGGCTTGACGCAAAAAAAAAAAAAGGAGGGGTTATGTGGACAATAGCCCCTCAAGAGTACAAATAGTTTAATTTTATGTTGGAGAGTTTAATTATGTTAATAAGGTACTTAAATTCATGCGTTAAACTTTTCTTTCATCAACTATTGTACGAAACTATTAAGGTTTAGTATGTATTTGAGACCATTAATCTAAATAAAGAAAATTTCAATGTTCGTTCGTTCAAAATCTTAAATCTCCGAAGGTTCTTCACAGATTACTTTGAAATTTTGACATAAAGTGTCACTCATGCGTGTTTTATATACATATGTCACAACTGTGACAGATAGAGGAATATATGAAAATATAGGTAAGTAAATATATACATAAATGAATATTTTCGTGTCCGTGTTCTTTTTTTAAAGATAAAGACATAGATTGGAAGATATAGACAGAGGGATAGAGATATAGAGAGGTATAGAGTGATGGAGGGAGATATACAGATGTATAGAGGGATATAGAGGGATAGAGCGAGGGATATATAGATGAAGAAAGATATAGATAGGTAGATAGATACAAATAGAGATATAGAATGAGTTAAAGTTATATGGAGATATATAAATACAAATATATAGATACGCATAGAGAGATATATATAGAGATATATACTATATATGTATAGAGTGAGAGAAATATAGTGAGATTTATAGAGGGGTATATATAGAGAGATATTGAGTGATAGAGTGATAAAGAGTGATGCTTTTTATTTGTGTAGTTACTTAAAATAAATTACAGAAAAATCGAAAGAGGCATAGCAACGTATACCGGGTAGGTATTAGCTAGTCCAAAGCCAATATCTGACTTGTTTAGTGGTGTCATGTTCAGCAACTGCATGTTTCCTTTGTACGACGGCCCTACAGGCGAAATAAGTGTTCCTGGAGCCGCCCGGTTGACAGTCGATGCCCGGGTCGTGTCGCGAGCGAAGCGGCACTTCCACGGCGCCGCCATCACCGAGGGCAGGGAGACGGAGGCCATTCCGGGAGGAGCTCGTCCGAGGGGCAGGCGGAGCGGCGGAAGATGCCGTCGAGGTGAAGTGCGTGTGCGACGCATCGTCCGCAGGTCGCCCGTGTGACGATGCCATCGTGTGAGACTTTGTGGGGGGGGGGGGGGGGGGGGGAAACTCAGTTATAGACATTGTGCCTTGCAAAATTCTCAAACGTTTTTGCGGTGTCAGGATATATATATATATATATATATATATATATATATATATTTGCAGTTCAGCAAAAATAGTCCATAATTTTTCATCCCTTCGAAACAAAAATTACGAAAGCTAAATGTATATTCTGTAGATTTTGGTAGATTCGAGCTAAAAAAAGTCATAATTTGGTTATTTTTGTTGTTTTATTGCAGACTAGCTGTACCAGCCACGCTGTCTCTCAGTTTGGTTAGATGGAAAAGAAAGAAAAGAGAAAGCACGCTTTTTTTTTGTAATTTTTATGAAGTAGTTACACATATAAAAAACATTTTTTTATCCCTCTATAATACGCCCCTCTATGAATCTCACAATGTATATACAAATCTCTCTACATCTCTTTATCTGTATCTCTATATATGTCCCTCTATAAATCACACTAGGTTTATTTCTATATAAAACTCTCTCTATATCTCTATCCCTCTATACATCTGTCATATATATCTTTATCCATGTCTCCACATCACTCTATATTTTTCTGTATATCTTTGTGTATCTTTGTTTCTATCTAAATCTCTAGGTATTTTCTTATAGATCTCTGCATCTCTCTGTACATCTCTCGCTGTATCTCGATATAAATTTATAACTTCATTTCTCTATATCTCTCTATACCTCTATCTATCTATGTCTATATCATTATTTCTATATCATTATCTTTACAAAACAGAAGACGAACACACAAACATTCATTTATATATTTTTAAATATCTATATTTGTATCTAGCATTTTACCTGTCACAGGTGTGACATAGGTACATAAAAACACGCGCGTATTCCAATGCCACTTTATGTGAAAATTGCAAAGCCTTTGGTAAAAAAAACTTTTGGAGATTTAAGAATATGAACGAAGGAAAATTTACACTTTTATTTATATAGATGTACAGATGTACCCGACCCCGCGTTGATGTGGCTCAGTCTGGTTGAAAGGAAAATAAAGATAAGAGAAAGCTTACGTTTCTAATAGGTTCAATTTCATAAATTTGTTTTAAGTGAAACTTCTTTAATAGCGATGAGAGTAAAATTTCAATTACTAGTTCAAGGGCAAATTTTAATGTGTTTTCGTGAAACATTTTTTGGAACATTTTTGACGCTTAAAAAAAGAGAAAGAGAGTAGTTACGAGTCGAGGTTTGACTTGACAAAGAAGTTTCACTTTGTCATGTGTACTGAGTTACATGCGCTCTTTTTTATTATTTTTTTAATACATAAAAATACGCGCGTTTCGAATGCAACGTTGGTTTAAAATTTCAAAGCAATCGGTGAGGAACGTTTTTTAGATTAGCTATTTTGTACAAAAAAAAATTACATTTTTATTTATATAGACTGTCTTAATAGTTCGTTTTCTGAAAGAAAGAAAAAATTTACATCATAAATCACTATTTTTTTCCCCAAAGCATTTATCACGGGTTATAAAGCTTTTGTTAAGCCAGACGAAGCTATGCACATGTTTGTCTGTTGGAAATAGTCCCCCATTTGAATTAAAATAACAATACGTTTCTTCTTGCGGGTCAGTTACACGTGGGGGTGTAATGGAAAACATGGGATAATTGAAAGGGCAGTTTTTAAACTCTACTGTAAAATAAACTTGAGTTTGTTTGGTTGTGAGGTAAAATCAAGCTAATTTCTTGCAGTGGGATCTCTACCGTGCAAAGTAGCGCGATACACTCTGAACTGAAATGTTGGCAACAGATGGTTTTGTTCCTGACTGTTTATTTAACCGATGAACTCAACTGTAAATCTTTGCTTAACGTACACTGCAGTCCACTGAATACTCAGTGGAGATCTAATAAATCAGAGCACTTAAAGTGGAGCAGTTTAAACAGTTTTTTTTTCAATTAATATAAAGTTAAAAGATATACGTCAATGTGAATACATGCCAGACATAAGGCTGGCTTAATAAACAACGGAAGATACGCAAGAAGTGCAAAAAATACAAGTCCAGATTTTTAATAACCAGATGTCTTAGTACCCGTTTGTAAATTACGCAAGACACGATAGCGTTACGCATGCATACCACAGAAGTATTCCAAGGAAAAAAAAATTGGAAAATGTGGACGTTTTATGTATAGAAGGATACAATTTTATTTGTACTATACACATAAAGTTTCTTATTTGTTAGACTTTCACACAGTGAAAGTAAATACCACTTTTGAATCAAATTAGTATTGAGAATTACACATGTTTTCAAGATAAATTTAAATTATCAAAAAAAGCCCGATGAATATATATATATATATAGTTGTATTTTCAACTTGAGCCACACCCGAAGTTCTCCGAAGATCAAGCTCGTTTTTTTTATTTCGTTTTATCTCATTGTATAAACCGGTGTGGCATTATATTTTGCAGTCGATTAGGATATGTTAGCTACATTATAAATACTTTAAAACATATTGGATGGTTGGTTATATTAGGTAAGTATAGCTACATTAAAAATACTGTAAAATAATTTTATGGTTGCTTAGCAAATAACTTTTTAATATGTAGCTATCCAGGGCTAGGAAACCGTTTACATGATTTCACAGTATATTTAATGTAACTATCCTAACCAAATCAACCGTCCACAATATTATAAAGTATTTATAATGTAGCTAACCTAACCTAATTGACCATTAGTTTTCATGAGTTGTCCAAAATAAACATTAACGGAATATGGGGCGTCCCGAGAATATTTGTGGAAGACAAAGACTTCCTAGATTTTATACGGTATAAAAAATATACAAATCCAAGTACGTTTCTTCAATTAGATATTTTCCTCTAAAAACAATTACAAATAAATACCGTTGCCTTGTTTATGGTATTTCCTTTTATCAACTCCGCCATATTTATTTACAATGAACAAAAAAAACCGAAGATGCACGATCGGGTGTTTGGCTCTCTCGTCTGTGAAAATAAAGGCTTCCCAAGCTGCATGGCCCGTTGAGTTGGCGTGGTCGCTACCAAGCTGAACACGCCTCTATTTGTCTACTGGACACAGCTGAACAGGCCTCTACTTGTCTACTGGACACACGTGGTTGTGATCTACTGCCGCCGCGCCAATGCTGCAGCTCCGATACGGGCAATACGAATTCAAGTAGTGTATTTTAAATGTTAAAATTTTGTTCTCAGTAGTCTGTGGTCTGCGAGGGTAATATCAACCAACCAGACACTATTTCATCGACTTTACGCGAGCTTCGCAGTTTATACATGTCGTATGGCTATAATTTGATTTTAATCTCTTAAAAGAAAAAGTCAAGAATAATTTTCTTCTTGTTTATTCTTTTTTTTTTTAATTTAATCATGTTCCCCAAAATTATTTCAAAGGTTTTTACTTAATGCTTCAAGACAGCGTTTAGTTGAAGACGATTTCGTTTCCAATTCAATGAGGCTGTGATCAATTTGGTGCTTTGATTTGTAAGATTAGGAATTGCGGAATCTTGTACATCGATAATGGGGTGTTTTTTTTTCCCTCAACTCTGCGGCCTAATATCCGCATTGGAAACGTGAGTCATTTCATTGGACGCAAACGTTGAAAACCGCCCTTATTCACGGTTCACCGCCGAAAAGCTTCGTGACAGCAGTTATTCACGATCCCGATGTGCAAAACCGAGCCACCTCTTTTACGCAGAAGTAATAGCAAAACATATGTTCATTCTTTCAAGTTGTTTCGTTCCGTATCATCCGTTAAAACCAATCTAACACTTACAAAACTTGTATTGGAAGAGGAATGGCCCTTCGTCGAACTTAAAACGGAAAAGACAATAAAACTTTATAAAATAGCACTTTATAAAACGAAGCGAATGGACTGGAATATAAAAGGTCCTATTGCTGGAAATTGATTGTCCGCCAAGAGGAGAACTGGCTACTTTCTATGTATTGCGTAACATAGAACTTAGGAGTTACGGCTGGGTTTCACAAGCCATGTTGATTTTTCAATGTTTTCGTCATTGCTATTAGTTAAGGGCTTTTTCTGTAACTTTATCACTTTACCTGTATTAAATTTGGTATTTTGTCACATATATTTTCAACTGATATTTACTAAGTGTAATATAATGGATGTAAGAAGTTGTACAAGTGATCATTTTTAATAAAATTGGCACGAAATGTTACAACCATTACACTGCATTAGTAAATTTCCGTGGAAACTATTTGGGACAGAACACAAAATTCAATATAGGCATCGTGTTAAATTTACAGAACTAGCCTTAACGTTTAGTATTGACTAGAAAATGAAACAATCAACATAGCACGTGAAACATAGTCTTAGACTCCTAGGCCTATATAAAAAATTTATGGATATACATCTTATTTACTCACAAATAATACAAATTAAATACAAACTCAAAAAATGTTTTCTCTGCCGGTCCAAGATCTTAGTTAGGCTATGTAAGTATTAATTACAAAATCTGTACCTTAGAAACAAACCAGCCTACGTCACAATCGGGCAACTTTACAGAAGAGTAAAAAAATTTCTCCTTAATTGATACTGTTTTTTCTATCATTTGAGGGTGGCCGACTATAAGGAACTTGTGATTAATTGCTTTCAAACGGGGGAGTGTTTTTCCCCCCAAAAGTTAAAGGTACGTGTAACTTTTTTACTGGACTTTTTGTTCTGGGTCAACTAAGAACTAATACTTAGGCTATTTTTACTCTCATTAAATTCTATAGAAAAGATTTTTTTGAGTGAGTTACGATGTTATATTTTGATAAAAATTAAAAAATTGCAATAAGACGAAAATGGTCAAATTGGCAATTTTTTTTTAATTTTCTTGTTATTAATATTAGTTAAAAACTTTTCACGTAAATTTTAAGCTAAAACTCTCATTGTAGTTTTGTAACAAATAATTTCAACAGCTATTTACTAACTGTTGTTTAGCTAAATGGGTATATCAAACTCGCGCAAGTAATTGTCATTTTTATCACTTGCGCAACAGTTTACGGATATTATATAACACTTAGTAAATATCTCTTGAATGTATTTGTGACAGAAAAAAAATTGCAGGAAATTACAGAAATGTTTTACAGAATTAGTCCTTATATAACAGTAATGGCGAGGAAATATAAAATATCAACACAGCGTCTGCGACCCCACCTCAAGCTCGTTCGGGTCTGAGGAACAGAAATATGACACAATATGACTTTTTTAATGGTACTATGTCGCAATGTAAATGCGAGTTCATAGTGTTTCAAAAGCTGTTAGGTTGGAGAGAATGGTCTGCACTCGGCGGTCGCAAAGAGGGAGAGATGCTCGGTCAACGCGTGTCTGAGCCTTATTCCTTGGACAAAGTCGCCAGCAGACTTCATACAACTCCCGACACCATTAGACGCTGGGCTACGATCGCCACAAACATTTACGCGTTGGTATTTATATCAACAAGCCCTTAAATAACAAAACAAAAAAAAACAAGGCGTTCAAATAAGCAGACCTAAACTTGGCCCAATTATAAAATCTACGAAGATCAAGAATTTTGATATGAAATCCGGATATAATTTTTTTTACCTCCGCAAAGTGATGCGAACATAAAAAATAGGGAAATTATTTTCAGCACAACCTAGTGCATACACAATTTATATATTTATTATAAAATAAAGTTCTCAAATTACAAGGTAGTACAACTATGATTGACGGAAATACGCAACACTTTTTTTTAATAAAAAACACAGTACTATTAAGAAAGAGTTGAAACTACAGCTAACTCTACTTAAAACTACCACAACCCTATTTAAACACACACATAACAAAGTACGATTGCAGATAGTTATATTTCATAATGTGATTTTAATATTCTTGGACATGCGCCGCCATTGCAGTTTTGCACTGTTTTAATAAGAAAAAACTCGATGAATATTTAAGGCTTATTTTCTTTATAGCCTATTTATGTTTGCATTTTTATTTCTTATTGTGCATTTATGAATTTTTTTCCCGTGACAAACAGTTCAAATGTAAGCTATAGGTAAAAGGCGAATTCTCAGAAACCAGTTGGAAGATAAAGATATTATTTTTACGCTAAACACAGAAGCGTCTCTAGTGTAGGCAAAAAAAAGTATTTTCGACATTTTATTTCTACTTCACGATAAATTTTTCCTTATAATTGCAATACAGTCGTCATATTAACTCATTTTATTATCAAAACAATATTACTGTTTACTAAATTTATCAAAAATTCATTGTCTGTAAAGTCGGTTTACGGACGATAGTTTAACGTGACAACTTCATAACAAAACATTAATGAAATGATTGAATACTTTTATGAATAAAATTGAATCATTTTTATTGAATTATCACTATTTTGTATAGATACAAAGAAGGAGTAAAATGAAATCTACAATTTAATTGATAAATTTACTTTTATTTGCACTCATTAATTCAAATATCTTTATTACTTTAACAAAGAGATTATTTTAACTATAACTGTTATAGGCCTACATGTTTGCTATTTAAGTTCTTCCAATCTGTGTTATTCTGTTAAGGATAGGACGCTGATAAGAAAAGTAGGAAACGAATGGGAGTGTTTCAAGTTTAATGTGCCTCGAAAACGTCAAATCGATGGTTGTTCCAATCGAGTGGAAGAGAGATAGATGCGGCGCAAGCGTACAATGAGCGTAAAGGGACAAAGCGTAACGGGACAATGTGGGTAACGGGACAATTAGTCATCCTTTTTCGTGCGTGCAGCGGGCGTTCATCGATTTATTAGACGTTGTCACGTCAAAAACAAACAATGGCGCTATTTCTAAGAAATTGTATTGAACGAAAACTTCCCCGTTGCAATAAGGAACGAAATAACGCGGCGTTTGACTGCCGCGTTGCGCTCGAGCATGGCTAACTCGGGAAGCCTACTTTTCACAGACGAGAGAGCCAAACGCCTGATCGTGCATCTTCGGTTGTTTTTTTTTTTTTTGGTTCATTGCAAATAAATATGGCGGTGCTGATAAAAGGATACTAATGGACTAAGAGACCTGCAAAATTCGCGGATTCATTTCGTGATATGCTACAAATTCAAAAAATTATACCTTAGCGCTGCTTCTACCACTGGTTCACTGTTAATCTGGATTAATGAGGGCCAATAAGAGACCCTCGCTCAAAGAAGTGTCGAATCACAGACACTCAGTCGAGACGACTCACAAGTCAGCAGCCAATGAACAGGCGGCATTTGCCCTAGTGTGTAGAATGTAGTAGAGTCTATCCTGGAGGTCATTGAATCCGCGAATTTTGCAGGTCTCTACAGTAATGGTCAATTAGGTTAGGTTAGCTACATTATAAATAATTTAAAAAAAAAAACATTGTGGACGGTTGATTTGGTTAGGATAGCTATACTAATGATACGGAAAATTACATGAACTTCGGGGAACTTCGGGTTTTGGCTCTCTCGTCTGTGAAAAGGAGGCTTCCCGGCTCGGACCAGCTGTTGGGCGGATCTCGTCGCCGCGGTTCGCCGCGCAGATAAACCCCCGTCGCAGCGACGCCCGACGCCGGCTGGCCGAGCTAATTGGATCCCGCGTCCGAGAGGCGGATATTAACCGCCGGCTGGGCCCGGCCGCTGATCTGCCCATTCATCCTGATTGGCGCTAAGTAGCGGGCCGGCCTGGGGAGGCCCCGGCCGGGCTGCGGCCTTCTTTTCACAGTCGAGAGGGCCTAACGCCCGATCGTTAGGGACCGGAAAAATTCGCGGGTTCTATGACCTCCAGGATGAACTCCATAGTTCTACGTACGCTCGGTCAAATGTCACTCACCCATTGGCTGCTGTCTTGTGAGACGTCCCAACGTAGCAGCCTGTGATTCGTATAAAGCTTTGGTTGGGTGTTTCTCATTGGCCCAAAGTCCTCCAGGTGAGTTGTGAGCCAATAGCAGAGGCAGCACTGAGGTATAACTATTTATATTTTAGCCTACACTGAAAGAAATTTTTGTATATTTTACAAGGAATATCCTTGGAAACCCTGTTGCCAAGTATATTACTTGTAAAACTACAAGGCAGAACTTTGTACTATGTGCGATTTTGCAAGGCTCTGCCTTGTAGTTTTGCAAGAAATATCCTTGGCAACAGGGTTTCCAAGAATTTCTCTTGTAAAAGTACAAAAAATATTTTAGAGTGTATCGCGAAATGAATTCGCGAATTTTTCCGGTCTCTACCGATCGTGCATCTTTGGTTTTTTTTTGTTCATTGTAAATAAATATGGCGGTGTTGATAAAAGGAAAGACCATAAACAAGGCAACGGTACTTATTTGTAATTGTTTTTAGAGGAAAATACCTAATTGAAGAAACGTACTTCGTGCATTTGTATATTTTTCATACCGTATAAAATCTAGGAAGTCTTTGTCTTCCACAAATAATATTCTCGGGACGCCCCATATTCCCTTTCCAACACGTTTACGAGAAATCGCCGTTTATTCATTAACATGCATCTGTATATTGGTGCGGTTGCCGCCATTTTTTTTCGTTTGCCGTGTGTCCGTGAATGTTTATTTTGGACAACTCATGATAGATATTGGTCAATTAGGTTAGGTTAGCTACATTATAAATACTTAAAAACATGGTGGACGGGTGATTTGGTTGGGATAGCTACATTAAAGATACTGTGAAATCATATAAACCGTTTCCTAGCGCTGGATAGCTACATATTAAAAAGTTATTTGCTAAGCAACCAAACAATTTATTTTACAGTATTTTTTAATGTAGCTATACTTACTTAATACAACCAACCATCCACAATGTTTTAAAGTATATTTATAATGTAGCTAACCTATCCTATTCGACCGCAAAATTTAATGCCACACCGGTTTATACAATGATATAGAACGGCGAATGACTAGAGACCGGAAAAATTCGCGGGTTCAATGACCTCCAGGATGAACTCCATAGTTCTACGTACACTTGTTAAAATGTCATACACTCATTGGCTGATGTCTTGTGAGACGTCCCAACGTAGCAGCCTGTGATTCGCTAAAGCTTTGGTCGGGTGTTTCTCATTGGCCCAGAGTCATCCAGGTGAGTTGTGAGCCAATAGCAGAGGCAGCACTGAGGTATAACTATTTGTATTTTAGCCTATCGTGAAATGTATTCGCGAATTTTTCCGGTCTCTACGTATGACTAGAGAGACCTGTAAAATTCGCGGATTCATTTCGCGATAGGATAGAGTCCAAATATTTTTGACATAATTTTGCTTTAGTGATTGGGCCACAGATTATCTGAAGGACACTGGGCCAATGAAAAATCTTTAACAGAATAATTAGTTAATCACGATCATTCCAGTCAACAGGTGTTACGAGTCGGTAACCAATCAGCAGATGTAATTTGCACGAGTGCATAGAGGATCATGGAATCTATCCTTTAGGGATTTGAAATCGCGAATTTTACAGGTCTCTACGTATGACGTTTGAGTAAGCTACATCCCAAATAAATACACCTGTTGTGGTAAGAAAAAAAAAGCGAGCATGAACTACGGGGAACTTCGGGTGTTGCTCTCTCGTCTGTGAAATGAAGGCTTCCCGCGGCCTAGCGGTCCGCGACGCCGACGGGTCGACGGAGCCTCGGGGTCAACGACGCGACACTTCCAGTCGAACAGCACACACGAGCGGAGCGCATGTTCCACGACACCAACTCTGTTTTGTTTCAGATCAAATCTTTGCATTTTGCCACTGAAGAAGAAAAAAACCTCTTGTGTTTGTTTGCTAAATATCCTTGGAATAAACACTTTCAAAAATATTTTTTTGTACTGTTCAAAGCAAAACAATTATAATAAAAAACAGTATTTTTCTGTGCACTATAAAGTACTATAGTTTCCACGTATTTATTATGCACATAGAGATCCAGCATTATTTAAAAGTAACACGCGACAAAATTATTTTGGAAAATTGTTTATTCATAACTTCTTGTAACTTATACGAGTAATTTTTGTTTAACCGGTAAATAAATTGATACACGCATGTCCTGGCAGGTGTTGAATACACGCTGTTGATTTTTCAGTGAGACTAAAGAACTAGTTCCGTGTCATAACGCCTTCAAGTACTGTAGCTATACAACTATTGGTGGCCAACTAAAAATTATTCACTATGTCTTATGAAATTCATAAAACGAACTGGCATGCAGATTACTGCACGTTAGGGTATGTATATATTTTAACCTAACGTGGAGACAAGTCATTAGCTCCAAAAATGTTAATTTTGGCCACGTAGGGTATGAGCTGATAACCTAAAGTGTAAATTTTAGTGGTGGCCATCTGTATTGTCATTACCGTTCAAACATGAATATACGTATATCTTTTTACTTCAAAAAATCCTTTGGCGAATTTCTTTTTGAAAAGCCTTTTATAAAAAGTTTATTAAACATATAATAACCACCATATATTTTTAAATATCAATTTTAAAAATTATTATTTTTGTTTTCTTCATAGTTGCTGGTATATTTACACACCACATTCCAGCAAACTCAAGAATTAACGCAAATTCCAAGAGCAAACACAGATTGGTTTTACTTCGTTAGTGATTATGTTTTGATTAATTTCGGCATTAATATTAACAAGGAAGTTTAAAATAAAATTAGTTTGTAAATTAACTATAATCAAATAGCTGAACAGGAAACGAGATTACACCAGATGCGTTTGAAATTAAAACATTTTTATTTAAAAAAAAAAAAAAAACACTTCATCAAAATCACGTAAAGTCTCATCACAGCTTCTGATAAAATATATAATTTTAGTGAGAGCTTCTCCTCCAACTCCTCCAAATCACCAATCTTTTATTATAAATAATTTTTTATTTTAAAATATTCTCGTACAAAGAACCCTAAGTAGATATTACCTGCTTGAAAAGGAAAATGTTTCTCATATTAATATAAGTCAATTAATAATTTGCATGTGTGAATACATACAAATTTTTTACAAGTGTCACCTAACATATTTAATAATTCTCGGGGCCTTTAAAGTTATGTATAATAGGTGTAAGTACCTGTCATAACTCGTACGAGTTGCGAAACGAACGGAAAACTCGCACAATCAAAATTCACACCCCGAACCGCGGGAAATTTCACACCTTAAAGTTTGGTCCCAAATCTCTCCGCCTCCAACGTTTGAAACCCCTCCTTCGGCTTACTTTAATGAGACACTGGAAGCGTGCATCACGGATTATAACTTTTAATGAAGTTCGGTTTGTTTCGTGTTTTTCCGCTGTCGCTCGCGCCTTCGGCGAGAACCTCCGCAACAACAAAGAACGTGGCAATTATTCGCCGCCTTTCTTTACCTTTCTGCTTCTCGGCTCGGGGCTTTTGTCACGAGCTCCGAGTTAATCCCTCGAACAGAATTTTCTCGCCGCGCGAGAGAATCCCGCTCGCGATGCCTTGTTAGGGCGACCGCGTGCGAGGGTTCGCAGATGCGGGGCTAGAACAGCGAGGCGCACAGAAGCCAAGAGCTCCAACACTGTAGTTCATGTGGAATTCTTTAAAATAATGCCAAGCGTGGTGAAAACGTACGCAAGTTGTGTTTTCAACTACATTTATTGACGCGGAAAACACGTAGTTTCCGCACCCGCCGCTAGAATTCGTTGCCGGAGAAGTTATTTACGTCGACTATCGATTCATTTGATTGGCAGACTGAAATTTTAAACTATTAAATGAAACGGCTCCGATAAAAGTTAAAAAAAAAAAAAAAAAAAACACTTGAAATACTACTGAACCCCGGCTTCGGACACAACCCGTCATCTTCAATGTGGAGATCAAGAAATTATTAATCCAAATTATTTTCATTGCTAACATAAGCATAAATTAACTAAAATCTTATTGTGGACATACATGTGTATTCATCGTCCTGTGTTCTTCGGGTATGGCCAATAATATTTATTGAAATCAGGCTTTCCCATTGCAAGGAGCATTCAAAGAACGTACCTAAGTATAAATCAAATATTTTTAGGTCAACTATTTACTGGCTTCGAGATTGGAGCAACGACCGTTTGATTAAAAGAAGGTGTTCCCGACGTTTCAGCACCACTTGTTGCAGCCATCTTCAAAAGCGGCTAACGACTGAAGACCTGCTGTTCTGTCACGGTGAATGGCCCTGTGTGAAAATGTACTCTGTCAGAACACTAGGGGCAGTATTCCAAGTCATTCGGGTAAGGTAGCGAATGAGCGGCATGTGTAATTTTACAAAGCTCTACCTTGTAGTTCAACAAGTGATATCGTTGGCAACTGAATTTCCAAGGGTTTTCCTTGTAAAAGTACAATTTGTTTTTACATGGCATCATGTTTATAGTATGGATTAGCTAGACTCCTTATTCGTCTGCATATGCTCGAGAAAATGTCCCCTTCCCATTGGCTTCTCACTTGAATGTTCTCTTAACTGGGCTAGCCATGATTATTAACTTCTATTGTGTAAGTTTATTATTGGTAGAAGCAGTTCAAAGGTTACATAGTTAGAATTTCAACTTATCTCGCGAAATGGAACTGCGAATGTTCCTGGCCTCCATCACGAGGACATTTAAGGGCAGCGAAATTGATTCGAGTTCTTAAGGAAAGACTGGCTACTCACCTCTTGGCCTCATACAAAAATAGTGAATTCGGTGCTCTATATAAGGAAAAATAAATATGTCTTTAGTTAAAATTAGTCTGTATTTAAACTTAATCACAACCATGGTATGTGCAAACTATAAATTTGTATATAAAAAATTGAGAGAGTATTACAGTACTCGTCAGAGATATGTATACCATCTAACCTCGGTAAAGAGAACATTAATGTGTTCTCATGTTACAAATACACTTATAATACAAAACTCGCACACTAAATTTAACATAGAATTTTTTTTACGAAATGCCGAGCGCGATAAATATACGCAAATTGTGTTTTCAACTACATTTCTTGACTCGAACCACACGCAGTATTCCAGAACGATAGAAGTCGCTGCCGGAGCAACTATGTCGACTATCGTATTATTTGACTCGCAGACCGAACGGTTAAACCATTGTGTGTGTGTGTGTGTATATATATACATACTATATATACATACTATATATATATTCAATGTTTAAACTATACAATTAAACGGCTCCGATAAAAGCAAAAAAAAAGGACTTAAAGATATTACGAATACCCGACTTTGGACCTGATTATCGAAATGGAATTTTATTTAAATACTGCACATCTTGTTAAAAAATTAATTAAACGGTTAATACTTTAAAGTTTCCCCTTTGGCTTTGATAACTTTGGTTCGCAACATCCGCTACAGATGGCAGCACAGTTGTGGTTTACATGCGTCTTCCGTTGCAGTCACGATACTGCTTCTACCAAGATGCTAACATGTAACACGTCAAAAATAGGGTTAAATTGCGCGCCTGTTCTTCAGCCAGGCGTGTTTCGGGAAGCCTACGATTCACTCGTCCTTCTGGACATACCCGAATACTCACGTTGGCAAGCTTTCTTTCAACAGACGAGAGAGCCAAATGCCCGATCGTGCATCTTCGGTTTTTTTTTGTTCATCGTAAATAAATATACAAATCATGATAACTAAAGGTCAATTAGGTTAGGTTAGCTACATTATAAATACTTTAATACATTGTGGACGGTTGATTTGGTTGGGATAGCTACATTAAAGATACTGTGAAATCATGTAAACGGTTTCCTAGCGCTGGATAGCTACATATTAAAAAGTTATTTGCTAAGCAACCATAAAATGATTTTACAGTATTTTAAATGTAGCTATACTTACCTAATATAACCAAACATCCACAATGTTTTAAAGTATGTATAATTAATTCTTGCTAATTTTAAGAAATTACATCTTATAAGTTAAACCCGCACATTTGGAGAATAAATGCCCGCGAATTTCCCCCCCCCCCCCCCAAATAAATACACCTGTTGAAGTACGGAAAAAAAAGAAGCGAGAATGAACTTCAGGGGAACTTCCGGTTCGGCTCTCTCGTCTGTGAAAAGAAGGCTTGCCAACGTGAGTGTTCGGGTATGTCCAGAAGGAAAGAGTGAATCTTAGGCTTCCCGCATGTTTCAGCAAGGTTTATTATTATTATTATTATTATTATTATTATTATTCCAAGCGTAGCTTTCATTGTCTAGACGTCGCTTCGTTCCCCCCACCTCCGGGGGCCATCGTGTTTTTCGGCTGGGAGCTCAACACACGCAGCCACACTGGCGGTGCAACTGGCGCCGCCGCTGCGCTGTGTGTTCTAATTAGCGCCGAGTGCTCCCGGCCCCGTTCCTTCTCCCTCGCTTCTTGCGACATGCACGCGGCAATTGTTTCGAACAATAGCTGTGCGCGTGGGATTTCCGCGCTTACGAGTCCAGTTCCTTCATGTGCGGGGAAAAAAAAAAAAATCTTAAAATTACACATACAAAGGTTTAGTCTTTTTTTTTTATTATATAGCTTTGTTTGGAAAATTAGTAGAGTGGGTGTAATTTGAATATATATATATATATGTGTGTGTGTGTGTGTGTGTGTGTGTGTGTGTGTGTGAGAGAGAGTTTCTAGAAAACCAAATTCAGTAACAACGCACGAATCTTCATATTTCATCACAATAATTAATTTTTTAAATCACAAATGTGATGTTTGGGTGAATCGACATCAAGTTTCGAAGTAAATTCAGTGTCCTGTATTTATTTTTGTCAGTATACATACTGTACTTGTAGGTAGGTACACACACACACACACGTGTCATTGTTTAAAGTACAAAATATTTGTCGGAGTGAATTTGCAAGTACAAAAAAAATTATTTAGCTATTTATACTGACAAAACCCCGATTAATTTACGAAGAATTATTAGGATACGAAGGTGGAATTCCCATTACGTAAAGATTTATTAACTTTTTAACAACAAAATTATTGCTATCATATCTAATAGCAAACAGAATATCAATAAATCCGTCAGAAAAGCAGTCAATTTAATACCAAAAGCTTTTGAACGCAAAAAAAAAAAATTTCATGAGGCAATTGCGCTTTTTAAAATGCAATGCCTTTATGAGTGTGCATAGATAACAAATATCAAACATTAAACATAATTAATTACGTATTACATGCATACATAAAAGTGATGCGTAATTTTTTAGTAAGAAATTTACCTTACATAATTTGAAGTATTATTTTGCCATGAAATTACTATAATATACGTCAGTCTATTGTTACATTTTTATATCATTATACTATAATTATTTTTGTTAACTAGTAAGACATGTTATAACTTAAATTGTTGTGTTGATTAATTTCGTTGAATGTTTTATAGAAATACTTACCAACACAAAGATAAGCCTACTGTAGGAACAAAGCAATTTATTGGCTAACTGTAGTACCCGTCCTTGAAGGACTAGATTACCATTTCGTTTCCAAACGTTCTGATTCACACAACTCCGTGTCACTATGTAAGTAAATGATTAACTGAATAATCACTATAAAGTGGCACGCAAAATTTAAAGTTTTCAGATTTTTCTGTATTATAAAATTTCAACTAGATGTTAATGCAAAAAAAAAGTTTGTTAAAACGTCGCATTTACAAAACGATTTAAGTGGCTGTTACCTAAAAACAGCATTTTTTTACATAGTTATTAGACCGTCATTTTAAATGCAGTGTATGATTACACATGTACGTTCCATAAATTTATCAAATAAGTTTAATAATGAAAAAATATCTAAATAACAAACATCCAAACATCCGTACCTTCACATAATAATGGGATATAGAATGTGTTAGTTCATCACATCAAACATCTAAATTAGTTCTCAAATAACAACATAGACCTTTTTAATTATTAAGTTATAATTGTATTACCTCAGCTGTCGAAAATTAAAAAAAAATTAAAAAGACACACTACGTGAATCTTTGTGTTTGTAATTCATGCTCGGGTTTTCCTTCATTCCTAGTAGATTTGTTGATATGAATCTTTCTTCTAAAAAAAGGAGGAGAGGGGAAATACACACCTAACTTTCATCCTCTTGAGCGCGTATTTTTAGGAAATGGTAAGGATAATTTTGTATTTTTTAGTGTATTCACATCCATGCCAGATATTTTAACATTAGCTTGATTCAATTTTGGAATTTGATTTATATTTTAAAAGGCAAATTCCTTACCCCGTTCACTTCCTTATCTGTGGGATTTCAGAAAGTTATAAAGCGCATTTGATAATTCTTCTATGTATTTTTATGCCATTCATTTTATGGTTTTTTATTATAAAACTAAACTTTCACAAATTTCACCCCGTTTGTGGTAGAATTGAAAAAAAATACAAAAAAGGAACTTAGCGTTTTTTTTTATGTACCTATGTAATTCATGATGAGTAGAGACCTGCAAAATTCGCGGATTCATTTCATGATATGCTACAATTCAAATTAATTTTACCTTAGCGCTGCTTCTGCAATTGTTTCACTGTTAATCTGGAGTAATGAGGGCCAATTAGAGACCCTCACTCATAGAAGTGTCGAATCACGCAGACACTCGGTCGAGACGACTCACAAATCAGCGGCCAATGAACAGGTGGCATTTTCCCGAGTGTGTAGAGTGTAGTAGAGTCTATCCTGGAGGTCATTGAATCCGCGAATTTTGCAGGTCTCTAATGATGAGTTTCTATAATTTCACATTAGTGGATTAGGTGGTTTTAAAAGATTTTTAGAACCATGCCAGCAATTTTATTTCACTTTATTTGGGGTGAAATTGCGTAATATGTACAACTTATGCGTTAGTAGAGATTGTTAGCTAACTCTGATATAAATTTTATCCGAATCAGTTAAGTATTAATAACATGATTTTGTTACATACGTCCAACATCTCAAACATTCACATTTATATTAATAAGGAGTAGAACATGAGTGATATTAATACCACTACAAAAGTGCTAAATATTTGTAAAACGTAACTTTGCTCTGAAAAATAAAATTAAATAGTATTTGCATAACAATTATGTATACTGGAATTTAAAATAAAATAAAATATTTTTGTTAAAATATTAACAGAAAATTAAAATATTGTTCACACAAAATAATTCTGATTAGGATTAACTTTAAATTTACAGACAAGGAAGGTTATTATTTGATGTTAAGGAGAGTTGGTTAATGGCTATTTTACGATATTTATTTATTTTAAAAATTGCTAAATTAAATTACTAAAATTTAAGGTGGTGTGAAATTTCTTCATTTTGAAAAAAATAGTAATTTTTAATGGTTTTGTGCTTGGAGAAATTTTTGATACCGTATCAAGAACGATAACGCATAAACGAATCTAGCGTGGTTAAGCTTGAGAAAAATTAAAGAAGTGAACAATGGGTGTGTGGCAGTGCAGTGACGAAATGTTTGGCCAAGCGAAAAGTGAATCGGAACTGTACTTCTCGAGTTGAGGCTGGAACATTCTAGACTTCCCCCACCGGCACAGAGTTTTGCCAACCAAAGTAAAAGACATTAGTACAAGACGAAGATCAGCTTGAGTCCGTGTCTTTAAGCTAAAGCTGGCTGCCCTCTGACTAATTTTACGTCCTGGGAAGTTGGCTGCACTGCGTCTCCCCAGGTTTCGCTCGAAGTACTGCAGAATGCCAACTTCGGGCTCCGCTCGGAACCGGAAGGGACTGTTAATACGACTTTGCCCAACTTCGCGAGTTAACTGTCGCTGTGTAAAGGATAAGTTTCTAGGAATAAGAGGGATTTTTTTTTCTCTCTCTCCCGTGCAAACGTGTGGCGTCAAGAGTTCAAAACTACAGCAGATAAACATTCCAGCACGACAAATGTGCAACGTAGCTTAAACTTTCTCTTTCTTGTTACCAACTTTGAAAGTTTGCATTATCGTTTCGTCGCCGGCTTAAACTATGAAGATCATCTACGTTGCGCAATTTTCAGATCATCGCTGAATAAACCCTCATTATCTGAGATAACTTTTTATAACTACTCTCTATATATTTTGCTTAATCTCACAGGAACAACTGCGCCAAAGCTACAGGGCATTAAAAAGTTTTGAAACCTTTGTAATAATTTAAATTATATATAGTCAGTAATGACATTAAAAGCGTGGACTACATGAAAGATATAGAAGTTATATTGGATACTAAACTTTATTTTCATCAGTATGTGGAGCAGAGCAGAAGGTACTTCAAGAGCTTTATGACCTATAAAATTCGTAACATTTTCTGCAAAACACCCTACTCTCTACTGTCCTTACTCTTCACCTTAATCACATCCAATTAGGATACTGCTCTGTAATATGGAATTTAATCACAGCTACTGACTTCAATAGACTATAAAATATACAGGAATATTTTTTAAACAGTATACGAAAACGTTTAGTCTAACGAAAGCCCTTTTGTCTAAGCTACATTTAAAATAAATTATACATTCATTAGGCATCCTAACAATGATAGAACTATTTATATGAAATGTTTATCATATTTTCACTGGTATGTTACAAACTACAGCCTTTCACTGAGAAGAAAATTTAATATAAAGATATTTTGAAATTAAAACTACACCAATACATTATTTTAGTTTGTGTCATCATATTAATGTAAAATATATTTGTATTCTCGTCATAATTTTGGGATAGCTGTAAGGAATGTAAGATTGGTTGTTATGTACTTTGGTAACGTACCTATATGTTTTTTTATGTTACATGTATTGTCACCATATTGATCTTTTTAATGATAAGTTTTTACTAACAATATTTTTTTTGTGCAGTGGTATTTGATTTATGTTCCATTCTATAAATGGCCATTAGCTGTTAGATAACACACAGAACTATTAAAAAATAAAAACAAATACATAATGTAATGCGTATATTATTTATCGTCGAAATAAAAAACAAAATATTTTTACCACAGACATAAAATTTCCATATCAGTTTGGAGATTGCCAGTTCCGTAATAGAGATTATACAATGTACAACGTCAAGACGCTTACGTAACTGGTAAACTATGAGCATATGCTCATAGATCAATGTTTCATACAACTGCTCGATATATTTCAAAAGTCTCTTGTAACGAATAACACTAAAGGAACATTATACGCCTAATTAGTTTTTAATTTTCTAGATTCGTCTGTAATTAGTATTTTTTGATAGTGTAAATGGCTTCAACTAGTATCTTCACTATTATTTTTAAGCATTGAAATACCGGTATACTTCATTGAGCATATTTTGACCTACCGTATTCCACCACGAAATTGTGATATTTCCAACCAAATACCAATAGTGCAAGCGCGTAGGAAGCAAATATTTAATGGGGGGGCAAAGGAGAGTATCATTATAAGTGGTGAATTTAACGAAGGGGGTGTCCGGGGGCTCTCTCCTGGAGAATTTTTTTTTTATTCTAAGGATTAAAATGGTGTTATTTAAGCATCTTTCGTACATAAAAATAGAATGTATTACTAACAGAAATTTTAACGTTTTTTATAACAAATTTACTTAAGGCTCGGCATCACAAAACAGTGTTCACTTTTCAGTTTTTGCCTCGTAGAATTCATTTTAAAGGCAATTTGTTGAATTTTCCCACTGCACAGAGTACATAAATTACAAGCACCTTCAAATTTAGTCCCCAGATATCATCAAGTTATCTAGAGCTGTAGCAAAGGCAAATATGTATTTATAATTAAAAATATGTTTCACTAATTGCATCATAATTACATGACGGTGGTTGAAGATTAATATTTGTAGTGTGAGATAATATATTTTGCCAACTATCTATTGCTATAGTTACAGTTTCTTAATATGTGCTAACAAACAACTGCAATAATCAAAACAAGCTATAATCAAATATTTAAGTGAGGCTGAGCCTTGAGTAAACAATTTAACAAAGACGCCATTATCCCACTCATTGCCCACTCTTAAGTAAATTCATGTGCATATCAGGACAGGAGAACTCTTAATGTTACACACCTTTAATTAAATAGTCTTAGATGATGCCAATATTCAGAATGTATTGACACAAGCATATGGTGTACCAGTGTCCACTGAATATCAATTTAAAACGTGACAGAAAACCTACTTTACCATTAATAAATCTGAAAATCTAAATATCTTATGATAAGTTATATGACAAAATAACACATTCAAATTGATAAAGTCGTTTTTTTATTTTTTATTTTTACTGTCAGACTTCATAAATCAAGGTCAATACAGGAAAGGTCTATACATCAACCAAATCTGAATTAAGGCTCCAAAGTTTTGAAAATTTACTATTCGTTATATTTTTTATTGAAGGAGTACTAGAAAGTATTTACATTGTATTCAGAAAGGTCAAAATAATTTTTTTAGCATTTAAAATTAAAAAAAATGTCACAAAAATTAATTTTTTGAAAAATGCAGTTCAACTTTAAAAAAAAATAAAAATATAAAGATGGAAAAACGCTTTTCGCAATAACACACATATCATTATATTCAGGAAAATCGAAATTTTATTTTGGTATTAAAAATTAAAAAAGTCAATATTTTAATTTTTTTTTTACTGTCAGACTCCCCTTAAGAATAAGTTTAAAATGCGAACCCCACAGAATAGGCGAGTGAAGATGCTTAAAATTAACTGCAAATCTGCTTGATAAATTCTTGTTCAATAATTTGTAGATTCAAAGAATTTTTTTATTACTCGATGGAATAATCACGAGCGACGAGCGGAAAAAAATAATGTACCGACATACTAAACTTTAATGTTAAATAGGTATATTACATATGGTTTTCGGGATCATGTAAAAATTCGTCTCAGTCTAAACTGCTCAAAAGTAATACCTGAGTTAAAGGAATCCAACTCTTCTTTAGGATCTTTGTCTTCACAGGCATTACAGCCTAATGTGCACTGCTTTTTAGGCGGTGGTTGTGATAAACTGCAGGACTGTGCAGAACGGATGTTGAAGAAAAAGTTGATGCTTTTCTGAGTCATTGTACGCCACAAAAATTAAAATACTGTTATAAATTTTCTTCTTAAACCCTAAATGTTTTTCATCACTGCCATTCCGCACTACTCAATCACGATACTACAGATAAATAAGTTTATTTTAAACAGTTCTGTAGTACGGTTCACAAACTTTCTTGGACTTAAAAGCAAGACGTACAGCTGTTGAATGATGACTGATGTGGAAAGCGCTCTGCACATCAGGTCGTTATCGTTAGGTAGAAACGAGGCGGGAGTGAATGCAAGGGTCTGAAGGTCAGGTAGAAGGGTGGACAAAATCGGAGCGTAAGCTACTGCAACGAGCGGAAACATTTCATTTACTGGTCTTATATCCCATAATAATATTTCCGCTTTCAGCACTGTGAAACGTGAATATTTAAAAGAAAACAAGAACAGTTGCCGTATGTATTGTGCCTGTACACTTATCGAAAAGTCTTAATTTATTTTAAGAATAAAGTAACGCACAGACAAGAAAATCCCACAAAACCACTTAGCATTGCAATGAAGACAATGCCTCTTGTTCATCTGATGCAATGGTCGGGCAAAACCGTCACTTTGCCCGGCCATGAAATGTTATGGCCGGGCAGTCGCCTGGGTCGCCGCCCCCCCCCCCCCCCCCCCCCCGGTTCCTACGCGCCTGCAATAGTGTCTCACTGTCGAGTAAAATACGGCTCGCCAGTTATACCTACGCTTTGCTCACAGAGGTAATGAATAGTGCAAAATTCGCGGATTCATTCGGTGATAGGCTAGAATTCAAACAAATATACCTCTTAGATAATTTTGATATTGGCTTACTGTTTATCTGGACGAATTTGAACCAGTTATAAACCCTCAACCAAAGAAGGAACGAATCACAGACAAACCAGCTGAGACGACTTACAAGACGGCAGCCAATGAACTTGCGTTATTTGCCCGAGTGTACAGGGGTATGTGCAGTCTATCCTGAAGGCCATCGAAACCGCGAATTTCGCAGGTCTCTAGTAATGAAGATTTTGATGTGCGGGATACTTTCGCCCTTAGCACTCCTGCGGCTGTAGACCTAGGACATGAATTTTACCCTCAGGCACGAACAGACACGAAGCACCCTTAATATTTGTTGTGCTGCTCCTAGTCACATGGTGAGAATTTCCGATTTGAAGAAACGCAAGTTCCCCTACTCAGTAATTCCGTCAATGCTCCATTTTCATTTCATTACCTCTTATCATCTCCAACTACCTTTCTGAGACTAAATTTAAAGCCCCAATTAATTCATTCATGGGCATTTTTGGAGCTTTATTGGTCGAACACACCTTACAAAACATTTAAGTTTAATACAAAGCAATTTTGTCGATATTAGTTTCTCGCACATGGAGATCAATGACCACAGACGAAATCCGTAAAATAAAAGGGAGGGAGGAGAAGATTTATAAGTTTTGGGGGTTTAAAAGGCTTTAAGACTTTTTAGTGAGTTACGCATAAGTAACGCAAAATGTTACATAATTTTATTCTTCCGAGCCCATTACTCAAAACCTTATTGTATTGTCAAAATTTAATATATATTTTAATTCCTTCAGGAAAGTTTTACTCTCGTAGGTGGTTTTGTAAGTATGTTTCAAATTTCCCGCAGGATGCCGTACTTAAATAATCAGTATTGTCTTTCCTCAATGAATGAGTGCCAAACTGCGACGTAACCAGTTTAAGTGCGGTACACGAATTAAGTTATGGTTAAAAAAAACTCTAAAAACCGACATTTGGTTATAAGTTATTGGTTGTAGGTAAACATTTTGTTAGAAAAAAATAGACGAATGAATAACATGAGTGAAACACAAACGAAACAGTTCAAATAAATCTTGAAACCAAACCAAGGGAACTGACTTCAGCATCTTGGTGTAATTGATTACTCTCCAAGAAGTATAATGTGGTTACGAGCGAAGAATAACCGCCAGTATCATCCCAGAAGACACGGCTAAGGTATCAGTATCTCACAGCTGGTTGAACCAGGATCCTGCTGGCTTTATTTCGTGCATGGTGTGATTTACGACTTCCCTTCTCACCCCACCCCTCTTTTTTTGTCACATTTCTCGTGGCAAATTTCCCGAAAATGATGTACGCGGACTCGGAACCCAGCCAACGGTTCTGCTGCTGCTGCTAACAGAAAACGACATTCTGCCCGTTTTCACAGCGGCACTGAATAATTTCAAGTTTGCAGATGAGAATGTAGCAAGCAAGACCCCGTTAACCTCTCTGTTTCTTGATTTCTATCTTTTCAGAAGAGTAAATATTGACGTGGTGTCTGGCATTTACTAACATAACCTCGTCGTTTCCCCAGTCCGGTGTCAGGACGCAGAGAAATTTGATCTGTAATACGTAAACACGGGACAGACCTGCCTCTTCCTTGAGTTAGTCTTTGGCCTCCGTGATCACTGTATGGTCATGGTTTCGATCAAAACCTTCGGTAAGATTAAATTTGTGAATATTGAATCGGCCTGCCCAAGTACGGTACGGAAACTACTACAATTTGGTAGTTCTAGACGCAACCTCTTCGCATAACCGCTATATTTGTGAACTTACTTTTATTTTCTTCAAATATTCTTCCCACTAGAACACACGCAAATGTTTTAGGTACGACGCAGGTAGCCCAACGTTCGGGATAGTTGGGAAGAAAGATTACGAAAACTGTGTTTCCTCTGACACCATTGACTGCTAGTGGCATTGTACACTTTTTATATTTTGACCTTCAAAGATACTAATAGCATTGATCACAAATTATCCAGGGATAACCGATTTTAATCGTAAATTTACCGATACTGGGTTTCCTTACTTACAAAGTGAATTCGCGATGATCATCTTGAAGAGTTAACAAAGACTTCAAAAACTTGTTTTTAGTAAGTCCACAACAAAAATAATTTTCCGTATTTAAAACGAACACAGGACTCAGAATTCGGAACCCAGCGTAATGATTTACCAATATCCAGGAACTACGAAGGGAAATACCTTTAGTTTATTTGAGACGCACTCACAGTCGAAATGTTAGTTAAGTAATTGTTATTTCTAACAGTGTGGCTGCAAGGTTACCTGCTTGCAATGTGAGGCAGTAGCGTACCCACAAGGCTCAGGTATCTCCAATACAATGGTATGTCAACACAGACAAAAACGGTGCCATTGCGACGCGACGGTTTGATCAGGTCGGGAGTCGCAGTGGTACTGACTAACGACGAGATCGGAAAGGAAATAAATTGTAGAGGGTGGATAACGATCTCATTTCCTAAACTGGAGATCGGATCGGAAGGCGTGTAGGGGCTTCCAGCCCTCTCCGCTGCCAATACGCGAGCAGCGGCCCGAGACCCGAAAGGGCTCGCCTTTTTTGATATTCATGGCCCGTAACTCGTGCTGACCTATGCAAGTTGGGCGGTCTGTTGATGGGGGAGGGAGGGGGGGATGTGTGATATTTTATTCATGTCACGTTCCGGTCCTGTTTACTCTCGCAAAAGTGGGCCGAAGTTAAATTTCACGCGAAATACATATTTTAAGTTCCGCACGCTTCCGGTTGTTCAGTAAATATTTGATAAAGAAGCACTTTTTTTGTTGTTGTCAAATTCACATTGTGTTATGGTGCTCAAAAAATACACACACACACACTTCATAATAAGAATAGATTAAGTTGTACTTAAAAAAACAACGTAAAACGTAACATACAGATTCCTTTCTAGTAGAGAGAATTAGCTACGCTTAAATTAAGTATTTTAATATTTAAATATTTTTAGCAAAAACATGAATGTTTTGCATAGTTTTTTTTTCAATGCCAGAATTAATATTCTTGCAAAACGCATGACCGCTACGTTGAACACGTAAATTTAATGAAATATTTTTACAGAGTAATAATAGTGTACACAAATGCAAGGCAACACTTACTTATCTGTGGTCACATACCATTGTATTGGAGATACCTGAGGCTTGTGTGTACGCTACTGCCTCACATTGCAAACAGGTCAACTTGCAGCTACACTGTTAGAAATAACAATTACTTAACTAACATTTCGACTGTGAGTGCGTCTCAAATAAACTAAAGGTATTTTCCTTCGGAGTTTCTGGATATTGGTAAAGACATTACGCTGGGTTCCGAATTCTGAGTCCTGTGTTCGTTTTAAATACAGAAAATTATTTTTGTTGTGGACTTAACAGGTTTTTGAAGTCTTTGTTATGGTTGCTGTTACGACATTGTTGGTGTGTTAACATCTCAGCTCTCGGTGCACGGTATATATTTTTTTAGAAGTGATTTCGTGAAAATACATAGAACGGAAAGGCGGGAAACGGTGCCGCGTCAGCGCAGACGTTTCAGCTCGAAAAGATGGCGGACGCACGTGTAGCCAAACTGAACCCATACATCGTCACTTTGGTAAATATTTGGGAAGGTACCTACCAAACGTATTGGTGTGCCAAATAATGTAACTTTATAACTACCCTGTAATATATTTGGTAAACTGAAATAGTCATAGTAAAAAGAAATCCCAATTTTTAAATGACCTAAAAATAACTCACTTTACATTGATTATAATACATATTATCCTTAATGTTTCCCAACTGGTGGTAAGATGTGCATTTCGTAAACATGAAGTCTGTGATTCAAATTACGCCGAAAGGTTTTTTTTCTTTCTGTTTAGTAACATTAAAATATAATTATGTTATAGGTATAATATTATATAATAATGTTGAATCAGTTCAATAGGGTTAAGGTTTGTTTGGAGGAAATATTTTCTGACTGATTTCAGAAATTTAAGCAAAAACAAACACATAATCATATACTCATTGGTATGTGTTTTAAAATGTTTCAGGTTAATATTTTAGAGAGGAAACTCTGGGGAAAAAGTAACTGAAGGAAAGAAAGAAATTCACCCATTCGATATTGCTAAAGCGATCGAACTGGGACGATTTCCGAAGTTTCTTACGAATGAATGAACAACAATGTTTTGTAGAATTATTAAGAATGTTAAGCCGTTCATTAAAACGTAATACCATTTTTGCGAGAAAACAAACAAATAATCGGAACCGAGGCCCGATTGCGCTACACCCTATCCGATCTACGAAGGCAAGTGGAGTTGGGTTTGTGTTAGGTTGGCTAGTCAGAGGGGGAAGACCTTCCTTAATCAGATTCCAGCTTTTTGACGTGACGTCTAATAAATCGATGGACGCCGGTTGCACGCACGAAAAAGTGTCCCGTTACGCACATTATCCCTTTACGCTGGGTCCCGTTACGCTCATTGTACGCTTGCGCCGCATTTATCTCTCTTCCACTCGATTGGAACAACCATCGATTTGACTTTTTCGAGGCACATTAAACATTAAACACTCCCATTCGTTTACTACTTTTCCTATCATCGTCCTATCCTTAACAGAATAACACAGATTGGAAGAAGTTAAATAGCAAACATGTATAAAAGTTAAAGTTTAAATAATCTGTTCGTTAAAGTAATAAACATATATGAATTAATGAGTGCAAATAAAAATAAATTTATCAATTAAATTGTAGATTTCATTTCACTCCTTCTTTGTATCCATACAAAATAGTAATAATTAAATAAAAATGATTCAATTTTATTCATAAAAGTATGCAATCATTTCATCAATGTTTTGTTATGACGCTGTCACATTAAACTATCGTCTGTAAACCGACTTTGCAGACAACCAATTTTTTTGTTATGACGATCAACGTACACACTACACAATTATCCATTTTCATCCTACATTTAGGACATCAAATTGGATTGGATTGAAACGTATATAGGGGCCTTTAGTAAGGACTGCACTAGATTTCTGTGGCGGCTGACAGCTGCGACGGTCCTGTGGCAGGCGAGATTGGAACGATCACATCTCCCCCAACCCACCCTTTTCATAGCTCCCCAGAACTGAAATAAAGTTGTAGGGATAGCAACAAAAAAAAACTCTTCTCCATATTTCTGATAAAAATATTTTATGACGTCAGATAACAATGAAATAATCTTTTAATAAACTATTATTTTTAGAAATTTTGGACTCCTCGTTTAACTGGAATGTTCATAAACACTCAGAACCCTCCAGTCTCCAAAATTATAAGCTGGTTTCAGCTAATTGCTGACAGGGCCGTTGAGATAAAAAAAAAGAATAAGGGGGGGGGGGGGGGCAGAGTTAACGCAAAATCTTTGGGACGCAGGCACCAAGATAACCGACTGAGTTTCGATATATTTTTTTTACGCTTTATTTTACCATGATGGTATGACGAAAATTACAAATCTATTGCTAATTATTTTAATTGGCAAGGCAACATAAGTAAAGCGATACGCGCAGGTCAAGTTACAGTTTTGACCTTGCCAACGTTTACAGGTTACGTTTAAAGGTAGGATTTTTTAAGAAGTTCTACATTACGTAATGGGGGAGGCCGAAATTTACGCTTTCGAAACCTACTTGCATTTTAAATCAATTTTTATTTTTTATTTTTTGCTATTCAATGCTTGTTTTATGCTCATCAAGTAATATAATGCTTATTATTTATTCAGGTATTTGGGAAAGTTGATTTAGTAAATTTGTTTGTAGTTTATTACATAATTTTTATTTTTATTATTTATTTTTTTTAGAAATATGAAACTAATATTCTTTAGGTCACCTTGAATCTACGGTTATAATAAATAATCCAATGTTGTTTTTACAAAACGGTCACTTTGTTGAAACATTTTATATTGTCAATGACCCCAAAGAGAACGTTAAATTTAAAAAAAAAAAAAATATATATTAATGCATTTCCAAACAGTAACCATAATAGAGTAAAAACGTTATAAATCTGTGTTATTTTGTTACGGTTTTGTAAATTATTGGTTCACTCTGACCTTTTCATGTGTTTCTTTTTATAACCTAAAAAAAAGCCACGATAAGTTTTCATGAAATAAAAAAAACACAGTTAATAAGACTGCTACAGTGAAATTCTTTGCCTTTGTGTTAGTTGTTTTCCCACTGTTTTTATGTTTGTTGTAACACAGATTGTTTACCTACTTTTAAAAAAGCAAACCGAGAGAGCAGAAAAATCTTTATCGCGACCATAGGTACAAATTCGCAGCCACACACGTACCTTCGTTATGTTGGACTCACAACAGCCAGACGGCGTGATGCGAAAATGGCGACGCGACAGCAAAATAATCGCGTTATTGTGGACATGCGGTTTTTACTATTGAACGATTTTTACATGGAATGTTTCTTGCTGTTACGTACGCACCAAACATACGACACCATGAATGCTTGCAGGTGTTTGAAAAATGTGTGTTTGAGAGAATCATTAGTTCAGGTTCAAATTGTACAAAAAAAAATACATTTCGTTAACACATTTCAGAGACTTCAACAGTAAAATATAGTACACAAAACCTTAAAAGCACAAGAATAATAATGGAATTACTGCGATGTACTAGTTTAACCATTGTTTTTCTCTCGAAAACCAAAACCCATTCCAGTAGCGTCGCGCCTGCGACACAATGGAAAAAAAAAAAAAAAAAAAAAAAAAAAAAAAAAAAAAAAAAAAAAAAAAAAAAAAAATTCCGATCGTGAAGTCTGTCGCGGTCGCCAATCATTTGTCGCGCTGACGTGATGGATGTGTCGAACGTGATTGGCTGGGAATCTCCGCGTTGCCTCAGTCGCGCTCTCGCGATTCCAGCATCACACACGCGTGTTTTCGTCGGGCGCCATTCTGAGCGGCGAAGCGCCGACGGGAAGGTCGTCCCCTAGGCGGGGTTAGTCGGCGGGGACGCACCACAACGCCGAAATACCACAACGCCGAAATGCCAAATTGACCACAACGCCGAAATGCCAAATTGACCACAACGGCGACAGCTAGAAAACTGCTGTGTACCACAACGCCGAAATACACTAACGCCGAAAAATGTCATTCCAGGACTGCCACAAAGGTTAGGTTAGGTTAGACTAGGTTAGGTTAGACTAAGTTAGGTTAGACTAGGTTAGGTAAGACTAGGTTAGGTTATGCTAGGCTAGGATAGGCTAGGTTAAGTTAAGTTAGGTTATTTTACGCTAGGTTAGGTTGGGATAGGTAAGGTTAAGTTTGATTGTGGTATTTCGGCGTTAAGGTACATTTAAGAAACACACACAAATTAATTCAGTTGTTATTTCGACGTTGTGGTACACAGCAGTTTTCTAGCTGTCGGCGTTGTGGTCAATTTTGACATTCGGCGTTATGGTATTTCGGCGTTGTGGTAACGACCCTTAGTCGGCGCACGAGCGCGGTGTATGTGTGTGTGTGTGTGTGTGTGTGTGTGTGTGTGTAGTTCGGTCCCCGCAAACGCCATCTCGAGGAGGAGGTTCAAAGAACGGAAGGGGGAACATCAGACAATGGCGGCCGGGTTTGCGGAAAGGGGTTAGGTGGCGAAAGAATAGAATCTTGAGACACGAGACAACGAACGGGTCTTGGGAAGGAGGGAAGGGTGGGGAAGAAAGTTTGGCCGGGGAAGAAGAGAGGCGGTGGGAACGCGGAAGAGGGAAGCGAGAAGAAGATTCCCTCCCCCCCTGTACCGGCCCCTTGCAGACCGCAGTGGTGGCTCGCACGCCGCAAGCCCGGATAAACACAAACAAAGACGCCTCGCGCGGAGTTGCTTGGAGGAAGCTGGGGAGGAAGAGAGATGCCGTGTGGCAGAGACCGTCCGTCGAGCGAGAATCCTAAGATGCATCAACTCTGAATCAAAAATAAAATACCAGCATTTATGAGCACAAAATTAAATTTTTTTGTTTTAATTAATAACACATATTTAGTTCAGAAATGCTAATGTGAGCTATTCGAAATTTTTTTCATTATTCTTAGAGTTAACTCTCTTATTTTTAATTAAAAATTTAATATTTGTGGAAAAAAATAAATTTAATGGTTCTTATTCTTATGTTGTTAAGTGTAACGCAAAGCAGTCAGCGCATGATCTTTGTCACATTGAAAAATAAAACCAATAAATACATTAAAATAATTGTGTTGGATTGCAAAATAATTCTCTGTTCCTTTTTTTTTTCGATTGTAAACGCTATCTTCAAAAAATAAAGTAGGCATTCGGAAATCGACCACAACTTTTATCGTGCGCGCGTGTATTTCATAGATCCCCTAGAGAAAAATAACAAAGGTTTGAAGTTATGAGCATGACACAAAACTAAGTTTTACTCTCAACTTAAAATGGTGTTTACGAAACAGCGATTAGGTTAAATTATTCACAGGATCATTTAACACAGTTTTTTTTTATTTCTGAACTAGTGTGTCGATTCATATTCGAACGCTCTCTCTCTCTCTCTCTCTCTCGCTCTCTCGCCCTTTTTTTCACGCTGCATAACCATCTGAGTTTCCGTTAAACTGCTAATCGTGCGATGGTTTTGCTGAAATCACAATATAGCGCCACGGGCGTGTTATGGGATCGATGTTACTGGAGTAAGAATTAGAATTTTGTTTTCGTATGTTGGTTGAACTGGTGTAATTTGTAATTTATATATATTTTTTTTTTACATATTTTTGAGGATTTATTTACTAAACTCGTATGTGGAATATATTAAGTAACGTTCACGTACAAAAAATTGGGAATAAATATTGTAAGGATAAAAAAAAATTATATTTCAAGCAAGACAGTCTGAAAAAAGTGTAAATATTTATAGCTGTCCGATATCGTTTGGGTAGGTAGTGGCAAGCAAACATTTCATATCTAGTTTTTGTGTTTCTGTTTAACTCGTGGTTGGAAAAAAAAGGGTGCGTGTACTTATGTACGCACGTTAGAAGTTATGTTTACTTGGAATAGCAAAAAAAAAAAATAACTTTAACTTTGTATGCAAATAATTAAAATAAATAAAAGAATAAAAGTACTGGCGTGATATTATAAAAACGGTTATTAAATTATAATTAAAAGCATATTAAAACATTTAAATAAATACTCCGTATTCAGTATTAGTATAAACAAGTGTATAAAATAATTATCTAACTTTGGTAGTAAAATAAACGAGAAAATTTTAATTAACAATTAAAATAAATAAATATGCCAAATTATAATTCCAATTTATTAATTTCGATTATTTATTAAATTTTATAATTAACAATGCAAAAAAATTATACCTACGGAACATGACCTCACAAACACTACCATGAAAACGGCCAGAAGACCACTAAACGTTCCACACACTCCCTGCCAGAGACAATGTAGGCTTAGAAGCAACCTGACATCGTTGTACATACGGGAACATAGCCTCACTTATATAAATATACTTTAAAGAATTTATAAACACAATTTATATTCCTAATTATCACAATAAATAAAAGTGTTTAATAATATTGACATGTATTCAATATCAATAACTAAAGTATCAGATTTAAAAGCACGCATATTTGTATATACCCCCTTTTTTAAAAAAATCCTGTGAAGAATTCGTTGAATGGTGAGCGCGTATCGTAAAAATTCACTATCGTTATTTTATTACAATATTATATGTTCTGTACTTACCTTAGTTACATGTAGTATATTCCATGGTGTAGTAATGCATTATATTTCCTTTTGTATTATCTTTTACTTTATGTTTCAATTATTCACACTAGGTATAACTTCAGATTGTGTGTCTGTTGTATGTGTCAATGTTTTAATTCATTTTGTTTTGTATTTTTTAATTGTCTTTTTTTTTTGGTGTTTTTTTTGTATGGTGTCTACCACCCTGGCTCATCGCTGTTGGTAGTCATCTCACAACATAACAAATAAAATAAAAAATAAAAAGTAAATAATGCGCCTGAAAGTGTGTAACTTCAAAAAACTGGCATGTTCTCAATGACGCTATATTTTGCTGTCGCTTCGCATTGCGTCCATCGCGCTGTGGCGAACCCACCCGGGATTGGTCGGCGGCTCGCTGTTTGCGACCCACCCGCATTCGCTATCGACATCTCAGGCCATCGAGGAGTTTGACGACGAGCAGAAGGGGGGGTAAGCAGCTGATGGTAATCGAGCCAACATATAAACATTTTTTGTATCCTTACGTAATTCGTTTAGGAATTGATATGAATTATTTAAGTTTCGTCTTGAAATGCTCTCACAGGTGTGCCGGCTTATGTGCAAACTGATTAACGAGATAGAAAATAAAGAAAATAAATTTAACTTTTGACTAATGTCGCGTGTAACAAATCAAATGAACACTATGTTATGGAAATTAAATGTAAAAATTTAGTTGAAATTATACTTACACCCTATTATGAACTTTTATTTTTAATAATTCAAATAAAATCATTTTCTGAGAGGAACACATCATGAAGTAGGCCTACATTTTGCATTGTGTAAACATTTTTAAAGGACTGTTTTTTTTATGGAAGTGTCTATGTTTAACGATGGAATTTATAATAATTGCTACTTGTTAACCATCAGTATGATTGGTCAAGCAACACTCTACAATGTTTTTGGTGTTGAAATATGGCGGTTAAAAAAAATTGGTTTTCTGTAAAGTCGGTTTACGGACGATAGTTTAACGTGACAACGTCATAACAAAACATTGATGAAATGATTGCATACTTTTATGGATGAAATTGATTAATTTTTATTGAATTATCACTATTTTTTATGGATACAAAGAAGGAGTGAAATGAAATCTACAATTTAATTGATAAATTTACTTTTATTTGCACTCATTAGTTCAAATATGTTTATTACTTAACGAAGAGATTATTTTAACTATAACTTTTATACATGTTTGCTATTTAACTTCTTCCAATCGGTGTTATTCTGTTAAGGATAGGACGATGATAGGAAAAGTAGGAAACGAATGGGAGTGTTTCAAGTTTAATGTGCCTCGAAAAAGTCAAATCGAAGGTTGTTCCAATCGAGTGGAAGATAGATAGATGCGGCGCAAGCGTACAATGAGCGTAACGGGACACAGCGTAACGGGACAATGTGCGTAATGGGACACTTTTTCGTGTGTGCAGCAGGCGTTCATAGATTTTTTAGACGTTGTCACGTCAAAAAACAGATTTCGGCTACGTCGCAACATGCCATTTACTGACTAGTCCCATCTCCACGTTGTCAGCTATCAAGACGGCTGGTGTCTGCAGTAGTTTTAAGTTCGCATGTGACTTTATCCACTCCGAGGTTCTTGCCGCTAGCGAGCATGTCTTCGTAGCTCAGATATGTAATACGTAATTAATTACCGCTGTCGGTTCGCCTCTCTAGCCCGCACGCCACCCGAAATCCGTCCAGCCCTGCCGGGCGAAACACAACACCACCGCAGAGGCTAATTAAATGATAATTAACAACCGAAGCTTACTTCGAGGGTAAAATTAGAACGGTGTGCCTTGCTGAAGCCATCTCTCGATGAACTTTGCCAGGACGATATTTAATTACATACTGAATTATTTAAAATCGGTCTCCGGCAACTTTGCGTCTATACGGCTACGACGCGGTCTACAGAAGCACATATTCAAACTTAGAACCCTGTACTAATAACTTAGTCAATGTTAATGAGAAATTTCTGTACTCAGTCTTTGAAAAAAAAATATTTACCACAACTGCTAATTAAATTAATCAAACGTTCCTTAGTAAGTATACATAGGCACCGTGCAAAAAAAAATTAAATAAGGTAAATGTTTCTAATCGAAGTACACATTTTAAAAGTAACCATTGAAATCGATTTTTTTTTCGTGTGTGTATAAATACGTTTACTAAGTAATAGCTGTATTTACCCATTGTTAAGTTTTATCCTAACGTTTTTACACTTGAACATTCGCAGCCAAAAAAAAATGGCGATTTATAAGTAAATTTATGTAAATTTTACGCGTATTAAATTTTTTTTTCTGTAAACAAAAACTGTGCTATTCCTTTACCTATGAATATTTCACATGTAACGCGTTTATGGTTGCCATGCGGTCGACGACGGTGTAACTAAAGAACGGAACGTGGTGTTAGGCCTTTATTCCGTGACAAAAATAAGGGTTCAGGCGTACATGCTACACCTATATCCTAATCGTATTCCTAGCGCACGATAGGATATGGCCAGTCCCTTATTTTTAGGGAAGTGATTTTGGTGTCCTATGCCCTATCCATTGCCTATCTGTTGCCCAAATTCCGCGCATGCGCGGAGTTCACTTCTCCTTCGATTTTGTCCATATGTCAAACCCGCGTATGGTGTCATTAACTCGTATATAGTCATTTCTGTGCTCATCGAAGGACGTACCAAGCGTTTTGGTGCCCCCAATAAAGCTTTATGATGGCGAAATTATCCTGAAATACATTCTATACGCATTAGGTCATAACAAGATGTACCTGTAATAGCAAATTTAAAAGTACTTGAGAATATTATTAGAACGGCGATTCTTTTATTGTGCGATGGTGCTGCTATCTATTGTTTTTTTTGACGTGACAACGTCTAATAAATCGATGAACGCCGGCTGCACGCACGAAAAAGTGTTCCATTACGCACATTGTCCCGTTACGCTGTTTCCCGTTACGCTCATTGTACGCTTGCGCCGCATCTATCTCTCTTCCACTCGATTGGAACAACCATCGATTTGAATTTTTCGAGGCACATTAAACTTGAAACACTCCCATTCGTTTCCTACTTTTCCTATCATCGGCATATCCTTAACAGAATAAGACCGATTGGAAGAAGTTAAATAGCAAACATGTATAAAAGTTATAGTTAAAATAATCTCTTCGTTAAAGTAATAAACATATTTGAATTAATGAGTGCAAATAAAAGTAAATTTATCAATTAAATTGTAGACTTCATTTCACTCCTTTGTATCCATACAAAATAGTGATAATTCAATAAAAATGATTCAATTTTATTCTTAAAAGTATGCAATCATTTCATCAATGTTTTGTTATGACCTTGTCACGTTAAACTATCGTCCGTAAACCGACTTTACAGACAACCAATTTTTTTTTTCAAACCCATTTACTAATAATTTCACGATAATCAACCCAAATGGTTTCGTCCTCGTATAATCAAATACAATTAAGTTATTAACCTTTCCGGTCTGTTCGCTCACTGAAGTGGACAATTTATAATTCATTGATAAATGGAGTTTATCAAACCTGGAATTATGGGTTAATGTGCCCCTTCATTCTAGTGGACACCATACTTTATGGTTATTAATTAAATACATTTTATTTTATTTTGATTAAGTATTATAAAAATAATTATGCATTAATATTATCATTACATTTTAATTTATTACTACACAAAAATTTAAAAAAACATTAGTTTAGTTTCAATGAAAATTTATAATAAGATATATTTTAGGAATTGACAAAGTATGTTTGGAAGTGTCAATATAACAAAAAAAGTGTTCGAAGTAAAAATTTTAACTTTTCAATAATTATTTTCAAAGATAAAGCAAAATATACAATAAGACACTTGGACGATGAAACTTTAAAATAAAGTAATACACAATGGATGTTCACACTGGGGGCGACGAAAATCTTGCAAAGAGTTGTAGAGTAGACTCTCTCTGTTTTATTCGACTTACCCTCCCCAACTGTTCTGTCAAGTGCCCCCCACTCCAGAGAGCGTTACTCTTTTTTTCGTTATGATCTGTTAAGTCATATACTTGACTTGTTATATCGGCTGCAAAGATGTTTCACTTAAAAGAAGTATCGTAATCGCCCTGTATGGCCTATTGAAGTAACGAAACTTAATGTAACGCAGGGTTACTCGTGTGACCACACATGCCAATGTGACGCGAGTGTTTCTGGCTGAATGGCGGATAGTCGGCCGTATTTATAACTGGGCCATATTAGGCACAGGTGCTTCAGAATAAAATACCCGGGAGAAGATGTTTGTTGAGTTTGGAGTGTGACAGCCTCCCCGCCTCATGCTAGGTCGCGCAGTGGAGCGATGGACGCCGACAACTCGACACCCGCGCGGCCCAGGATAGGTACCAGCGCAAGGCTGGCGTCGGACGTACCGGCCAATCGCCAGCTCCGGGTGTCGCCAGCAGAGCCTCTCGCCTTGGGGAAGCCTTCTTTTCACAGACGAAAGAGCCAAACCACTGATCGTGCATCTTCGGTTTTTTTTTGTTCATTGTAAATAAATATGGCGGGGTTGATAGAAGGAAAGACCATAAACAAGGCAACGGTATTTATTTGTACGCCGCCATATTTTTCGTTTGCCGTGTGTCCGTGAATGTTTATTTTGGACAACTCATGATAATTAATGGTCAATTAGGTTAGGTTAGCTTACATTATAAATACTTTAAAACATTGTGGACGGTTTATTTGGTTACGATAGCTACATACATTAAAGATACTGTGAAATCATGTAAACGGTTTCCTAGCGCTGGATAGCTACATATTAAAATGTTATTTGCTAAGCAACCATAAAAAGATTTTACAGTATTTTTAATGTAGCTATACTTACCTAATATAACCAATTATCCACAACGTTTTAAAGTATTTATAATGTAGCTAACATATTATCCTAATCGACCGCAAAATTTAATGCCACACAGTTTTATACAGTGAGATAGAACGGCGTATGACGTATGAGTAAGCTACATCCCAAATATGTACACCTGTTGTGGTACGGAAAAAAAACCGAGCATTAACTTCGGGGAACTTCGGGGTGTGGCTCTCTCGTCTGTGAAAAGAAGGCTTCCCCTCGCCTTGCAGCGCCACCCCCCCCCCCCCCCCCCTATCACCCACCCTTGCCGGAGAGTCCCACTCGACGTCTGCACTGTTACAAGTTTTCAACTTGAATTCACGAAAGAACGCCGTTTACAAATTATCCAGAATCGTCGTAAATTCACGATCATCTTCGTAATTTTACGGGTGTGGAGTTCACTTTCTTTGAACTTGAATCAATAATAATAATAATCTTTTTATATTAACAAATAATCCAAAAAAACTTGATGATTTTACTGCAGAAACATTATTTTGTCTCCCACGTCAGGGACGTAAATAGAGGGTGCAGACGGGGCATTCTGCCCTGGGCACCGCATTTGGGGCAGAGTCATTTATACTGTACATATTAACTTGAATGTCGTAGCAAGAACACAAAAATAATGCTGAGGGCAGATGAACTGAATTTTTTTTTCTATTGAAAGATACATACATGCATATCGTCAAATATTTGAAAAATGGTATTTTCCGCGCACTATCCAACTTGCTATGTATTAAAAAAGACATACCTGCAAATAAAATAATTTATTTACCATTTTAATTAAATAGAATAGTGAAATTAATGTGTTGGCGATATCAGGTTTTGTCGGGAAAGGTTTTAGCTTGGTTGGTAAAAAAAAGGGGGGGGGGGGGTGGGGGGTGGCCACCAATAAGTGTTCTTGCCCCGGGTGTAAAAAGGTCTAGTTACATCCCAGTAAACGTGTGAGTTTACCTTGTTTACAACGTAACACAGAACTCGGAATTAGTTTCTACGAAGATCCAATTATCTGAGGTTACGAAGAATTCTTCGTTTATTTTCGGGCAATGCTTTGTCGAAAATTCCGTAATTTAACAGTCTGCTCGTCCAATTTCTGGGTCGACGCCCGAGGACAACCATCCTGCGTTGGGACACGTGAGGAATACCCAGTATGCTTCCAGCACACTGAGCGAGGCGACCCCCGTTGGGTTCGAGTCCCGGGTAAGGCTGTGTCGTTTAAATTAGACACATATTTTGTTGAGTACGACGAAACTGTCAGGTGACAGTCAAGCTCAAGTTCGGGCTCGTCGTTTGACGAAAAATTTCGCCAACGAGATACACATTAAAGAAATGACCAAAGTTTTTCGTCACTGGACTCACGTTTCACAAGAGCTCCATTCAAAATTCGCGGTTCGGCCATCCTGATTCCGATATACTTCCAGGTCACAACCGACATTTCGTCGAGAACGTTGGTCGTGGCATCATGCGTTTTATATTGTTTCGCGCATTTTTTGATCCCGAGGTCACTACGAACGGATGATAATGAAGTCCTTTTTACATCAAATTATAAAATTTAAAAAAAAATAGGAGAATTACATTTTATGGCCTCTGGTGTGGAACTATTCCGCAATTCCACCAAGGGAATATTTTAGGAAACCTTGGGGAAACCGAGATCAAGATAATGGAACAAAAACGAACCCGGGTCGCCTTCGATAACAGAGAGTGCAGTGTTTCTGACCATAAGCAACACCACGTTCGGCGTGACATTTCAGGGTCGATGGCTGTTCTTTGGGCGTTTCTCGCTACGAAGCCGTTTCTCTGGCGAGTGTCGCCTCGCCTCATGTGTGCGTCTCCCCGCCTCTCGCGGTCCCTAGCTCTTGCGACGTGAGCACGTTATCAGCACCCAGAAGTTTGGCCCTGACAGGAACCTTCTTCGTTCCTTTTTTTTTTTTTAATCTTTTCTATCGCCTCTTATTCCTTCGTCCCCAAGCGGAGAGACGATGAAGAGAAGGATGATGGAGGGTACCCAGGGCAAAGAATCAATTCCGCAGCAGTTGACAGTCATCCCCCCCTCCCCTTTTTTCCCTAACAATCTCCGCGCGCACCCTTCATCAAATCCCATAGAGTGTCCTGCCCTTCTACCCTCGACGCTGTCGGAGAGAGGCGCCTCGTGCCATGGCTGTCACGTCTTGTGGTGATGTCGGCGTTGGACACGAAGACATGCGCTCATGCATAACATAGTTCCTCGTGGTGAAGTCTTTGCATTTTAAACCAACACTGTTTACATTTTTGAATTTTGAATTTACGTAGAACGCTGGTTAAAAATTATCCTCGTGGATTTTCAAATGTCTTCGTTGCCTGAATTAAAATAGTCCATCGCATCCGTCCGCGTCCGTCACCCGTCCGTTCGTCATTCGTTCGTCCGTCAGCCGCCGAGAGATTTAAAACACTCCGCTCGTCCATCATAACAATTTTTTTTTTCCATTTTAATCCTGAAAATATTGGGAAAACTTAAATTTTGGAAGAGAAAAATTTCTTATGTAATTATATTAGTTAAAACAATCATGTAATATATAGCACTTATAACTCATTAAAACTCAATTTATTTTTAACATGTCCAGAGTTACCATGCGTAACTCTGAACATGTTTTGTAACTCTGGACATGAATTGTTAAAAAAAAAAAAAAAAAAAAAAAAAAAAAACAGCTTTTGAAATGTGCTCGAACGTAAGTTAAAAAATAATTTTGAAAGCAGCTAAACAATAAAACAAAAATTAATACCTTCTAGTATAATATAAGATTTGACACGTAAAAACTTAGCTGACATTTAGAGGTTATAATTTCACCCGTCCGTTTGGAAAAGTATGAAGTTACCAAACTTTTAACGGACAGACTGATGGATTTTTGTCTAGGTGTATTAACAAAACTTCCAATCACTTTTAAAGGCTAGAGTTAAAAAAATCTTCTTGTTTTTAACCGAAGGCAGAACAGAAGATGGAACCTCCTCATATTTTATACGAATAAACAGTCATCTTGAACTACAAAAAATTCTTTGAAAAAATCAGTAAATTTGATGTGTTATACTAACAGTGCGGTATGAAGTCGCAATACCGCAATATCCAATAGCTTTGCGGAAAGAGGTCGCAACTCACAAAGCTATATAAGGATCACTGCTGAAGGCTTATGACTCGAAAGTCGAGAAAATCATTCAGAAAGTACTCGAGTAAACGAGTGATAATATCAGGTTTAATTTTTATGTGTAAAATATTTTTTTTCCCCTCAAGGCTGTGACGTAGTCAATTTATTAAGTATGTAAGTGTCGTGAGTGTGTTGTAAAAGAGTCAAATAAGTATTGTGTCAAGATATTTAAATAACGTATTGTTAGGAACGGGGGAACAAGCGGGGTCGTGCGCACAGGTATCCAGATGCCTGGTGGGTCCTCGCGGCCACTGTAGTAACGCACGCATACCTTTGGGGATTATAATGGCCCAGCCTCTCCACCCTCCTGCCCCACGCATTCCTTATTCGGCGCTTAGAGGCCTGAAAATTCCGCAGGCTTACTGAGGCCACGCCGTGGTGTGGCGTGAATAAGCGCCGCTATTCTGGATGCTTCGAGCGTCAGGTCGGCCCGGGATGACGCGACACGTCACAACCATTCCAGTCAGTTCAAGGAAGGACGGCCAACGGATAAAAAAGACCGTGTGTGTGTGGACAGGTGCGTGGTAATGGGCGAACCACTGTTGAGCCTACACCAGTGAGTAGTTTGAACTGTGGACTTGACATATACTTAGTGATTTGTGAACAGACTTTTAAGTGTGATTTAATTAGTAATTTAAATGTTAGTAGCACATGAAACTGTATAAAATTAATTGGGCTATCCTTACCAACCAGATTTTACCCACGCATAACAATATATTTTTATTAGTTTGTATTCATAAATTAAATAGTTTCATATTTTCCAGCATAAAAAAAAGTTTAAATTGTAGACGACTCAAAATGTAGCTTGAAAGAAATTAAGAAAACCGAAATTAAAAATGCAGCTAATACATTCACAGAGGTCAAACAGGTATATGCTCCGTTAGGATTTAGCACGCAGGTGACGACGCGTTACTTAATTTTCTGAAAGTAAAATAAAAATAGTTAATGTGTTTCTCTTAAAAAATACTGCGAACGACCTGAATTTTGTGTGAAACTTCCATCAGGGAATTTGATAGAACATTCTCGCGGTGCATCATGTATGTAGTAATCGTTCATGTGTTCAAGAACAATTTTTTTCTGTTTCGTGACTCGTGAATGAAACATGTTTTACTCTCTTCGGGTTTCCCCGTGACATCTTCGTACCGTGGGGGGGGGGGGGGGGGGCGAAATGTATTTTGTTCTTCTTTCTTCCTCGCTGCTCCGGGGCGCCGCGCCCTCCCGCCCCGAACAACAGCGGTAACGAGCCGGGGCGTCGACTCGACATTCCCCCAGCCCTCCCTTCCCCCTGGTTGCGCTTCGCGCCATTCACCCGGAAGGAGTTCTTCGGCGTCCCTCCGTCATCCCTTCGTCCTCTTCGAGCCGCCTGATGACGCCTTCTCCTTCGGCAGCGCGCTTCACACGGTGACCGCCAGGAGCGCCTCGGCTTGACATTCCGTCAGAGCCCGGTCCCGCACACGGGAAGCCTTCATTTCACAGACGAGAGAGCCACACCCGAAGTCCCCCGAACTTCATGCTCGCTTAGTAGTATATAATAGGGGCTCCGAGATCAGGCCTCAGGCGGTGGTGCTGTGGTGCCGACCGCCATCTTGGATTCTGACGTCACGGCGGCCATATTGGATTGTGACGTCACGGCGGCCATCTTGGATGAGCGTAACGGGACGTAACGTAACGGGACATAACGTAACGGGACAAGCAGATCACTGCAGCCATCTTGAATCCGCCATCTGTAAATCGAGCGCCCCACTCATGATGAAATGTTCGTCTCTGTAGCCATATTGATTTTTTTCTGTTCCGCTGCAGGCCGCCATCTTGGATACCGTCGACTTTGTTTCTGTTGTTTGTTCCTAGATAGCGCCAGCGTCGCTCTTGATTTTTTTCTGTTCCACTGGAGGCCGCCATCTTGGATACCGTCGATTTTGTTTCTGTTGTTTGTTCCTAGATAGCGCCAGCATCGCTCTTGATTTTTTTTGTTCAGCCGCAGGCCGCCATCTTGGATACCGTCGACTTTGTTTCTGTCGTTTGTTCCTAGAGAGCGCCAGCGTCGCTCTGTCTCATCACATAAGGTCGATGTTCCATTACCTACCATAGTTATTAAGAACCTTATCGACATTTTAAATTTTATTTTTTATGAAAAATATATTGGAAACGCTGTGATTCGAACCATCGCAGCTCTGATCTCTAGGTTGGAAAACATACGCCTTTAACCGCTCAGCCATCGAGACATTTACCAGACCGAAGATTAAATAAGGTATATATAAAAATAAGATGAATGTTTGGACTTGTAATTTTTTTTAATTTAAAGTAATAATAGCACCACCTGTTCGAGACAGACCCACCATCTTGTCATTTGGCCGCCATCTTGAAAATCCGTAATTTTTATGCTAGAGATGCGGGAAAAAGTTCAAAATTTATTAAATTAATTGACAATAAACATAATGTTTGATTATATCGATGTACGTCCTTGGTTCGATTCCCGGCGAGAGTAAACGGTCGATCCTTCCTCCATGAAAGCTACCTAGACTGATCTACCACCAGCAGTACCAAGGTATATATCATCAACAGGTATGACATCATGTCCGCCATCTTGTCTATATCCGCTGGAGACCACCATCTTGTTTTTCATCTGCTAGAGTGTGCCGATCCCATGTAGTATAATTATCTGGTCACCATACTTTTGTCCTCAACTGTTGACATTGAACATTGACCTTGAAATTTGACCTTGACCTTGAAATTTGACCTTGACCTTGAAATTTGAACTTGACCTTGAAATTTGACCTTGACCTTGAAATTTGACCTTGACCTTGAAATTTGACCTTGACCTTGAAATTTGACCTTGACCTTGAAATTTGACCTTGAAATTTGACCTTGACCTTGAAATTTGACCTTGACCTTTAAATTTGACTTTGACCTTGAAATTTTACTTTGTCCTTGATGTCCATCACGGATCCATCATTTTATGTTCAGTACATGCTACCAGGAGCGACCACCTGCTGGAGTACACCATCTTGTGCGTGTACTCGTATTACCATCATGCTAGTTTTATTCTAACCTGCTACAGTGCAGTAATCATTTATTACCGAGGTGCCCCCCGCCATCTTGAAATTCGGACGCCATCTTGAAATCATGTAATAATGTAGCTAGAAAAGCGGGAAAAAATCCAAAATTCATCAAAAAAATCACTCATTAACTTACAAATCGAATCGATGGATCCCTGTCCACGGTTCGATTCTTGACCAGAGACAGTTGTAACTAATTATTACATAAATGTTAGGTTCTGTTTTCCATTACCTTTCGCAGAGTTTATTAATCATTCACTCTACGAAAATCAACTCAAGTCAATATACCGGACCAACGAATTAAATCAGTGCCGATTAGCCTATTATGAAAGTCTAATTTTTCAATAATCTGAATAACATAAAAGCCGTTCATGTACAAAGCCACACATATAGATCAATTGCCTTCAGTCCATGAGACCGAGTCATGTCATTATCAGACGTATAGGCTAGTCATTTCAGGACCACATGACCTTCGTAATCCATCGTGACATTTTTATACATTCTAAAGGACCAAGTAACCTTGTAAAATATTTTAGTAACACCAAGAGGTGATAAATTAGTAAATATTCAATCACTACATTTTGTACTACGCGCAATCAACAAAAAAGGAAGCACCAACAACGAAAAGACAGCACCACCAACGAAAAGGCAGAACATTTGGAAGCACCGACAACGAAAAGGCAGCACATTTGGAAGCACCGTCATCGAAAAGGCAGCACATTTGGAAGCACCGACAACGTAAAGGCAGCACATTTGGAAGCACCGACAACGAAAAGGCAGCACATTTGGAAGCACCGTAAACGTAAAGGCAGCACATTTGGAAGCACCGACAACAAAAAGGCAGCACATTTGGAAGCACCGTCATCGAAAAGGCAGCACATTTGGAAGCACCGACAACGAAAAGGCAGCACATTTGTAAGCACCGACAACGAAAAGGCAGCACATTTAGAAGCACCGACAACGAAAAGGCAGCACATTTGGAAGCACCGACAACGAAAAGGCAGCACATTTGGAAGCACCGACTACGAAAAGGCAGCACATTTGGAAGCACCGTCATCGAAAAGGCAGCAAATTTGGAAGCACCGACAACGAAAAGGCAGCACATTTGGAAGCACCGACAACGAAAAGGCAGCACATTTGGAAGCACCGACAACGAAAAGGCAGCACATTTGGAAGCACCGACTACGAAAAGGCAGCACATTTGGAAGCACCGACAACGAAAAGACAGCACATTTGGAAGCACCGTCATCGAAAAGGCAGCACATTTGGAAGCACCGACAACGAAAAGGCAGCACATTTGGAAGCACCGACAACGAAAAGGCAGCACATTTGGAAGCACCGACAACGAAAAGGCAGCACATTTGGAAGCACCGACTACGAAAAGGCAGCACATTTGGAAGCACCGTCATCGAAAAGGCAGCACATTTGGAAGCACCGACAACGAAAAGGCAGCACATTTGGAAGCACCGACAACGTAAAGGCAGCACATTTGGAAGCACCGACAACGAAAAGGCAGCACATTTGGAAGCACCGACAACGAAAAGGCAGCACATTTGGAAGCACCGACAACGAAAAGGCAGCACATTTGGAAGCACCGACAACGAAAAGGCAGCACATTTGGAAGCACCGACTACGAAAAGGCAGCACATTTGGAAGCACCGACTACGAAAAGGCAGCACATTTGGAAGCACCGACTACGAAAAGGCAGCACATTTGGAAGCACCGACAACGAAAAGGCAGCACATTTGGAAGCACCGACAACGAAAAGGCAGCACATTTGGAAGCACCGACAACGAAAAGGCAGCACATTTGGAAGCTCCATCAACAAAAAAAAAAAGGCAAAAAGGAAGCACAAGTTACGAGATCTATGTCTTAGTTAGAAATCAGAATACAAGAAATAAAAACATTAAATTCTCATAATTTAAATTATTTATTTTATTGCTTTACACTATACAAATGCAAGTAAAACAAGCCATTATTGTATGTAGCCAGCATTCCTCAGTTCCTTGAGTATGAAGGATATTTCTTTGATGCACGAATAGTTTCCTGCACAAAGCGAACCATGTAGAAGTCTTAGCCGGTCAACCAATATGTTTGGATCTTTCCATGATGTGTAATCATTCTCTTCTACCACCATCTTCCTTGCACCTTTATAATTATTATGATCTCTGGTGTCTTCCGTTTTACCACCAACCGCAGGGTAACTTTCATGTTTGAGACGGTGATCATCACAAGCTTGATCAGATTTATTTAATATATCACGTCGTTTCCATCGTTTCGGTCTCAGGACACCGCCACATTCTTCAATCTTGGCAGCTTTAGGTGCTTCATCATAGTCTATGTCTTTGTAAACAGCCTCAGAGTCACTGTAACAATCACCGTAGAAGGAATCGTCTTCACCCAATTTACCGTAATAATTCGATGTTGATGATGTTGAAGTGTCTTCATCGTCTTCATGCTTCCTTTTTAGGAGTCCATCATTTTTACAAAGTAGGAAAGATCTACTTGAATTCGGCTGGAATATATTCTCACTTTTCACGTTAAGGATTCTTCCATTGTCTTCATTCTTCCGTAAATCATCAACCTCCTTCAATTTAAGTTCGTTGTCGAGATCGGAAGAGCCAAGAAAATTATTGGCGTAATGCAGATCACTCTTCCTTAGGCTAGTAGATTCATCGTTGTCCTCTAGCCTGTACGCAGGCTTGGCGCTACAAGTTCTGCCATGTCTTTTTAGGCTCTCTCTCCGCGTAAACGACTTGCTACATCTAACACAACTTATCATATTGCGCAGTGGATTTTTAACACAGTCATTCTTCTCGTGTTGTCTTTTATTCTTTCTCAAGATAAACTCTTTACTGCAAAACTTACACCTATGTTCTTTCGATACAGCGTCAGATCCCAAATCGGAATTCATATTAGTTACTGAGACTAACGTCAGACACCAATTGAGTGTTTTAAATTAGATCCAATACTTAAATAGAAATATTTTCATATTTCATCAGCGAGAATTAATATATCTCATGCAAAAGTACTTTATGCATGTAGTTCTGCTTTTCAACAACAGATGTCGCCACATGTTGCTTGCAGGTAAACAATATTTAGTTCTTTTATGCGGGATGCGGGATGCTCACTAACGATCGCAAAAGAAGGATGGCTTCGCTAGACTCCAAGGAAAAGGAAGTTCGTCTTGCATGTTGGTGCTCCACAGATGTCTCATGGCGTAATATTAATTTGACTGAGTAATGATATTTTTTAATTCCACCTGATAAAAATATTGCAAGTTTTGATTTAGTAGCAGAAATTATCGAATTAAATGTAACTCCAAATAAAATGTCATGTCTCATTAGTCAAAAAAAAAAATCCATGCAGACAGCGGTTTCTCAGAATAGTCAGAAACACTTGAAGAAACCACAGGAATGATTGCAAGAACACGGGAAAAACCATCAAAATACTGACAAGAATAATCAGGAGCACACGGGAAAAACCATCAAAATACTGACAAGAATAATCAGGAGCACACGGAGAAAACCATCATAATATTAACAAGAATAATCAGGAGCACACGGAGAAAACCATCACAATATTGACCAGATTAATCAGAAGTACTCGGAGAAAACCACCACATGTTTTCTTTGATATCATAAAATTACAGGAAAAAATATTTAAAAATAAAAATAAATTAATAAAAAAAATGCATAAACAGTTTCTGCTAGCTTGTAAACTTATCATTGTTGAGCAAAGATAGAGTTCTTGTGCAAGCCAGAAATTTATGTATTTTTTTTATTAATTTATTTTTATTTTAAAATATTTTTTCCTGTAATTTTATGATATCAAAGAAAACATGTGGTGGTTTTCTCCGAGTACTTCTGATTAATCTGGTCAATATTGTGATGGTTTTCTCCGTGTGCTCCTGATTATTCTTGTTAATATTATGATGGTTTTCTCCGTGTGCTCCTGATTATTCTTGTCAGTATTTTGATGGTTTTTCCCGTGTGCTCCCGATTATTCTTGTCAGTATTTTGATGGTTTTTCCCGTGTTCTTGCAATCATTCCTGTGGTTTCTTCAAGTGTTTCTGACTATTCTGAGAAACCGCTGTCTGCATGGATTTTTTTTTTGACAAATGAGACATGACATTTTATTTGGAGTTACATTTAATTCGATAATTTCTGCTACTAAATCAAAACTTGCAATATTTTTATCAGGTGGAATTAAAAAATATCATTACTCAGTCAAATTAATATTACGCCATGAGACATCTGTGGAGCACCAACATGCAAGACGAACTTCCTTTTCCTTGAAGTCTAGCGAAGCCATCCTTCTTTTGCGATCGTTAGTGAGCATCCCGCATCCCGCATAAAAGAACTAAATATTATTTACCTGCAAGCAACATGTGGCGACATCTGTTGTTGAAAAGCAGAACTACATGCATAAAGTACTTTTGCATGAGATATATTAATTCTCGCTGATGAAATATGAAAATATTTCTATTTAAGTATTGGATCTAATTTAAAACACTCAATTGGTGTCTGACGTTAGTCTCAGTAACTAATATGAATTCCGATTTGGGATCTGACGCTGTATCGAAAGAACATAGGTGTAAGTTTTGCAGTAAAGAGTTTATCTTGAGAAAGAATAAAAGACAACACGAGAAGAATGACTGTGTTAAAAATCCACTGCGCAATATGATAAGTTGTGTTAGATGTAGCAAGTCGTTTACGCGGAGAGAGAGCCTAAAAAGACATGGCAGAACTTGTAGCGCCAAGCCTGCGTACAGGCTAGAGGACAACGATGAATCTACTAGCCTAAGGAAGAGTGATCTGCATTACGCCAATAATTTTCTTGGCTCTTCCGATCTCGACAACGAACTTAAATTGAAGGAGGTTGATGATTTACGGAAGAATGAAGACAATGGAAGAATCCTTAACGTGAAAAGTGAGAATATATTCCAGCCGAATTCAAGTAGATCTTTCCTACTTAGTAAAAATGATGGACTCCTAAAAAGGAAGCATGAAGACGATGAAGACACTTCAACATCATCAACATCGAATTATTACGGTAAATTGGGTGAAGACGATTCCTTCTACGGTGATTGTTACAGTGACTCTGAGGCTGTTTACAAAGACATAGACTATGATGAAGCACCTAAAGCTGCCAAGATTGAAGAATGTGGCGGTGTCCTGAGACCGAAACGATGGAAACGACGTGATATATTAAATAAATCTGATCAAGCTTGTGATGATCACCGTCTCAAACATGAAAGTTACCCTGCGGTTGGTGGTAAAACGGAAGACACCAGAGATCATAATAATTATAAAGGTGCAAGGAAGATGGTGGTAGAAGAGAATGATTACACATCATGGAAAGATCCAAACATATTGGTTGACCGGCTAAGACTTCTACATGGTTCGCTTTGTGCAGGAAACTATTCGTGCATCAAAGAAATATCCTTCATACTCAAGGAACTGAGAAATGCTGTCTACATACAATAATGGCTTGTTTTACTTGCATTTGTATAGTGTAAAGCAATAAAATAAATAATTTAAATTATGAGAATTTAATGTTTTTATTTCTTGTATTCTGATTTCTAACTAAGACATAGATCTCGTAACTTGTGCTTCCTTTTTGCCTTTTTTTTTTTGTTGATGGAGCTTCCAAATGTGCTGCCTTTTCGTTGTCGGTGCTTCCAAATGTGCTGCCTTTTCGTTGTCGGTGCTTCCAAATGTGCTGCCTTTTCGTTGTCGGTGCTTCCAAATGTGCTGCCTTTTCGTAGTCGGTGCTTCCAAATGTGCTGCCTTTTCGTAGTCGGTGCTTCCAAATGTGCTGCCTTTTCGTAGTCGGTGCTTCCAAATGTGCTGCCTTTTCGTTGTCGGTGCTTCCAAATGTGCTGCCTTTTCGTTGTCGGTGCTTCCAAATGTGCTGTCTTTTCGTAGTCGGTGCTTCCAAATGTGCTGCGTTTTCGTTGTCGGTGCTTCCAAATGTGCTGCCTTTTCGTTGTCGGTGCTTCCAAATGTGCTGCCTTTTTGTTGTCGGTGCTTCCAAATGTGCTGCCTTTTCGTTGTCGGTGCTTCCAAATGTGCTGCCTTTTCGTTGTCGGTGCTTCCAAATGTGCTGCCTTTTCGTTGTCGGTGCTTCCAAATGTGCTGCCTTTACGTTGTCGGTGCTTCCAAATGTGCTGCCTTTTCGTTGTCGGTGCTTCCAAATGTGCTGCCTTTTCGATGACGGTGCTTCCAAATGTGCTGCCTTTTCGTAGTCGGTGCTTCCAAATGTGCTGCCTTTTCGTAGTCGGTGCTTCCAAATGTGCTGCCTTTTCGTTGTCGGTGCTTCCAAATGTGCTGCCTTTTCGTTGTCGGTGCTTCCAAATGTGCTGCCTTTTCGATGACGGTGCTTCCAAATGTGCTGTCTTTTCGTTGTCAGTGCTTCCAAATGTGCTGCCTTTTCGTAGTCGGTGCTTCCAAATGTGCTGCCTTTTCGTTGTCGGTGCTTCCAAATGTGCTGCCTTTTCGTTGTCGGTGCTTCCAAATGTGCTGCCTTTTCGTTGTCGGTGCTTCCAAATGTGCTGCCTTTTCGATGACGGTGCTTCCAAATGTGCTGCCTTTTCGTAGTCGGTGCTTCCAAATGTGCTGCCTTTTCGTTGTCGGTGCTTCCAAATGTGCTGCCTTTTCGTTGTCGGTGCATACAAATGTGCTGCCTTTTCGTTGTCGGTGCTTCCAAATGTGCTGCCTTTTCGTTGTCGGTGCTTCCAAATGTGCTGCCTTTTTGTTGTCGGTGCTTCCAAATGTGCTGCCTTTTTGTTGTCGGTGCTTCCAAATGTGCTGCCTTTACGTTGTCGGTGCTTCCAAATGTGCTGCCTTTTCGTTGTCGGTGCTTCCAAATTTGCTGCCTTTTCGATGACGGTGCTTCCAAATGTGCTGCCTTTTCGTTGTCGGTGCTTCCAAATGTGCTGCCTTTTCGTTGGTGGTGCTGTCTTTTCGTTGTTGGTGCTTCCTTTTTTGTTGATTGCGCGTAGTACAAAATGTAGTGATTGAATATTTACTAGTTTATCACCTCTTGGTGTTACTAAAATATTTTACAAGGTTACTTGGTCCTTTAGAATGTATAAAAATGTCACGATGGATTACGAAGGTCATGTGGTCCTGAAATGACTAGCCTATACGTCTGATAATGACATGACTCGGTCTCATGGACTGAAGGCAATTGATCTATATGTGTGGCTTTGTACATGAACGGCTTTTATGTTATTCAGATTATTTAAAAATTAGATTTTCATAATAGGCTAATCGGCACTGATTTAATTCGTTGGTCCGGTATATTGACTTGAGTTGATTTTCGTAGAGTGAATGATTAATAAACTCTGCGTAAGGTAATGGAAAACAGAACCTAACATTTATTTAATAATTAGTTACAACTGTCTCTGGTCAAGAATCGAACCGTGGACAGGGATCCATCGATTCGATTTGTAAGTTAATGAGTGATTTTTTTGATGAATTTTGGATTTTTTCCCGCTTTTCTAGCTACATTATTACATGATTTCAAGATGGCGTCCGAATTTCAAGATGGCGGGGGGCACCTCGGTAATAAATGATTACTGCACTGTAGCAGGTTAGAATAAAACTAGCATGATGGTAATACGAGTACACGCACAAGATGGTGTACTCCAGCAGGTGGTCGCTCCTGGTAGCATGTACTGAACATAAAATGATGGATCCGTGATGGACATCAAGGACAAAGTAAAATTTCAAGGTCAAAGTCAAATTTAAAGGTCAAGGTCAAATTTCAAGGTCAAGGTCAAATTTCAAGGTCAATGTCAAATTTCAAGGTCAAATTTCAAGGTCAAGTTCAAATTTCAAGGTCAAGGTCAAATTTCAAGGTCAAGGTCAAATTTCAAGGTCAAGGTCAAATTTCAAGGTCAAGGTCAAATTTCAAGGTCAAGTTCAAATTTCAAGGTCAAGGTCAAATTTCAAGGTCAAGGTCAAATTTCAAGGTCAAGGTCAAATTTCAAGGTTAGGGTCAATTTTCAAGGTCAAGGTCAAATTTCAAGGTCAAGGTCAAATTTCAAGGTCAATGTTCAATGTCAACAGTTGAGGACAAAAGTATGGTGACCAGATAATTATACTACATGGGATCGGCACACTCTAGCAGATGAAAAACAAGATGGTGGTCTCCAGCGGATATAGACAAGATGGCGGACATGATGTCATACCTGTTGATGATATATACCTTGGTACTGCTGGTGGTAGATCAGTCTAGGTAGCTTTCATGGAGGAAGGATCGACCGTTTACTCTCGCCGGGAATCGAACCAAGGACGTACATCGATATAATCAAACATTATGTTTATTGTCAATTAATTTAATAAATTTTGAACTTTTTCCCGCATCTCTAGCATAAAAATTACGGATTTTCAAGATGGCGGCCAAATGACAAGATGGTGGGTCTGTTTCGAACAGGTGGTGCTATTATTACTTTAAATTAAAAAAAATTACAAGTCCAAACATTCATCTTATTTTTATATATACCTTATTTAATCTTCGGTCTGGTAAATGTCTCGATGGCTGAGCGGTTAAAGGCGTATGTTTTCCAACCTAGAGATCAGAGCTGCGATGGTTCGAATCACAGCGTTTCCAATATATTTTTCATAAAAAATAAAATTTAAAATGTCGATAAGGTTCTTAATAACTATGGTAGGTAATGGAACATCGACCTTATGTGATGAGACAGAGCGACGCTGGTGCTCTCTAGGAACAAACGACAGAAACAAAGTCGACGGTATCCAAGATGGCGGCCTGCGGCGGAACAAAAAAAATCAAGAGCGATGCTGGCGCTATCTAGGAACAAACAACAGAAACAAAATCGACGGTATCCAAGATGGCGGCCTCCAGTGGAACAGAAAAAAATCAAGAGCGACGCTGGCGCTATCTAGGAACAAACAACAGAAACAAAGTCGACGGTATCCAAGATGGCGGCCTGCAGCGGAACAGAAAAAAATCAATATGGCTACAGAGACGAACATTTCATCATGAGTGGGGCGCTCGATTTACAGATGGCGGATCCAAGATGGCTGCAGTGATCTGCTTGTCCCGTTACGTTATGTCCCGTTACGTTACGTCCCGTTACGCTCATCCAAGATGGCCGCCGTGACGTCACAATCCAATATGGCCGCCGTGACGTCAGAATCCAAGATGGCGGTCGGCACCACAGCACCACCGCCTGAGGCCTGATCTCGGAGCCCCTATTATATACTACTTCGCTTTTTTTAAGTTATACTTCTAATGCGACTTCCAACAATGTTGCGTTAAACGTTTAACGCTCCTGGGGAGGCGGAATAGAAAGAGAGAGAGCGAGAGTGTATGCTATTGTAAGGAACTAAGTCAAGAGTAAGAAAAAAAATAAAGATTCTGACAGTTTGTAGTGTCGCCATATTTGTTTCAATTTTCAATACCCTTTTTGTATATTACAATTTAAATTGCAGAAAAAAAACATGTTTCATAGACACATAAATAGTGAGTGTGTGTCATTTCTCTATGTCCACGAGTTCTCGCCGCGTCAATTTTCTCCTTGGGGCGAACCCGTCCGCTTAATTAAATAAACAGCTTTTATCGTTGAATGATTTCATGATTTATTTTATGAAAATACTAGCTAAACCCGGCCACGCTTTGCTGTGGCACAGTTTAATATTAATTCATTGTTTAATTTAATATTTTACTGTGCATGGCTGTGGAATGTAATAGAAGAAATAAAAATGTGTTTAGCTTAAATATTTTTATTGTAAAGCTAATGGAAGGACTACATTCCTTGTTTTCCCATTTTTTGCATAAACATATAGATCAGATGGTTTATCGACTCTGGAGCACCCGACATATAACTGTCCATGAGAGAAGCATTCATTTTCTAAATTCAAACCGCACACTTGCAAAGATTGTCCTTGTGCTTTATTGATGGTCATAGCGAACGCAAGGCGTATTGGAAATTGAAGTCGTTTGAACTCGAACGCCATATCTGTCGGAATAAGTGGCATTCGTGAAAGTAATACGTCTTCACCTTTATGAAGTCCAATCAAAATTGTTGCTTCAATAAGATTATCCATTAATTTTTTAACTACTAATCGTGTACCATTACATAATTTAGGCTGACAGATATTTCGAAGCAATATAATTGGCACACCAATTTTCAAATTCAAAATATGTGGTGGTAATCCTGGAACATCGAGTGAATTGAGAAATTCCGTTGGAAAGTTCACTGCTTCATTTTGGTGCACTACTGAATCAATAGATTTGTATGTCATTGTTTCACCTTCGATTCTGTTTATAATACTATTGTTCATATCGTGTACGTCAACATTTTTAGCCGCTAGAATGGCTCTTTCGCTCAACCATGCATGATTTTTGAATTTTGTTTCGATGTTTTGGAATACCTTGTCTACTAATTCCTCTTTTGAATCTACGATGTTGCATAAATCAGATGATAAGCTGATTTTTCCTGTTTCTGGATTTGTAGGTACAGTGCCGTTACCAACTTCAATTAATTGTCTTGAAAATATGACTGCTGTTGGATACAAAATACAAAATTCTGAAAATAGTGTTTCATTAAATCACAATTTTTTTATAAAACATAAGTTTACTCACTTTACAGATGAAATCCAACCAATTCCATTCTTTAATTAAACATTTATAAATGATACCATACACATAAACTGGTCACAGTGACACATTTTGTGCTTAATCAATATTTGGCTTATTAGAAAACAAAACAAAAGTGTTAAAAGATTATTGTTGGAAAAATCAACAAACACATTTTGCTATGACAACAGGGTTGATATGACAACCGGTTTGATATATCAACAATTATCATAACAACGTACGTGATTATAACAAATTATAATAGCAATATATAAGATATAAGCTATAAGATAAGAATTATTTAATTTTCAAATGTATTGTACGAAATGTATTTTTTAATTTAAACGTATTTTTATCAATAGAGTCGAAAGAATATACTTTCAAATTAAATAAAGTTTTTTATTCTTTCTTGAAATATATATATATATATATATATATATATATATATATATATATATACATATTTGTGTAAATTATAGACGTCAAGGCACAATGGTCGAGTAGCCTGATGTGCTTGAACTTCGACAATATGGTACAGCATCGTCGAGCGTGGTCACAACTAAGTTGGGTGACCATGATATTTAGTTATAGAAACTTTTTTTTTCCGACTTTTCCGGTGGATTTTCCCAAACTTTTATTTCATATAAACACTCTTCTGTTAAGATGCAATGTTCTGTAAAAATTTCAATCCACACCATCGTATACTTTCCGAGTTTTGCGGCCAAATACATACGGAAGCTAGATTTTTATATATATAGATGCTCTCATAAAAAAGTTTGTTTTATAGACATTCAATAGGTCTCTCTCTCTCTCTCTCTCTCTCTGAAAATCAATCGATGGATAGTTACAAATTAATTTCCTTTATTTTTTTTAGTTTGATTTGATACAATATGATTTCACTAAAAATCAATTTCTACCCCTTCCTATTTTCATTTCCACATTACGAAGTTTCACTTCTTCCGCGCGGAGGGACTCCACGCACTATTTTTGCATGCAATTAAAAACAATTTTTTAATGATGCCAAAGAAGTATAACTTCTCACGCGCGTACCTAAGTACACGCACCCATTTTTTTCCGTACCACAACAGATGTATTTATTTGGAATGTAGCTTACTCATACGTCATACGCCGTTCTATCTCATTGTATAAACCGGTGTGGCATTAAATTTTGCGGTCGATTAGGATAGGTTAGCTACATTATAAAATACTTTAAAACATTGTGGATGGTTGGTTATATTAGGTAAGTATAGCTTCATTAAAATACTGTAAAATCATTTTAAGGTTGCTTAGCAAATAACTTTTTAATATGTAGCTATGCAGGGCTAGGAAGCCGTTTACATGATTTCACAGTATCTTTAATGTAGCTATCCTAACCAAATCAACCGTCCACAATGTTTTAAAGTATTTATAATGTAGCTAACCTAACCTAATTGACCATTAGTTATCATGAGTTGTCCAAAATGAACATTCATAGGACACACGGCAAACGAAAAATATGGCGGCGTACAAATAAATACCGTTGCCTTGTTCATGGTCTTTCCTTTTATCAACACCGCCACATTTATTTACAATGAAACAAAAAAAAACCGAAGATGCACGATCGGGCGTTTGGTTCTCTCGTCTGTGGAAAGAAGGCTTCCCCCCGCACACCTCGTTCCGAACGTGTGACGTCTCACCTCTCGGCGCACGGCTTCCGGTGCGAATAGTTTCGTGAATGGACCCGGAGTCGCACGGAACGGAAATGTGTAACCACACCACGGCCCTGCCATCATCTGTGGCACAGCCAAAGGGAAACTTCACAGTACTAACTTTTTGATGAATATTAACAAGATTGGTAATATTTAAATAAAAAATTTCTTGTCGAAAATCATGTCCGAAGCTGGAGTTTATAGTATTTTTTTTTTCATGTCCTTTTTTCGCTTTTATCGGGGCCGTTTCATTACATAGTTTAAAATTTGGCTCTGCAAATGGAAAGATTCAATAATCGACGTGGCTGCTCCGGCAGAGAATTCTAGCGGCGGGTGTAGAAACTACGTTGTGATTCCCGTCCAGAAATTTTAGTTGAAAACACAATTTGAGTAGATTTATCACGCCCGGCATTAATTTTAAAGAATTCTAAGTTAAATTTTCTGTCCAAGTTCCGTATTATAAGTGTATTAGCGACATGAGAACACATAAATTTGATTGCTACTGAGGTTAAATGTTATACATCACTGGCGAGTAATAAAAAAATCCCTTTTTTTAAATTTAATACTACTTAATGTCCCCGCCTATCTGGGCTCGCACATGGAAATAGCCAAGTGATTTAATAACGATCACGATATCATAGTGGTGGCAGTTTACTAAAAGCAATTAATAATTTACTGAGGACGGATATATAGATCTGTTTTCGTATATCCTTTTAAAACTGTGCTTTAGAAGAGTAAATATGGCAAAAACATGTTTTCTTCAGAATAGTTTTTAGGCGTGAAGTACTTGTACAGATTAGTGAAAGCACTCAAGGGACTTGCATTACAACTTTTTTTTTCGTTTCTCCGCCATATAATGGTATGGGCACCACTCAAATTTCATATTTGCCCTGTGCACGACGAGAAGACTGCGCGCCGTGGATGTACCGCGCTAGAGGCACCAGCGGGCGTCGCGCTTATCATCCCGTCTAACACAAATTCACTTCTGGCTGGTTAGTTGTTTTTTATCTTGTAATCAATCCTAATACTATTGATTTTTCCTGCAGGTTTATTCCGATAGCGCACTTCCATTTGTTGACGGCCCAAAACGTTTCTCCCCAGTTATTTTCTAAACGTGATTTTCGAACTAGAAAATTCACGCAAGTGATAATAATTATAAGCACTCGCGTGATACTTTAACGCTTTAGATGATATTTAGTAAATATCTGTTGAGAATTTTTTGGACGAAACGTGCATTTAATGATAAATGATGATAAATTTTCGGGAACTACCCTTAAATTGTAAATTAAACAACCAGCATGGCGAGTGCTTTCCGAGGCTTTGAGCGAGGTTACGCTAAGACCAACCTTAAGACAGGATTCACCTCACACCATTTGCATTATAAAATGGGTTGCTCTGAAATACTTACGTACTGAAGTATCGGTTCTCAACGGTCTGAGTGTTGCCAAGGTGTTGGCAACAAACCCACGACCCGGGTCCTACGAGCACGACACGGGTCCTTACCACAACGCCGAAACACCATAACACCGAATGCCAAAATTGACCACAACGCCGAAATACCATAACGCCGAATGTCAAAATTGACCACAACGCTGACAGCTAGAAAACTGCTGTGTACCACAACGCCGAAATAACAACTGAATGAATTTGTGTGTGTTTCTTAAATGTACCTTAACGCCGAGATACCACAATCAAACCTAACCTTACCTAACCTAACCTAGTGTAATATAACCTAACCTAACCTAGCGTAAAATAACCTAACCTAACTTAACCTAGTCTATCCTAGCCTAGCATAACCTAACCTAGCCTAACCTAGCCTAGTCTAACCTAACCTAACCTTTGTGGCAGTCCTGCAATGACATTTTTCGGCGTTAGTGTATTTCGGCGTTGTGGTATTTCGGCGTTGCGGTGCGTGCGTCCCCGCAAGGGGTGGGACACTTCAGCGACCAAAAAGGCCATCGAGGATCCTCAACGGCGTCTGCACCAAGAGTCTCGTCACTGGAGCGGACGTGAATGATCAGGAGCAAACCGCTATCTTCTGGTAGCAGTACTCGCCAGATATGTGTAACATCTAACCTCGGTAACGATGCAAAATTCATGTGTTCTCATGTTGCAAATACACAAATAATACGAAACAAGGACGCGAGATTTAACGTAGAATTCTTTAAAATAATTCCGAGCGTGAGAAGTATACGCAAATTGTGTTTTCAACATTATTTGACGCTATTCGCACGTGGTTTCTACAACCGCCGCTAGAATTCACTGCCAAAGCAGCTACGTCGACTATCGAATAAATTTTTCAGAGTAAAAAGTTAAACTATTTAATTAAAATGCTCCGATAAAAGCGAAAGAGATTTGAAAAAATACTAAACCCTGGTTTTATATCTGATTTCGTCAATGATTTTTTATTAAAATACTGGCCATCTTTTTAAAAACCATTGAAAAGTTAATGCAGTTAATAAAGTTTTCTTTTAGCTCTGTAAACTTTGATTCGAACCCTCCACCACAGATGGCAGCATCGTGGTCACACATTTCCGTTCCATGTGGCTTCCATTCTATTCACAAAATTACTCCTACCAAATGCCGTATAACAAGAGCTAATTTGATACACATCAGAATGACGCGAAATGAACACTGTTGCTAGAACAAAGTACTTACCAGTACAACCCTAGACGCCATTTGCAACACATTCAAAGATTTGCAACTGGAATGTGATTAAGAAAGGAGCAAATGATCAGGCTAACAGCAACCGAATAAATCATTAGTAAATAGAAACCACAGCAAGATTTGAAGTTCAACGAACCAATGTAAAGTAAGTAGGTGTATAAAAAGTTTACAATATTAGTTAAAAAAAACTAACAGGCGAATACAAAATTAAACGAAAATCAATGCTTTACACAAGAGCAAATTATCAAAACTTGTATTAATGTCGTGTAATACATGACATCAACTAGGTTATATTATACAAGGGCCTGATAAGAATTGTCGACAGAAATTCGGATTAAATTTTTTCCAGTTTTACCAACATTTTTCACAACAATGAACTAAAACCTTTTGTGCTTTGATCACATTGCCCACTACTATCTAAGTTGACGTGTAATGAGTTTGTAATTTTCATACTGCAGGATAGCATCAATCGCTTGCACGTTTACTTCTATAAAATTTATTTCCCTAAAACCTTTTTGCAGGCTGTGATGAATCAGCGACAAAAACAAAAGAGGGACAGGATTGTAAATGGCACGAGAACATCGCAGTTCAACAGATACTCTGCAATAGACGTGCAGGTGATTTACTGGCGAGCGAACATTTGTCTGTGTGTTCCTCCGTTAAAGGTATTGTCGTTAAAATATTCAAGTCTGCGGCGAAGCGTTAAAGGCCACTTTTTTTTCTTCCAACTCGCGTATTTTCGACGTGTCATGGCACACAATCACAATCCCCGCTGTATTATTGCAGCAATTGCCCTTTATACCCGAGGTTTGCAGAGTACTATTTTTATTTCTACCCGAAGGAGCAATTTTTATTTTTTAACGTACATGTCCGCCCCACCAATCACGGGCCGGGGTGGTGATAGGGCCCGTGATTGCAAATAAAACTGGTTCCGCAAATTGCATTGCCCCCCCCAAAAAAAAAAACAGGTTAGCGCTTCCCCATGCTATCATACTTGGCAGCGATAACCGCATTACCACAGCTTATTTTTTTTCTCTTTGTAAAATCCTGCACGAGCAGATATTTTTGATTTTGTTTGATTTTTTTTAATGTTTGGGACAAATTGCAGGCCACGCGATTATCCCTTAAAGCTGGTGTTTCCGCCCGTAAAAAAGAGTGTTTGCGGCGGAAGCTCGCGACTGCGTAATTGCCGAGTAGCCGTTAAAACAAGCGACGCGTCAGAAGTCTGTTTTCACACGGCCAGCGGATTATATTCGGAAATGTTTGAAGTTCCCGTGCTCTGCACACGATGTAATGCCATTGGAGGGGGAGACAAAAACATTTAGAAAGAATTGGAATTAGCTGTGTGAAAACAATTAAGTTGTTATTATTGCAGTAACTTATTTAACAAATAACTCGCAACCGGATTAACTGGTCCACATCTGATGATTTATTTTTCTTCTGTATAACACTGTTATAACTTTAAAAAAAGCAGTTGAAAACATCCTTATAATAGTTTAAAATATAGTTTTTGTTTTGCAAAAACTAATAATTTTTGTTGCACGTTTAGCATCTTTTAAAATTTACAAACTGGCCAAGCCTTAAAATGAAAACACGTAAATGTAAAAATGATTGAAGCTGATCTCAAACCCGATACCTGATATGTTACAAAACCGTTGCGTTGTATAAGAGTCCGCCGACTACTATTGCGGGACATTCTTCTGAAGAAGTTATGTAGGTAAGTAGTAGGGTTGAATTCATTTGACGTAAAACTACTATTTAAAGCTTAAGCTCGTCCGCCTTGGGAGAGTGAAAACGTTGTTTGTTGCTAATTTAAAAACCTGTATAGGGCTTTAGTTTTAAGGTTAAGCATTTTGTGATAGTCTTTTGCGGGAAAATGTATTAAATATTTTAAAACTTCATTAAACAGGCTTAGAAGTCCAGAAGTTGGTTAATTTAAGAACTTTTTCTTTATCAAACAGGGATTAAATTTCGATTAGAAAAATTACTTAACTAAAAATTATACATCCTTACATATTTACTACCCATTAGGATTAAAATAAAAAAACACTATAATCAATCAATTAACAACACACGTCAACCTAAATATTATGTGGTGACCTAAAGGAAAAAAATCAATAAAACTTGTTTGGACGCTGATTTTTAACTCTTGTAGGGATTTTGAGTAAAATAGGCGTTTTTATTATAACGTGTTTAAATGCCAGTTTAAATTTACGCGTATTAGTGTTGAAATTTTTTTTCTCTAATTTGATCTCTCTTTAGACTATTTATATTTTTATTGAGAATACTCGGTTAATGTACACTTGGCTTTTATTGCGGGGCCATAATTGTTTAGTTATTCTTTCTGGCACCACTTAATTAGCTGTCTCTGTTCTGCGAACAATTTCTCGACTTGGGAAATTATATTGTCAGTATTTTAAGCTACACAGATAATTTTTATTAATGGATTAAGAACAGTCGAATAATTTCAAAAGAAATAACCAAGTCTCAAAACAGACAAATGTTATAGTAAGTTAAATATTTGTTGCTCAACATATTTTTCAGTAGTATTATCGTGTGCAGGTCTCTATTTTATTGCGCAATAAACTGATATTGTTTATTACCCATTATTTTATTATATTTGTGTTGTATAATACAAATTTAGTATATATATATATATATATATATATGACACTTGGTCATGTAAGACGTGCAAGTCGAGAAACAATGGACCAAAATGTTTCACCGGATGTTACGATAAATAATAAATGAATTATACGCAAAAAAAGCTGCTGTCCCTCAATGTTTTTGTTCGAAATCACTCGTACCAACGATCTAACTCTTTTAAAACAACATGTGCAACATGAAACGAACGTTCAATGCAAATTTGTTCGTTCGTGCATGCAAAATACTTATACATGGCCCACGTGAATTAAGTCGTTAAAAACTTCTAGAATATATTTTTAAAAATTGTTTATTTTAATACAAAATTTTAAGTTTCTTACTAACAATCTTGTGTGCCAAAAATGAACACGTCAAGTTTCTCTTTAGTCCCAACGTAAATCATGAGTATCGGTAGAGACCGGAAAAATTCGTGGATTCATTTCGTGACAGGCAGAAATTCAAACTTGTGTACATTTGTGGTGGTTCTGCCATTGGCTCGCAGTTCAACTGGAACTCTCTCTTAGGCCAATGAGAGACCATCGACCAAAGAAGCGTCGAATCACAAGCAAACCCAGTGGAGACGCCTCACAATTTTAGTACCCAAATGAACACGCGTGTTTACTTGAGAAATGCAGAGGATAATGGAGGCTATCGTAGAGGTCATTGAATCCGCGAATTTTTCCGGTACCTAATGTATCGGTGACTTGTTTTTGAGACCCGTGGTTCGGGTTCCGCGAAGCTAACTGGGACAGCTTGAGCCCGGGATGCTGGTGGTCCAGATGGTCTCGGCGGGGCCGCATCAATAACCCTCGCGAGATGACACGCCGAGCTGAGGACGTCCCGTCGTCGGCGCCGGAGCTCTGGGCCGCTCGCCCCGGCTCGAAAGCCGTCGAAAACGGCCGCCCGTCACGAGGGAAGAAAAACGCATTAATATCCCATCCATATTGTAACAAGAGCCGCAAGAAAGTCATTTCCCCTTGATAAGGGTCCGGGAGGAGGGGGGCTAGAGGCGGGGAAGGGGTTTCAAGGTTCAACGTCCCCTCCCGCCATTATCCTCAACTTTCCCCGCGGGAACAAGTTCAGAATCGAAAATGACACATTTACCAGAGTGTTAGGGCGAGATTACACAGCTTGCCCCCTCCCCCCCTCCCCCCCCTTCGCAAACCACCCTGGCGCTGGGCCATTCGCGCTTGCTCGGAACTCTATTATCATAAAATCTTGCACCGAAATCTCATTTCAGAATAACCGACCCTCCAAAGCCCTCCAACCCGTGCCACCGTTTTCCGCTAAATTTTTTTTATCCCTTACCTAGAAGTGGGAGAGGAAAAAAAACAGTGATATCCAATATCCACAAAGTCTGCAGCGTTGACAAGTTGCTTAATGGAAATGTATCGTTGGAGCAGAGTAAACTTCTCGGCTACGGTTTATTTTGTAAAAGTCAAAAGTGCTCTACTTGAATAGTTAAAATCTCGTCAGTTAATGTGAGTTTTTTGCTGCCTATTTCCTAAAATAAATGACTCTATGTCTATACTAAAGAAACAGCGGACTAAAACGAACTTCATAACAAGCATATGTCCTATAACTTAGTATAATATTTACTACGGTTGGCGTCCAAACTCCGTAAAGAAGCATGCTATATTCACGCTCAGATTTTCTGTGGATTATTACCTTATGACGTTTTGACTTTAATCTTGCTTACAAAGACAATTTTTGAAACAGAGGTTTCGCGCCATTCAATATGTCAGTTGTACTGAAATTCCAAAGGAAAGGCAAAATGTTCAAAATTATAAAAATTGAGCTATCATTTGGGAAGCTGAGATCAGTCTCAGAGCCAGAGTATATCGGAAGTGTGCTGAAGCGAGAGTGTTCTACTAGGGATCGATCGTTTTCGCAATGCGACGAGACAGAAAGGGGTTGGTGCTAAAACAGGGTGAAAACGTTCAGTTCCAGTGGGGTGAGACGAGTCGCCCTGTTTCCTCCCTCCTCCTCCTCCCCCTCTTCCTCTACCTCCTCCTCTACCTCCTCCTGCTCTACCTCCTCATATACCTCCTCCTCTACCCCATCCTCCTCTACCTCATCCTCCTCTACCTCATCCTCCTCTACCTCATCCTCCTCTACCTCATCCTCCTCTACCTCTTCCTCTACCTCCTCCTCTACCTCCTCCTCTACCTCCTCCTCTACCTCCTCCTCCTTTATCTCCTCATCTACCTCCTCCTCTTTTATCTCCTCCTCTACCTCCTCCTGCTCTTCCTTCTCCTGCTCTACCTCCTCCTCATATACCTCCTTCTCTACCTCCTCCTCCTCTACCTCCTTCTCCTCTACCTCCTCCACCTCTACCTCCTCCTCCTATACCTCCTCCTCATATACCTCCTCCTCTACCTCCTCCTCATCCTCCCCTCCTTCAACATTCAACTTCCGCCCAGCTTTACGACGGCCAGTCTTTTCAACTCGGACGAGCCCCGTGCTCGCGAGATCATCTCGAAGCGACAGAGTCGTGCTCGCTCGTGCGAGGTTGACTGGTTAGCGTCTGGGGCGAGCGCTGGCTCTATCCGCCGTCACCAGAAACACGGTTCTAGCTGGCCAATTTATTTTTCTTACACCTCTCTGTACATTCGTCCGCTGAAGTGTACATCCCAATGATAAATTATGTGTGTACAGATTTTGAATATTTTAAATTCTAGTTGGCATCCTTTCCTGCTATGATGATACATTTTTTTATTATTTATTTGTGCAGCCCCTTGGGATACGGAATTCGCAAGAGACTACAAACTCGGTGTATAACACCTCACGTTAATGCGAAGTTCCTAGCTGGATAGGAAATGAGTAGCTACACTGTGGAGGAAACCCTTACGTGGTATGAGAGAAAAACAAATAAATATAACCAAAATAGCAAAACCATTTATAGCTTAGTAAACTCTATACGAATTCACAATAAACTGATTAGATACGTAATACAATAATGATCAATTTACATACGCCAAATATACAACAAAAAAAACCGTTATGACACATGCAATCCCGGGTCTAGTTCAAAGCAATTCACCACGACCAAGGTAAAAGGACTAAACGCCCCAAAAAACTGCGCACCCAATTAAGCGCGCAAGCCCAACAAATTCAGTTACAAACAATGACTCTCAAAAATTCAAGCATTGACATACAAACCGAGACAAAGTACCTACAAGTTACACGAAGGTTTATTACTCTACCAAACCTGACAGTACTTCATTCGACGCGGCGGACTAGAGATTGCATGGCCGTACACGCGAATTATTCACCGTGGTCGTCGTTGCAAAGGTTATAAGCTGGCTAGCATAAATTCAAAATTATTAAAGGTGATGATCCTTTAGACATGAGTTCTCAACCCCGCTACACCAGCACGTTTGTTTCCCAAAGTGAATTTAAGTAAAGTTCTGTCAGACGTGCCCGAACAAAAATTTAACAGATACAAATTTACAATATGACGACCAACAGCTATGAAGTGATTAAATCTGACAGAACGGCAACAACAATACATGTTGTTTCTACTAAAACTCAGTTGAAAATAAGGAGGCTCCAATGAGCTCTGCGAGCCCTTAAATAATATAGCCTAACACAATTGCACACCAGACACATGAGAATTCACCTGTAAAAAAATTATTGGCGAGAGGGAGGGGGTAGGAGAGGAGTATAATGACGTGAGGAGAGGGATGGAAGGAAGGCGCATGTACGAACTCTGAAGATACACCCGCTTCAACTTGAAAGAAAAGAATTTAAAGAAAAACATTTCAAATGCAAACTATTATGAAATAATAAACCGTGACTTAAATACCTTGGTATTGGCCGAGTGTGATGGAGAGTGGCATGAGGATATAATGGCTTGCCTACGCAGCGTAGTTGAGAATGCAGGACCGAGACCTCAGTTCCGAGCCTGATGGAATATTGACCAACACCCTGCGATCGAACCCTGGACAGTTTCTCTCGCAGGCCTGGACAAACAGAGTAGGTACGGGTTTCCCGTTCGCCGATCGCCTCGCGTGACGGCTGCACTGCCAAAGCCCGACCCTGACGGACTTTTCCCGTGCAACGTGCGCATTGAAGGTTGGTATAGCTGACCTGCAACTGACCGATTTAACCACGGATTTGCCCCCTGTGGTTGTTTCCGGGAGTTTAGCCACTAAAGTCATCGCCGGCTATCGTCCCGTCGCCAACACTGCTCATACATATATATATATATAGACTGGAAAAATTCGCGAGTTCATTTCACGATAGGCTAAAATACAAATAGTTTATACCTCAGTGCTGCCTCTGCTATCGGCTCACAACTCACCTGGATGACTCTGAGCCAATGAGAAACACCCAACCAAAGCTGTATCGAATCACAGGCTGCTACGTTGGGACGTCTCACAAGACAGCAACCAATGAGTGGGTGACATTTGACCGAGTGTACGTAGAACTATGGAGTTCATCCTACAGGTCATTGAACCCGCGAATTTTTCCTGGCCCTATATATATGTATATAGTACTGACAACTTTCCATCGTCAAGTCAGAAGAGGAGAAATCACCCGCCTTAGCAGCACTTGATGGCGGGCAATCCGCGACGCTTATAGTCGCACCCTTGAAGTGTGTATTTGCGTCAGTGAGGTGGGGTGATAGGTGCGACACTCGCTGGTGCTTCTAGCGCATCATGACCTCTAAGCGCAAGGCTCTTAACTGGCGCGCAGGTTCACGTCGGACACAGGACAACTACGATATCTGAGCGGTAGCCATAACATTACATGGCAGAAAAATTAAGGTAAAAGGTGTAATGCAAGTCGCTTTAGTGTCTTCAAGAATCACTACAGAATGTTTCGTGCCTCTTCTAAAAATACAGTTTATAAACGAAATCCGGAAACAAAAGCACTCATTCGTCCTCAACGTATTTTAAAATGCTTTTCGTGAACAGACACCACTCGAATATCTTCAGCAAGTTTCAAATCACGTGGTTTTTCTCGGAATCTCTGCTACGCCGTGTGTGTGCTCTAGTAGACGGTTTTCTTATCTAGTAAGCACGCTGTCTCTGGAGGAGAATCGAATGTTCCCTTACAATTATTGTAAGGATATTACAGAAATTTAAAAAAAAATTATGAAACGTGTATGAGGATTCCACCTAAAACTTAAGAATTTAAATTAAATAATTTACTCATAGTTTTACTTCGCTAGAAACCAAGGACAAATATATGTATGTGATAAATAGTCTATATTTCAAATTTCAATATTTTTTGTATCAAAAACAATTGAATTCAAAGTAACCAAAAACGTTTACAACTTTGTTTTAAAGCCCGTGTTAACTTAATAAATTGCAGAAATCTTCACTATCGTATTACATCTGTGAATTTAGCTCAATCTTGCTTCATAACTTACGCTCTTTAAAAAACAGATTAGTTTTATTTAGTTTCAAAAATCATTTTTTATTAATTATATTCCCTGTAATTAATTTTTTCTATTTTTTTCACACGCACACACATACACACACATATATAATTTTTCTCTACATAATACATTGCATTAGAATCCTTTGTTTAAAAATAATATATAACTTAAAACACGATTAGGCCTACAGGTATTCAGTTTTCAAGTTAGGTTACTAAATGATGGTTTAGATATTTTAAAAAACAAAATACAATTGCTCCATACATCATTTTCTCACAATCCTTGCGTTAATAATAGGTACCATACGTTAAATGATAAGGTGCGCTTTAAATTGTTTTTACAATTTTTTTTTGTGTAGGTCGATTTTATACACAGAGACAAGTCCCCTTCTCCTAAATAAAACAATTCTTCTTTGTTTCGGTTGTAAACAACGTTCGTTAAGAGCTGGTGGATATATATAAGCTACAGATCAAATTTTTTTATGAAATCTTTGTGCAACGAATAAATAACCTCCTCTTTCCGACACCTTCTAAAGATTTATCTCTTATGTTTCATTGACAGCGTTTTTCATTGTTATTAATGCCGATTGTGGCTATTAGATTTATTTCACAGTTACAACAGTATACATTTTCACATACCATAATTTGCATTTTACTTACAATTTATCGCGCACCCAAAAAAAAAAAAAATTTCTTAACATCCTTCCACATATATCAGTAGGACATCCGCCGATCATCTGTCTAACTGTTCCGTGTGTGCTTATTCTGTAACATGGTACTCGTGCTGAAATTTCTTCTCTGGGAAATCATAATTCTTCTAGAGTAGCTCATGACAGTTTCAAATATCATTAATCCCTCATTGCGATAGCTACAAGAACACGAGAACATTTGAAACCTCGTAATACGGCATTTGGCAGGATTTATTTCGTGAATGGAGCGGAAGTTGCACGGAACGGAAATGTGTAACCACGGTGCTGCCATCTGTGGCAGATGTCGCGAACCACAGTTCACAAACCCAAATAGAAACTACTTTAACAAGATGAACTGTTTCTCAATAATATTTATTATCGAAAATCAGGTCCAAAGCCGAGGTTTAGTATTTATTTCAAGTCTTTTTTCGCTTTTGTCGGAGCCGTTTCGTTATATAGTTCAAAACTTCGGTCTGCAGATGGAATGATTCGACAGTCGACGTAGCTGCTCTGGTAGCGAATTCTAGCGGCCGGGGGCGGAAACTACGTGTGATTCGCTTCAAGACACGTAGTTGAAAACACAGCATTAATTCAAATAATTCTACCTTTTTTTTGTATTCTCTGGCGATCGTGAATCGTTGAAGCCAAAATGCGGAGGAGAGACTTTTTGCGGCACTTGCAGAGTTCCCTCGACTGCGTGTAACGGCGGTAACCACACGCTTGCTCCCGCGCGTACCACCAGCGGAAAACTCACCCCCAATCCAACCAAGCACAAATTAATATTCGCGCCTCCTTCATTGTTATTCATACACTCGAGGGGTCGTTCATCACTCGTCCTTCGACAACATCCCCCCCAACCCCCGCGGGGGCAAACAGCAGGCGGCTGGGTGCTTCTGGAGGCGCGCTTGACTTGCAAAACACACTCCACGTCGAGTTGCTAACTGGGTTGCATTGCGTAACCTCGGCCCGTGCTTATCACGTGGCCTCCTTCAGGTGATTCAGGCGGGGACGCACCACAACGCCGAAATACCACAACGCCGAACGTACAATAACGCCGAACGTACAATAACGCCGAAAACCATAACGCCGAAAGCTAGAAAACTGCTGTGTACCACAACGCCGAAATACATTAACGCCGAAAAATGTCATTGCAGGACTGCCACAAAGGTTAGGTAAGGTTAGGTTAGGTTAGGCTAGGTTAGGCTAGCCTATGTTAGGTTAGGTTGTGGTATTTCGGCGTTAAGATACATTTAAGAAACACAAATTCATTCAGTTGTTTTTTTAATTTTGCTTCTTTGGCGCCCCCTCCCCGCAGCAACATTTTTTGGCGTTACTGTATTTCGGCGTTGTGGTACACAACAGTTTTCTAGCTGTTGGCGTTGCGGTCAATTTGGCATACGGCGTTATGGTATTCGGCGTTATTGTACGTTCGGCGTTGTGCTATTTAGGCGTTGTGGTAACGACCCGATTCAGGCCACCGTGCGTTAGTTCAGGGAAGCGAGTCTTCATAAGCAGGGACACGGTTACGTGGTGAATTGCGATAAAGATGAAATAACACCGAAATAAAACCAAAAAAAAAAAAATGAAATCAATCAGCACATTCATTCGAAACTCATCTTAGATTTAAAATCCTAATATTTTAATATATTAAATTCAATTAATGTAAATCATTTAGCTTGGAGTAAGTACCAAAATGCTTGTACCAAATGGGTTGGAAAAGTTTGTTTTACTTTATTTTAAGTATATTGCAACTGTAAACGCGTATATATTTGCAAATTTATATTTATTGTTTCCATTAGTTATGCATGCTTATTATATTGTAAAATTGCATTATGTATCAGCCAAATGACAACGTTTTTGAAAATTAAGTGTAATTGAACAAGTAGGTAGGTGTCGTATTTGTTGAAAATTGTGCTATTTGTGAATAAACAAAGTTCGTAAAAAAAAAAATAACACCGAAATCTCATGTTGTAAAAACTAAACTGGCCTAAAAAATCATTATTTTTTTGTCTCTACTCATTAGAAATCATTTTGGAAAACTTATTTTATTTCTTATAAAATCACAATCAAAAGAACACTGGGCCCACGAAACTCTTTAAAATTTTATTTATTTTATATAAAATAAACTTGAGCATCATGCAGAATTTTTTATCACGTTAACCAAAACAGATTTCTATGCAATGAGCTTAGTGGTCTCTTCCTCCCCTTTGTTTATTTTTATTAACGTGGGTTGAAACTTTTTCTTGGTCTAAAATTTGGTCAAAGATAAGCTGTACACTATTTTCACCATACCTAGATATACATGTGAAAATCAACCAAAATATTTGTACTGTAAGAATAACTCAGGTGATTTATTTGTGAGATCATTGTTCGTTTATGTGGATAAGTGTGTTGCTTGGTTTTATAACCTTTGTTACAGTTTCTATGCAACACAAAAAAAAAATAATAAATTTATTTTGTTTCTTGTTAGGAAACAACCAAACCTAATAATATTCAAATTATGTCAGGTACCTAGGCCAGCAAGATAGTGAATCTTGCATGCTAATTACTCTTTATTTAATATAAGTTATAAAAATCGTTACGGTAAGGTCCACATTAATTTCTATATTAAAGTAGAACTGTTTGTAATTTAAATGCCTAAATTATTCAGGTTTCGATTATTACAAACCGTTTCTTCTATTAAATATGATATCAAGTCAATCAAGTGTTTAAAGTGAAATTGTTTTATTTGTCCTGTGCATTTTGGCTTTACTCGCTTTAGCGTAGTTAGATTTCAGCGTATGCAAAACTTTCATACGGGATTGTTCAAAGCCAAACAGATTGAGGTTTTTTTTTTTATATTTTGAATGATTATCGGATTTACAGGTGACAACTCAATTAATAAAAAAAGTTTCACTGAAGATAAACGCAGTCTTTCGTTAAATATAACATGTATACAGTTGATTAAACGAGGACAGTTCAAGGAGTGATCTTCACGGGAGCTTGGAAAGATAAAAATGCTATCAACGCATGCCTATATGTATGATGGTCGTTTGCAGATAGTATCTTTTTTTTGTTTCGTTCGAAACGCGCCATAAAAAGGGAGCGTTTCGATGGTGGGGGAAAAAAAATCCCCTCGAGAGCAAAGTGTTTTAGATCCGAAGAGGATTTAGCGCCTGAGCGAACAAGGAAAGTCAGGAAAGGAGGACGGGTGTCAAAAAATATACCCTGATAAATTGTGAGCGTGCGCTGTAGCGCGCGTGAGAGGCAAAAAAAAGACCATGGCTTTAAATAATTGATTGGCTTTCTCTTATTAGAAACACTGTTTTATGTAGTCACTCAAATGCGATGCCAATATTACCATCTCCTTTCTCTTTATTTCATATTTTTTCTCATATTTCAACAACCTGAATTAATAATTAATTTACAGCTCACTTTTTTTCCCACTTAGCCCGACAACAAAATATTAAAAAAACTTCATTTGTTTTTTGAAAATAAAGTCTATCTTTGCCAAATATCAGCTGGTATGAGCTAAAAACAAAGAGGCTTATGAAAACAATTTGTTTTGGCATAAAAGCTTTTTTTTGTTTTTATTACAAAAATATAAAGTTATTTACCCAACTCTCTGTGGTTTTAATTGAAAGCATGTTACTTTCATGCAGGTGCGAACTTTAACTCCCTGCAAGACACAAGATTTGTCAGGAGAAAATTAGTTCAAGTGAATTGGAGCTAATTTACGATCTTCAAAGACCCGGGTTGTAGAGCCTCAATTTATCGATTTCCAAAATAAAAACCAACATTCACTTTTTGTTTTTATTTTCCCTTGCTCCGGTGACTTCGCAAAAGTTTCTGGTATCAGTTATAATAACTAATTTCATCGATTGTTTGACTGCTTGATGCAATTCTCGGTGGTCTTCCGCTCATTTTTTTACAATCTGCTTTGTGTATTCTTGTTTTTTTGTCTCTACACTTGAACTCTCAAATCTTTTATCGATAACTAAATTAGCCAACCCTGAATTCCTTGAAATATGTCGTTATAGTTAACTATCACTACCACTTATTACTGCCCTTGCGTATTAATATTCGTTAAAATTGCCACCTTATTTTCATTTGCCTACAGTAAATTAATGCTGTTTTCTTTAGCAGCAGGGAATTTACGCAGACAACAAACACGTTTCAATTCATTACAACACACGTGTTTTTCTTTATTTGTGTGGTTATGATTATAAACTACGTTTTACTAGGTTTTTAAAATCAATTTATTGGTAGAAGCTTTATAGAACTCTACAAAGAATCGGGTGGGAGATAAAAATAAAATCGTTTACCTCAAAAAAACCATTCTTATTTTGATTCAAAGAACTTAAGACTAACCTACCGTGATTCTGGAAGAACTGGATAATCAATCCCCAACGCAGTTGCATTTAATAAAGAGAAGAGACGGTGAATTTAATAACCGCGGGTCGATCTGTCTCTCTCTCTCTGTTCGGGAAGTTTCTTCGCGACTTTCCCTCGCTGGGGCGAGCAAAATGGGACATCCGCTGTTATTATATTTGACCGACGCTTCGGAACACGTTCGCTCTGGTTTCCGGTCGACGACGCAGAGTGCGCTCGCGGACAGGGACGCACCACAACGCCGAAATACCACAACGCCGAAATACACTAACGCCGAAAAATGTCATTGCAGGACTGCCACAAAGGTTAGGTTAGGTTAGACTAGGTTAGGTTAGACTAGGTTAGGTTATACTAGGTTAGGTTAGGCTATGTTAGGTTAGGCTAGGCTAGGCTAGACTAGACTAAGTTAGGTTAGGTTTGATTGTGGTATTTCGGCGTTAAGGTACATTTAAGAAACACACGCACAAATTCATTCAGTTGTTATTTCGGCGTTGTGGTACACAGCAGTTTTCTAGCTGTCGGCGATGTGGTCAATTTTGACATTCGGCGTTATGGTATTTCGGCGTTGTGGTAACGACCCCTCGCGGACGTCCGGTCTCCTGAGCCGAGCCAGTAGGGCGGAGGACTCGGCTGTCGGAAGTTTGTCGTGCCTCGCTCGGGGGTTGTCGACGTGTCTCTGGTTCCAGGGGAGCGACGTGAACCTGCCAGCGCCCCTCAGCTGGCGCAGCGCCTCTTCAGCGAGCGATATCCTTGTTTTTCAAATCAATTTTGCGAGCTCACATTCCACAAATTGTAGTTACATGCTAAATTTTTTGCACCAACGACTTATTTTATTAGATTGATTTTTTTCCCAGGTTGGTCTTTACGTATTTGGAATGTTTATAAGTTGTAATACTGAACGACAAATCTATTTCGAGGGAAAAGGAATTGACAATGGCCAACAGAGAAGAACCATCCCAGCATTCAACTGAAGTGATTTCTGTAAATCGTGGAATACTACAACCATTGACTGCCGGACCAGGACTCGAACCAGTGTGTCCAGTGTATTACCACTGCGCTACCTCGTTCATGCGGCGAATCACTGCCACTCAGTTGTTGAGCGGCTGTTCAGATGAAGGGTTTGTTCTCACCCACCAAAATAAAACCTATATCTAGAGACCTGCAAAATTCGCGGATTCAATGACCTCCAGGATAGACTCTACTACATTCTACACACTAGGGCAAATGCCGCCTGTTCATTGGCTGCTGACTTGTGAGTCGTCTCGACCGAGTGTCTGTGATTCGACACTTCTTTGAGCGAGGGTCTCTAATTGGCCCTCATTACTCCAGATTAACAGTGAACCAATTGCAGAAGCAGCGCTAAGGTATAATTATTTGAATTGTAGCATATCACGAAATGAATCCGCGAATTTTGCAGGTCTCTACCTATAAATAATAAAAAAATACTGTAGCGATAGAAAAAAATAATCTTCTCCATGTCGAACCTGACTTTTGATGCTAGTTAAAATTTTTCTTAAGGTGTGATTGCACATTTTTAGTGCTGATTCTCAATGCATCAGATATGCGTTAAAATAGCATTCTAGGTGGGCTTTTTTAATTTTTGGACTTCCCATTCAACTGCGAGGTACTCAATGCCACTCGAAACTCACCACACACAAAAATCTTGATCTGCCAAGGCCCAGGGGCACCCAGCAACGCACCTGGAGTTTCCACGGCATTGCGACAGTACGATGCTTTATCGTTGGCTTCGTGCTGAGAAATTTTAAAGGGAACGAAACAAAAACACCCAGTCCTGAAGTCTGGAAATATATTTTCCGTAGGCAAAAAGATAAATCCTGGACTAGACTGCAAATCGAACCTCGGGACCTCTGACTCGTCAACTTTTGGAGTTCGGATGGTTAGACCTCACGACCAGAAAGTTCTCTAAGAGATCGTTAAGAACGTATGATGAGAGGAGTTTCATTTTAGTGTGTTTTAAAATGAGCACACATTAAATTCCGGTTGTGAACGAAGCTCCACTGCTCATCTGTACCTGCGCGGTTGGCACCGCCGGGACAGCGAGCTTTTGTGGCCCGCGGCGGGGGGTATGAATACAGGGCAGGCAATCACGCCACAGGGACAAAAATAAAAACAAAAGGCGCGGAAGGGCCCCCCCGACTCTTCCCCTAACAGGCTGCATGTCCCGCAGTAACGAGATTGCGCGCTTGTTAATGGGACGGGCGGAAGCGTCGCTGCAGGGCTGGGATTGGTGCTGCGAAAGGGCCACGTGATGACATGTGGCCGATAGTTAATGACGACGGGGGGGGGGGGGGGGGGAGAGGGAAGGTAGAGGACCCTCGGCGATAATTAAGCGGTTACTGGTTGCGCGGACCCGTCACAATACGTCCCAAACGAGAATTTCCCTCGCACGGGGTAGGGGGAAAAAAACGAAGTCCTATTCAGGAAATGCATTCAGCAGGAATTTTAGAGAGAGGTTTAACACGCCATTGAATTTGGGGAGAGGAAAAAAAAACAGATTTTGTTGATGGTCGGTTTTTTTTGTTCGTATTTTTGCGCGAGAGCTGGTACATTTCAGCTGCTAAGAGAAATTTAAGCGAGGGTTTCAGTTTTTGCCTGTGATATGTGACATCTAACATTGGCAACGAGCAAATTCACGAGTCCTCATGTTGCAAATACAGTTATAACACGAAACTCGGGCTTCGGAAACGAAATTTTTAACTTATAATTCTTTAAACATAATGCAGAGCGTGATAAATATACGTAAATTGTGTTTTCAACTACATTTCTAAACGCCGAATCGTACGTAGTTTCCGCACCCGCCGCTAGAATTCGCTGCCGGAGCAGCTACGTCGACCGTCGAATCATTAGATTTGCAGACCGAAGTTATAAACTATATAATGAAAAGGCTCCGAATTAAAACGAAAAAGACTTTTAAAAAATTGGTTGTCTGTAAAGTCGGTTTACGGACGATAGTTTAACGTGACAACGTCATAACAAAACATTGATGAAATGATTGCATAATTTTATGAATAAAATTGAATCATTTTTATTGAATTATCACTATTTTGTATGGATACAAAGAAGGAGTGAAGTGAAATCTACAATTTAATTGATAAATTTACTTTTATTTGTACTCATTAATTCAAATATGTTTATTGCTTTAACGAATAGATTATTTTAACTATAACTTTTATACATGTTTGCTATTTAACTTCTTCCAATCTGTGTTATTCTGTTAAGGATAGGACGATGATAGGAAAAGTAGGAAACGAATAAGAGTGTTTCAAGTTTAATGTGCCTCGAAAAAGTCAAATCTATGGTTTTTCCAATCGAGTGGAAAAGAGATAGTTGCGGCGCAAGCGTACAATGAGCGTAACGGGATAATGTGCGTTACGGGACACTTTTTCGTGATTGCAGCTGGCGTTTATCGATTTATTAGACGTTGTTACGTCAAAAACTAAGTGTCCCACGAGCGACTGGAACTGCAGCATGAGTTTACTAGTGTCTGTAACTTCTGAAATATTTTGAAGTCTTCAGAAGAGAGGCTGATTCTTTGGGACGCTTTGTTACTGCCACTCTTCCAATGTCTCGTAATAATCATTTTGTAACTCAGAATGAAAGCACCCGTGTATCTTAAAAATGTTTTTCCCTTGTTGAGTTGGTTTTTGGAATGTGCGCGTACAACGTAAATATGTTCAGCATAAATTAATGAAGGAATTTTTTACACAAAGTAAGGGTAAGCGAATACATAGATATGTATATATTTTCCGTGTTATAACATGTCATAAATTTTATGCGGTGCATACAGTCGATAGAATGATGTATGTTTGTGGGCTCGCGAATAGGTACGTCTCTCGTGGGCTGACGGGCCTTTGTTGTAACTGGCAAACGTACACACTCAGACCATAATTAACTGCTTTCAACTGAACCCCGTTGTTTTCAGATATTCCTGTTTGGTCATGGGAAAGCAACATTGAAGTATTTGTCCTCGAAATTATTAAATCATTAAATGAACGTACCTTGTCATAATTAATCAAATGTATTGTTATTTTTTTTAGAGAAAATTACGACTCCTTAATTGAAAATATTATGGAATAAATTTTTTAAATGGTCCAAGATATTCGCATTACTGTCATTAAAATCACAGATACCTAATATAATTTTTCACTAATAGACCTCTTAATAAAAGCATTCTTACTAAAGTCATTTATAAATTTTGAATGTGATACAAAATCACTATACAAAAGTAAATTCTATAGCCCAAACTAATAAAACTATTTGTAACCACTTAAATAAAAAACTAATCAAACGCCTCAGTGAATGAGATTACTTACATTATAACTTATTTATAAACATGTAATTTGGCTACGAGATAAAACATATGTGCAATTTTTTTCAAACTCAGTTAACATTGAAAATAAAATTAGCTAAATGCACTGTAAACCAATGCCAGGGAGCTATGCTACCAAACACAAGCGAGTATAGGACTAATATAGTGGCATGGAGTGGCAATATAATGTTTATTAGTTAATATTAACATTTTTCTATTTTATTATCCGTGTAGAAACATTATATTTTTTTTTAGCTTCAATTTGAAAATTTTTGTCACTGGAGGTTTATATTTACAACTAATTTGTACAGCGATAGTTAAAGGTCCCCTATGAGAAAAAGTGTATATTTTATTAAACTTGTTTATAGCCGTTAGGGTAGGTCGAGGCGATAGGTCCAGGCCGTAGCGAAAAGTGCAACGCTCAGGAGTGGACGCGTGAAGAGAGGGGTAAGGGCAATACTTGACCGCCCCACTCCCCACTCTCGAGCAAGCGTCTGTGCAGAGAAGTATGCATATATATATATATATATATATATATATATAGTTTGACGTGACAACGTCTAAGAAATCGATGAACGGCGGCTGCACGCACGAAAATGTGTCCTGTTACGCAGATTGTCCCGTTACGCTGTGTCCCGTTATACACATTGTTCCGTTACGCCGTGCCCCGTTACGCCCATTGGACGCTTGCGCCGCATCTATCTCTCTTCCACTCGATTGGCCTATGCGTCCGAGGAGAAGAAAGACAGCGGTAGCACACAACTAACATCTACACGTGAACTGTTTCGTCGACTGTTTATAAAGTGAAGTGAAAAGTTAATGTGGTTTTCATTGCTTATAACAACAACAATTTCGGCATTAAAGGTTAATTATTCTTGCATTATAAAAATCTGATAACTAGTATAATTTCAAGTATTTATTCTTTTATTATTAAATCAAAAATGATTCAAATTTATTCAAAAAACTATGCAATCATTTCATCAATGTTTTGTTATGACATTGTCACGTTAAACTATCGTCCGTAAACCGACTTTACAGACAACCAATTTTTTTTGTTACGCTAACACTTGTCCTGCTGACCGCCGCTCTCCGCTGGGAACACTGTGATAAACCCCATGTCCCAGCTGCGCATTTATTAACTTTATTGTGTACTTTAAAGCTTCGTTTTATCGTTAGAGTAAATTATTAATTATGTTGTTTTAGGTTCAAGTGGATTATTGCAGTCACAGCCATGAACCTTTTTTTTTTCTATTATAATGTTGGGTTCGTAAATTTTTAATAAATACAATCTTAATAATCATGGTCCGTTAGTTATAACTATTTTTTTTTAATTCTAACACATTGTCAGTTGGTCGATATTAACTGTCTATAAACATGCATGAAATTGTTAATTGTGAATAAAAAAAATTATGTAACTCTCAGTGTCACAATGTGAACTTAGCGTCTTCAGTTTTTGAACTTTTTTTTTTTTTAAATAATGGCTGAATTTTAAACGCAAAGAGTTATGGTGAGAAATGTTGTCGCGGGGGCGAAATGTAGATTATAGCCTGTCCCCTCCCCCTTCCCCAGACAACTCTGTGAGGAGGGGGGGGGGAGGAATCACCCACATTACCTGCACACACGAGCAAAGCGCGGGGCGTCCTGGTGGGACGCGGAATCCAGCTCGGGAGAGTTTATTTTTTGTTGCTAGGTAGCCTACAGCTTACCGCCAACAGCCAAAGGGTCAATTCGTCCTTGTTCAGATATCGTTATCATTTCGTAATGAAATGTCAGCAAGTGCATGTTACACCCCGTGACTCGACCGGGGCTCGAACCCAGAACCCCTCGCGCCGTCAGCCAGTGTGCAGACGTGCGTCAAGTTGGCGACCACACATTGGAATTTCAAGGTCAAAATTTGTAAAAAAAAAAAAAAAAATTAGGAATCAATTTGTGCTAATTAGTGCCGTGGAAAACAGAATTTGTGCTGCATTACGTAAAAGGTTATAGCATATAGTAGTAAGTTGGTCGCCAACTTGACGTCAATTTAGCGACCACCCAAGGAAAATATCATTTTTATGTCACGAATTAGTGCCCAATTTGTGCTGCCAGAAGCCAAAATTTCGAGATAATCGCAACGTAAACAAAAATGTTATAGCCCTTGATATGTTTGAAGCAAATTGACAGCTGGCGACCACACATTTGCATTTCAAGTTCAAAATTTGTCCATAATAAGTGCTCGATTAGTGATAATTCGTGCCGTAGGAAACAGAACTTGTGCTGCATTACATAAAAATGTTATAGCATATAGTAAGTTGGTCGCCAACTTGACGGCAAGTTGGCGACCACCCAAGGAAAATATCAACGCTGCGGAGGTCGGCTAACTCGGGGGAAGAAGGGGGCGCCTGATGGCGGAGGTAGCGCGCGAGGCGTGGATTAGATATTAGATTTATATTTATTTTATTCAACAGACAAATACACATTACAAACGAACATTACAGCAAATAAAAGAGCACACTCCAGCTAACTCAGCTGTTTCGTGATTAAAATAAATACATATTACAATAAAAAAACAACAAAACAGTACAAAATATCACCACTAAAATTTCTGGGAAAAAGACAAAAAAACCAGAGTACAGAAAACAAAAAGGGAACAGAAATAAAACAAAAAAAGACCCGAAAAAACTTAAAAATTAAAAAACCAGGTCGCCATCTTGCTTCCAGGTGGGAAAAGTAAGTGGTCAGTGTGGGGGCCAAATTAGTGGCACGAAAAGGTAAGTAACGAAATATAACAAGAAAAAACAACAAAAATAATTAAAACCAAGGACCTGAAGGCCCGCGACAACAGGTAAGTAATACCATAAAGGTAAGTAGAGGCGTGGTGTCTCTTCGGGCGGACCCTGGGGTGCGCCACTGTGATAGGCGGGTGGCCGGGACACTACCGCCCTATCGCGGCACAGTTCCCGCCCGTGTCCGGCCGTACACCGACCTCTGGTGCACCGCCATCTTGCCATTTTCCATTCTTTGATACCACTTGCAATAAAGCTTCAGTGGTTTTTTTTTTGACGTGACAACGTCTAATAAATATATGAACGCCGGCTGCACGCACGAAAAAAGTATGACTCTTTGTCACGTTACGCAAATTGTCCCGTTACGCTTTGTCCCGTTGCGCTCATTGTACGCTTGCGCCGCATCTATCTCTCTTCCACTCGATTGGAACAACCATCGATTTGACTTTTTCGAGGAACATTAAACTTGAAACACCCCCATTAATTTCTTACTTTTCCTATCATCGTCCTATCCTTAACAGAATAACACAGATTGGAAGAAGTTAAATAGCAAACATGTATAAAAGTTATAGTTAAAATAATCTGTTTGTTAATGTAATAAACATATTTGAATTAATGAGTGCAAATAAAAGTAAATTTATCAATTAAATTGTAGATTTCATTTCACTCCTTCTTTGTATCCATACAAAATAGTGATAATTCAATAAAAAAGATTCAATTTTATTCATAAAAAGTATGCAATCATTTCATCAATGTTTTGTTATGACGTTGTCACGTTAAACTATCGTCCGTAAACCAACTTTACAGACAACCAATTTTTTTTAAGTCACTTGTGAACTGGCGTGGTTACCATGACAGTTGTAACTTGATGTAAGTTTTTGGACATACGCCATTGCTAAGAACTTTTTCTGTTGAAGAAAAAATAATAAATAAAATAAATAAATAAAAATAAAAATAAAAATACTCAAAAAAAAAAAAAAAAAGATACAAAAAGCACACAAAATTAAGCAAACAATTGCTGTTGTCAACAAGGATATGAACACCACAAAATATTCCGAAACAGGAATATGGTCAGCAAACAAAGAAAAAACAAAGAAAAATGTACTAAGAGAACGTAAAAATCCCCACAAATGATGACAGCACAAAAATATTGAAACCCAAAATAATTCAGCACAACAGTTGAAGCGAGACAAAAAAAAAAAACATGACAAAACGAAAAAACAAACAAATACAATAGTTTTACCTAAACAGAAACAAGCGACGTTTCGGGAACTGCTATCTGCTCCCGTCCTCAGGCAGAGACGCACATGGTACGGAAACACAGGTGCGACTGAGAAGGGGCTGGAAAATGAGGGTATTTATCAGAGAAAGGGCTACATCTTGCTCAGCCAATGACAGACGAGCTGTCTCCCCATTGGCTGTGCACCATGTAGTTAAAGCGGATTGGTTATGGTGGGTTGAGTATTGGCTATTGTTTTGTGCTGCAGGAATGTTTCTCTCTTTATCAAAGGGATCCACATATTTTTTAATTCAATGCTCTGCTGGCTGAAAATATTTTTATTGCTAATAATGAAGGCCGATTCTTTGATTTTCCTTTTTATTTTATCGGATTCCTGTATGAGTGGTGTGGAGTCTTCCCAGAGAATTTTGTGGCTATTTTCCCATGTATGTTCAGCAAGTCTGGATTTTAGGGTTTCACCCTTCTTGCAGTTGTTTTTGTGTTCTTTGATTCGGGTGGATAGAGCTCTGCCAGTTTCACCTATGTACATGTGGCCACATTCACAGGGGATTTGATACACACAGTTGTGAGTTTGTAATTTTTCTGTGGCTGGTTTCACCTTGGTAACAATACTTTTAATAGTAGATTTAGAACGGAATGCTGTTTGAAGTCCATATTTATTTCCTAGGCGTCTTATTTTTTCTGAAAGCCCTTGAACATATGGAATAACTAGGGTTCCTGCAGGTTTCTCAGTTTCTGTGGATTTGAGTGTTTTGTTGGATTTCAAATGCTGTTTGATGGTGTTGACAGGGTAACCATTGGCTATGAGTTCTTTTTTTATATGATTGTGTTCAACCGCAATAGATTTCTCATCAGAACAAATAATCTCAGCTCGGTTGGTTAGTGTGTGAATTATGCCAGTTTTTGTTGTTTTGGGATGGTTGGATGCAAAATTAAGGTATTGGCCTGTGTGCGTAGGTTTCCTGTATACTTTTGTTTCCAGGCTGTTGTTTTTTCTGCTGACTAGTACATCCAGGAAAGGAATGCTACCTTTGGTTTCTTTTTCATATGTGAATTTTATTGATGGCCTCAGAGAGTTGAGGTGGTTCACAAATTCCTCCAAAGTTTCAGGTCCATGTTGCCAGACAGTGAAGGTATCATCCACATAACGGAGCCAGATTTTTGGAGGGCTATTACTTTTGCTAAGTGCTTCTTGCTCAAAGTTTTCCATAAATATATTGGCCATAAATGGTGAAAGAGAAGAGCCCATTGCCATGCCATCGGTCTGTTTGTAGAAAATATCCTTGAACTGGAAATATGTTGTGGTGACACAGAGGGTAATCATTTCCATGATGGATGGGATTGGTATTATAGTTCTGTCCTTTAGGGTTGGATCAGCTTCCAATTTCGCCTTGACAATGCTGAGTGTTTCGGCTACTGGCACATTAGTGAAGAGGCTTTGGACATCAAAACTCACCAGGGTATCATTGTTTTCTATTTTCAGTGTTTTGACTATAGAAATAAAATGATTAGAATCTTTGACAAATGTATCTGTCTGTCCTGCTAGTGGCTCAACAATTTTCAGGAGATATTTTGATAGTTTCTGGCATGGGGAATTACAACAACTGATGATCGGGCGCAGAGGCATGTCGGGTTTATGAATCTTTGGAAGACCGTAAATGTGGGGTGCTTTACTGCTGTGTGGTGTCAGTTCTGATCTAGATTTTTCTGGGATGTGATTCTGATGTTTTTTTAGAGTTTGGTACACTTTTCTTTCAATGCTGGCTGTGGGGTCTTTTACCAGTTTTGTATATTGATCTGTGGTGATCAAATCAGTAATTTTTTGCTCATAGTCTGGTTTGTCAAGTATGACTGTAGCACGACCCTTATCGGCTGGGAGGATTACAATGGTATGGTCGGATTTCAGAGTTTTGATGGCCTTTAGTTCATCAGGCGGCAGATTCGGTTGAGGTGGACCAGCTGAAGTGATTGCTGTACGCACATTCCAACGAAATTCTTCTTGTTTGGCGGCAGGAAGTTTGTATATTGCACTCTCAACAGATGAAACTATGTCAAGTGCAGGAATGTGTCGTGGAGCAATGCTGAAATTGAGGCCTTTTTGTAAAACATTTTCCTCGCTATTGGACAGCTTTCTTGAAGATGAATTAACGACAGTGTTGATGCTCTGTGTTGTGGGATGTGTTTTTTTATTCATCTTACTCGTCAGTTTGGCTAATTTATCTTTTTGCTTCTCTTTGCACTGTAGAGACCTCTTTTGGACCAGATTCGTGATGGACTGATAGATGCGATTGAAATCTTTAGTATTGAGGGTAGACTGAATTTCAAGCTGTAGTGCCGAAATTTCATTGTTCAAATGTGATTTTTGGCAGTGATATGCGGCAATTCTTTCACTCAAAAGCTTTTGGCTGGCTTTCCGGGTTATTTGTTGAGCCTGTTTGCTGTTGACCGGGGATTTGATTGTGAGTCCTCTAGGAATGACTCCCTTACTGCGACATTTACAGAGAAAAGTCAAGTTATTCGAACATTGTGATAAATCAATTAATTTCTTTTCCAACTTCCTCAGAGAAATATGCATACCGGGTCCATACCGGGCATTAATGTTATCTTTAAAAGATTTGTGCAATGGGAGTGCATGACTTGATGTAAGTTTTTGGACATACGCCATTGCTAAGAACTTTTTCTGTTGAAGAAAAAATAATAAATAAAATAAATAAATAAAAATAAAAATAAAAATACTCAAAAAAAAAGATACAAAAAGCACACAAAATTAAGCAAACAATTGCTGTTGTCAACAAGGATATGAACACCACAAAATATTCCGAAACAGGAATATGGTCAGCAAACAAAGAAAAAACAAAGAAAAATGTACTAAGAGAACGTAAAAATCCCCACAAATGATGACAGCACAAAAATATTGAAACCCAAAATAATTCAGCACAACAGTTGAAGCGAGACAAAAAACATGACAAAACGAAAAAACAAACAAATACAATAGTTTTACCTAAACAGAAACAAGCGACGTTTCGGGAACTGCTATCTGCTCCCGTCCTCAGGCAGAGACGCACATGGTACGGAAACACAGGTGCGAGTCGCACCTGTGTTTCCGTACCATGTGCGTCTCTGCCTGAGGACGGGAGCAGATAGCAGTTCCCGAAACGTCGCTTGTTTCTGTTTAGGTAAAACTATTGTATTTGTTTGTTTTTTCGTTTTGTCATGTTTTTTGTCTCGCTTCAACTGTTGTGCTGAATTATTTTGGGTTTCAATATTTTTGTGCTGTCATCATTTGTGGGGATTTTTACGTTCTCTTAGTACATTTTTCTTTGTTTTTTCTTTGTTTGCTGACCATATTCCTGTTTCGGAATATTTTGTGGTGTTCATATCCTTGTTGACAACAGCAATTGTTTGCTTAATTTTGTGTGCTTTTTGTATCTTTTTTTTGAGTATTTTTATTTTTATTTTTATTTATTTATTTTATTTATTATTATTTTTTCTTCAACAGAAAAAGTTCTTAGCAATGGCGTATGTCCAAAAACTTACATCAAGTCATGCACTCCCATTGCACAAATCTTTTAAAGATAACATTAATGCCCGGTATGGACCCGGTATGCATATTTCTCTGAGGAAGTTGGAAAAGAAATTAATTGATTTATCACAATGTTCGAATAACTTGACTTTTCTCTGTAAATGTCGCAGTAAGGGAGTCATTCCTAGAGGACTCACAATCAAATCCCCGGTCAACAGCAAACAGGCTCAACAAATAACCCGGAAAGCCAGCCAAAAGCTTCTGAGTGAAAGAATTGCCGCATATCACTGCCAAAAATCACATTTGAACAATGAAATTTCGGCACTACAGCTTGAAATTCAGTCTACCCTCAATACTAAAGATTTCAATCGCATCTATCAGTCCATCACGAATCTGGTCCAAAAGAGGTCTCTACAGTGCAAAGAGAAGCAAAAAGATAAATTAGCCAAACTGACGAGTAAGATGAATAAAAAAACACATCCCACAACACAGAGCATCAACACTGTCGTTAATTCATCTTCAAGAAAGCTGTCCAATAGCGAGGAAAATGTTTTACAAAAAGGCCTCAATTTCAGCATTGCTCCACGACACATTCCTGCACTTGACATAGTTTCATCTGTTGAGAGTGCAATATACAAACTTCCTGCCGCCAAACAAGAAGAATTTCGTTGGAATGTGCGTACAGCAATCACTTCAGCTGGTCCACCTCAACCGAATCTGCCGCCTGATGAACTAAAGGCCATCAAAACTCTGAAATCCGACCATACCATTGTAATCCTCCCAGCCGATAAGGGTCGTGCTACAGTCATACTTGACAAACCAGACTATGAGCAAAAAATTACTGATTTGATCACCACAGATCAATATACAAAACTGGTAAAAGACCCCACAGCCAGCATTGAAAGAAAAGTGTACCAAACTCTAAAAAAACATCAGAATCACATCCCAGAAAAATCTAGATCAGAACTGACACCACACAGCAGTAAAGCACCCCACATTTACGGTCTTCCAAAGATTCATAAACCCGACATGCCTCTGCGCCCGATCATCAGTTGTTGTAATTCCCCATGCCAGAAACTATCAAAATATCTCCTGAAAATTGTTGAGCCACTAGCAGGACAGACAGATACATTTGTCAAAGATTCTAATCATTTTATTTCTATAGTCAAAACACTGAAAATAGAAAACAATGATACCCTGGTGAGTTTTGATGTCCAAAGCCTCTTCACTAATGTGCCAGTAGCCGAAACACTCAGCATTGTCAAGGCGAAATTGGAAGCTGATCCAACCCTAAAGGACAGAACTATAATACCAATCCCATCCATCATGGAAATGATTACCCTCTGTGTCACCACAACATATTTCCAGTTCAAGGATATTTTCTACAAACAGACCGATGGCATGGCAATGGGCTCTTCTCTTTCACCATTTATGGCCAATATATTTATGGAAAACTTTGAGCAAGAAGCACTTAGCAAAAGTAATAGCCCTCCAAAAATCTGGCTCCGTTATGTGGATGATACCTTCACTGTCTGGCAACATGGACCTGAAACTTTGGAGGAATTTGTGAACCACCTCAACTCTCTGAGGCCATCAATAAAATTCACATATGAAAAAGAAACCAAAGGTAGCATTCCTTTCCTGGATGTACTAGTCAGCAGAAAAAACAACAGCCTGGAAACAAAAGTATACAGGAAACCTACGCACACAGGCCAATACCTTAATTTTGCATCCAACCATCCCAAAACAACAAAAACTGGCATAATTCACACACTAACCAACCGAGCTGAGATTATTTGTTCTGATGAGAAATCTATTGCGGTTGAACACAATCATATAAAAAAAGAACTCATAGCCAATGGTTACCCTGTCAACACCATCAAACAGCATTTGAAATCCAACAAAACACTCAAATCCACAGAAACTGAGAAACCTGCAGGAACCCTAGTTATTCCATATGTTCAAGGGCTTTCAGAAAAAATAAGACGCCTAGGAAATAAATATGGACTTCAAACAGCATTCCGTTCTAAATCTACTATTAAAAGTATTGTTACCAAGGTGAAACCAGCCACAGAAAAATTACAAACTCACAACTGTGTGTATCAAATCCCCTGTGAATGTGGCCACATGTACATAGGTGAAACTGGCAGAGCTCTATCCACCCGAATCAAAGAACACAAAAACAACTGCAAGAAGGGTGAAACCCTAAAATCCAGACTTGCTGAACATACATGGGAAAATAGCCACAAAATTCTCTGGGAAGACTCCACACCACTCATACAGGAATCCGATAAAATAAAAAGGAAAATCAAAGAATCGGCCTTCATTATTAGCAATAAAAATATTTTCAGCCAGCAGAGCATTGAATTAAAAAATATGTGGATCCCTTTGATAAAGAGAGAAACATTCCTGCAGCACAAAACAATAGCCAATACTCAACCCACCATAACCAATCCGCTTTAACTACATGGTGCACAGCCAATGGGGAGACAGCTCGTCTGTCATTGGCTGAGCAAGATGTAGCCCTTTCTCTGATAAATACCCTCATTTTCCAGCCCCTTCTCAGTCGCACCTGTGTTTCCGTACCATGTGCGTCTCTGCCTGAGGACGGGAGCAGATAGCAGTTCCCGAAACGTCGCTTGTTTCTGTTTAGGTAAAACTATTGTATTTGTTTGTTTTTTCGTTTTGTCATGTTTTTTTGTCTCGCTTCAACTGTTGTGCTGAATTATTTTGGGTTTCAATATTTTTGTGCTGTCATCATTTGTGGGGATTTTTACGTTCTCTTAGTACATTTTTCTTTGTTTTTTCTTTGTTTGCTGACCATATTCCTGTTTCGGAATATTTTGTGGTGTTCATATCCTTGTTGACAACAGCAATTGTTTGCTTAATTTTGTGTGCTTTTTGTATCTTTTTTTTTTGAGTATTTTTATTTTTATTTTTATTTATTTATTTTATTTATTATTTTTTCTTCAACAGAAAAAGTTCTTAGCAATGGCGTATGTCCAAAAACTTACATCAAGTCATGCACTCCCATTGCACAAATCTTTTAAAGATAACATGACAGTTGTACTCGCCCGCGTGAAATATTAAGTTATTTCGTCACGGCGCTTACAGACCAGAACCCGTCAGTAAATACGTGGTTGAAACAAAGAATAGAAGGGTCTGAAATGTATAATGTTTGCCTTGACGTGTCAAAAAAAAATTTGGATAAAAAGTTCAAAATTAGACTTATAGCAAAAAATATGGGAAAAATCCCAGATGGCGGGGACCCCTTAATCCTCGGACTCGTTTCATCAAGTCGTCACTATTGTTTCAGCGATTTTCCTGTCAATTTGTTGCAAAAATAACAACTTTTTTTTTAAATATTCAAATCAAATTTTCTTAGCAGACATTTACCAATTATTATCTAATAGCTGTAAAAAAGTCAGGTATGTGTTTCTGATTACAACATTTTACAGCTCTTAAAATAACGTTTAGTAATTATGTAGTGAGAAAATCTGTAACCCAGCAACAAATTTAATAGAGTTAACCGAATACATTTACCAAGAAACTTAGTAGCAATGGCAAGGAATTGTGTGGGACAGACCCTTGAGTCGCTTAAATCTCTGGCTTGAAAAATGTGTTTCACAGTTCAACAGACAAATAACACCTGTGTAAATCCCCGGCTGTTTTGTAGCATCAGTCACGTGATCAATATTGAATCACAGAGGGAGGAGGAGAGTTTATGATATGCCCGATGCATAATGTTTGTATTGTGTAATGTACTTTGCACTGCGTACGACTTGTCCAATGTGTTTTTTACTACTGTATGTGGCCTTATATTGGGCGTATATTGCAGATTATATTGGGTGTTTTAGTAAATAAATAAAACTTTCTGGTATCTTAGTTTTGGCATTAAATTTTAATTCAGTTACCGCCGCGTCTAGTATAAGAATAATAGATAGGTATATCCACAAGATATTCCAAAATTCTAATCCGTTGTATTATTTTCAAATGAAACAATGGTTTAACTTATTTTCTGTGTATAAAATATATACACTCATACTAAGGTAATTTAAAAAAAAATACTTGGGAGATCAATGACAGACACTAGTAGTAACAGAAATTTTATGTATATATATATGTATATATATATATATGAAAACTAAATAATTTACTTTTCAACATATTCACCATACAAATTGAATCAATTTGCATAGCGTTTGACAATTTCTTAAATATCTTCTGCAATAAAAACTGCCGCCTGGGAATGAAGTCAGTCACAGAATTTCGAAGTGCCTTGTCATCGTAGAAGCTGTGCGACGCAAGCAGCTGTTTGATATGTTTCAATGTCAAATCTTGGTCCGAAAAAAAAGGGGGGGGGGGCGGAGATAAGAAACATTCCAACTGAACTGCTGCAGAACTTCTTGGGTGCGTCTAGTCGAAAATTATCGTGAACCATCACTATACCGGAGATCTGCTTGCCCCGACGCGATGGCTCGTTTGAGTTTCTACATTTGGAGGGATCTTTCATGAGACCGTCCATTTTCAACTGTCCACTGTCAACGAGTCCACTGCAATACAGTCTACTAACTCTACTCCTCAATACCCACAGAACACATGCTCACAGCGCCTTTAGAATGATGTTTCTATTTGCGCCCTTTTCTCGCGCATTTTTTAAAAAGAATTATTTAGTATTCTCAAAAAGAAGGTGCAGAATTTTACGCTGTCCCGACTCTCTCGTAATTTGTTCACTTTGCTATCGTTCCATATTTGATGGGATCTCGGGATTTTTTTTATACAGCTCACCGCTTTTGCAATAAGACGTCTGACACATAAAGAGAATACTCCTTTTTTTTCCCCCTCCCTTCAAAGTCCCAGATGCCTGTCTACAGTTATTCCTGTCGTGTTCCAATGGGACAGCGGTCCTTTCCTCGTGTCTTTTTTTTTTCCCCTTCCCCAGCCGTCGGCTCTTTCAAATAAAGAGCAGAAAGTTTTTGCGGCAGATTACACGCGACTGTTTGTCGACATCAGCAGTATCTTCTGCCTCTCTCTCTCTCTCTCTCTCTCTCTCTCTCTCTCTCTCTCTCTCTCTCTCTCTCTCTCTCTCTCTCTCTCTCTCGCTCTCTAAAGCACAGACAAGCACACGTGTTTCCCTCCCTAACCCCCGACAACCATCTCGAGGACCAAGTCGCTGTAACACCGGGGAAGTACATTGATGTTGAAGGTCGTGTTAAGGTTCGGAAAGAAATTACATATTTGCTGTACAGAAAGAACACATGTTTCTGTATTTCACTAAAAAAAAAATTCTGGGTTCTTCGCAAGTAGGGTTGCCACATTTTTGTCCTCTTTTCGTAGCCTCGTCAACATTCCGGGCGGTTTTTTTTTTTTAACAAACTACAGCAACTTTCCTCGTTTTTCAATTAAGTATGAAAAAAGAAGTGTAAAAACGTGTCCGAAACATATGCAATTTGAGAGAGAGATTCACAGTGATGGACCTGAGTCAGAGTCAGAGACCTGACTAGAGACCTGCCAAATTCGCGGATTCAGTGACCTCCAGGATAGACTCTACTACACTCTACACACTCGGGCAAATGCCACCTGTTCATTGGCTGCTGACTTGTGAGTCGTCTCGACTGAGTGTCTGTGATTCGACACTTCTTTGAGCGAGGGTCTCTTATTGGCCCTCATTAATCCAGATTAACAGTGAACCAGTGGTAGAAGCAGTGCTAAGGTATAATTATTTGAATTGTAGCATATCACAAAATGAATCCGCGAATTTTGCAGGTCTTTAGTGATGACTAAAAAAATTTCTTTCACGTATCTTGGTTTGGTTTAGTTTACAGTTATTCTTTCAATTATATTCAATATTTATTTTTAAAAGTAATTTCCTGCTCTATGTTGTCTGAATAAATACTAGTCTATGACTGTTTGTCTTGTCACTAATATACGAAACATCATTTATGCAGAGCATAAAATACTTTCAAACAAAATGAAATAGTCAAGAAATGATCTTTTTCTTATATGGTGTCATTTGCTTTTAAGTGTGCTTTTCACGCGGTAACCCTATTCCCAAGATCTTTATGGCAACTTGGTGGAAGAGGATGGAATAAATGATTCGATAATAAATTATGGTCGTAAAGCCATTTCAGGGCAGAAACCAACACTGACAGATAAACTATGTAAATGTATACAAAAAACAAAAATCAATCCAAGGCTAACAAATCAGTGTGTCCAGCAAAACCAAGAAACATAATTCATTCATTTTTTTCCTTAACTTTAGTCTTTTATAATTTTTACTGAACAAAACATTTAATATTTCAATAAAAAATTATCAATAGTTGCGCTACAATACAACGTACTACGGCTTTTTCAATATCGTGAAAAACCTGCGTATACAGTAACAAAAATCCTGAAAAATTTTAACTTGGATGATTCTCAGGTCACATTATCACATCCCATCAGAGATTAAATTCAGTCTCACGTACCAAAACAAAAAACAGGTCCATATTAAAAAAACTTGAAACGCCAGCATTGCAACAAGGACTGAAGCAAAAATACTGTATGACATGAAAAATCTAATTGATTAGCGATAGTATAGGTTTGACTTTTGAACTAACCCTTTGGTTTGAACTCTCTGGCCTAACACATATTTCCCTGACTATTCAATTCTATTTTTCCATAAATTCAAATTTCCGCGGCAATTTTAGGTTCTCTATCTATACCTTCCCTGATTTTGTAGATCTCGATAGTGTGGGGGAAAAATGAATAAGTAGATAGGGGAGAGTTGGGTAAAACAGGGTAGTTGGGTAGAACGGGGTACCACTGTTATTTTCCGTACACGTGTTGCTATCTGTGTGTACGTTTGGTAAGTTACTCCTCTACACGTCGTCACTAGAGTGAGGTAGTATGAAGTGTCGCACAGTATTCTTTCGTGCGTAATAATGGAAATTACAAATTTATGATGTTTCACTAAAATGTTTAGCGTGTATTGGCTATACAATATTTAATCAGTGGTTGCAGATATATTTTATGGTAAGTTGTATTCAAGTAAAGTATTATATTTGCTATGTTGTGCCATAGTAACCGATGTAATTGACGGGTGTTAAGATTTTCTGTTTTCGTTTTTGCTTGAGAACCTGCATGTAGGGTAAAACAGGGTACACAGGTAATGGGTAAAACGGGGTGGTACCCCGTTCTGCCCAACCAATTTCCTGTTTTAACCATCTTTTCGATCAATTGTGCAAATGACTTTTAAAATTAAAAATAGTATTTTTATGCACACTAAATGTTATACAGAGTTACCTACAGTACATTTATACAATCACCCAAAAGACAACAATTGACCGAGCTAACTCCAGGCCTTCAGAACCGAGTGGAAATGACACTGTCGGTGATATTCCATTGACTGCTGCAACAACTGACCGAGCTAACTCCAGGACTTCAGAACCGTGTGGAAATGACACTGTCGGTGATATTCCACTGACTGCTGCAACAACTGACCGAGCTAACTCCAGGCCTTCAGAACCGAGTGGAAATGACACTGTCCGTGATATTCCACTGACTGCTGCAACAACTGACCGAGCTAACTCCAGGCCTTCAGAACCGAGTGAAAATGACAAGTGTAGGTGATATTCCAGTGACTGCTGCAACAATTGACCGAGCTTACACAAGGCCTTCAGAGTCCCATGGAAATGTCAGTGTTGGTAATATTCCTGGGACATCTGGTTTGGTATCTTCACCAACTGAATCTCGTTTAGGCCTATCTGATAAAAACAATCGAAGTGCTTCATCAAACGGTAGCTTCACAATTCCACCGACTACAGTGATGCCGATTCCCCATGCCAAAAGAAACCTGCAGAAGGAAGAGGACGACGACGGGGCAAGGCAGCTGTGCTAACCGACTCGCCATATAAGAACGAACTAATTATTATTCAGTCAGCTTCACCAAAATCTTTAAAAAGGAAAAATGCTGGTGTGTCTAAATCACAAAACAGTTCTAAAAAACATAAGAATAAAGAAGACAGCAACAAATCCATACCAACAGTAACTTTGCGTGTGTCTGATGATGATGACGTTCCTTGCATGCATTGCGCTGAACAGTTCTCCACTTCAAAATCAGCCGAAAGTCGGGTGCAGTGCTTAAAGTGTCATTCTTGGAGCCATGAAGGATGTGCTGGTGTAGACACAGATGACTGTAGGCCATTTGAATGTGATTTCTGCCAGTTTGGAATATAGACTCTGGCCTTATTTTGTGTTCTGACGGGCCTACTAAGTCATATTAGGCTAATTAAACAATCATATGTTTTGTCAGATATTTGGGTTAACCGCATATGCAAGGTTGTATTATACATAATTAGATTATGCTATTAGACTAACCACTTCCTCAAAATTAACAGTGTTGTGTTATTGTTGTTCAAACAATGTTTGTGATTTTCCGCAAACCAATGTTTTTGTGAAGTTTTACTGTAAATACAGAGGAACATGTAAGGTGAAGGCTTATAATTGATTTTTTTTTAATTCTCATATTTTTACTGACAATTTTATTTATTTGTCATACTACATGTTGTTCAGAATTTTTTATAATGCACATATTTAATCATTTAAAAATCTGCTTTCTGTACCCCGTTTTACCCAACCAGTTGGGTAAAACAGGGTAGTGTGCATACATTCAAATAATGAAAAATCTCTGCAATAATAATATTTCAGAAGACACGGTACTAGTTGCAGAATTAAACTCACATTATAATCTACGCATGCTGATGGTTTCATACATATACCGCAATATTAAAACAATAAATTTAAGCGATTTATACTAAGTACCCCGTTATACCCTACTCTCCCCTACGTACTTTAATAGTTATAAATACACCTTTTTAAAGTATTATGTACATACATATTATTTACATTTTAGTTTTCTGTATAGGTTTTCCGCAACGCACAAAACATTTTCCCGCAATAAATTCTCACAGTATCATTTAAATAATGACGCTATCCTATGGCCTCGGAAACAATAAAAAAAAAAGTAAACAATAAGTCGGTTTAAAAAGTAATGAGGAGTAAATGGTTAAGAGCATAGCTTCGTAAGTAGTTTCCCACCGATAGTGGGAAACTAGGAAGTGCTTACTGAAGGCATGCAAGTTTGAATGGCTATGGGATAAGCACGATGCCTGACATGACTTGCTGACAAGAAGTCTGCTCGGCGATCGAGGTGAGTGAATTTTCGGTCCACCGAGAGCACGGATGAAGTCAGGCCTCAGTATTCTCGCATTCCACATGATGTTGCAAGATACAGAACATGCACCGAAATTGTAGAAAATATTGTGATTTTGTTTAGTAATATGAACGCCTCATACATTGGTTATAAGTATGTGTTTATGAGATCATCACTCCAAGCGATAGTTTAGTATTTTACCAGAAATAAATGCCCATTGGAAAGAAACTAAATGGTTCTCCGTACTTGAGATAGGCTTATTACATGATCTGGAACAATAATATAACTGTATAGATGAATAAAGAAGGAAAAAAGGTAAATGCATTTAATATGAGTAAGGGAAGTGGTAGTGTAATAATTGTGTGTGTAGATGCACACGTTATAGGTAGTATGTTTGTATATTATGGCTACTGAATCCGCAGTTTTTAATATATGTACAACACATTAATTTAATTAATGGTTCATTAATGGTAACATTGTACGAAACATAAGGCATATGAAATAGCTTATTTCTGATAGGTAATGCGTTAAAATAAACCGGCCAAATCCTTACACGTAAATCATAATCATAGAATTCTTTTTACCTTCACACTAGCAACTGCCTTTTTTTTGTGTGCTGATGCATTTATTACCTTTGACAAATCACGTGAGGCTCAGTTTAAACTGGGTCATAAATTATTATTAATGATAAAAAATGTAATTTGTGAATATAATTTTTTTAATTTATTGTGGTGGGAATAAATTAACTAGTGAAAGTGGAGACGTAATTTAATCTGCGACATAATGACGCACGCCCACATTTCCTAATTTGATTTGCATTGTCCTCGCAAAATGTAAATGAAAACCTTTTTTATTTAATTGCGATGTTATGTATCCAAAAACTAAATCTAACAGGAATGCTCAATGTTTTAATTTACGATATACTTTTTTTATTATCAAAAAGTAGCGTTTTATTTGCTCTTCAAACCCTACCGTGACGTTTCAATTTATTCAGAGTGTGTATGTAATTCATGATAATCAAATACACTTATTTACAGATAACGGTCCTATGAATAAAATCTGCTTCAAAATAATTCCAATTGGTTTTACAGACAGGTTCGGTTGTTAGAGTATCACCCCCAATATAAAATAATAAAGTGGTTTGACTGATGATAGTTGAACGATCTCAGATAGCGAAAAGAGAGCGGATTTTTTTGTAGATAGATGATTTCGATAATATTCGTAGCAGAAGTGCACAATAGTAATTTTATTTTTCATAGCGAATAAAGGTTGATAAACGTTCATAAACAGCGGCTATGCATTGTTATGACGACAATGAGATATTTGTGTTAAAACTGATAAGCTTTTTTTACATTATTTAATTAGGTATCTCATTCTATCTTAAAATAAAGTGTTTATAAATCAACATAATTACTGCGTTTTTTTTAAATTGATAACATTAGCTAACGCGATGAAAAATTATTTTTATGCTCGCATCTTATAGGTTCGGGGGAAAAAAACTATATAAAACATGTTACTCTGAAAACTCCAACGACAACTTGACATACCACGTGCCAAGTTCAATCAATTTAGAAGTGGGGTGAGTTCAGCATTTGAATGAATTATTTCCGGCGTTTCGGTCGATATTGCAGTGACTATAGCCAGGGTAGCAGGAACCCTGGCGACCGAATGAATAAACTAATTAGGGCTTAAGTCTTGTCGACATTGAGGCCATTAGAGACGACGAGGGGCCACGAGATGAGATAACAGAATAGAAGCAATGAATGGTTTGGAATTGGAGTCCCCGAGAAAATCCCGCAGGTTCGCACGCAACGTCCGCCACGTTTCCTGCTTGCGAGAAATCAGGACGTGACCCCCCATCGGAATTCGAACCCTGACCGGAAGAGAATTGAGATCCTGTTCGGTCGCTCACCTGGCAGACTCTCTGCCGTCGGCCATCTTTGAAGCTGTCCGCACGGGAAAGCCCTCTTTTCACAGACGAGAGAGCCAAACGCCCGATCGTGCATCTTCGGTTTTTTTTTGTTAATTGTAAATAAATATGGCGGTGTTGATAAAAGGAAAGACCATATACAAGGCAACGGTATTTATTTGTACGCCGCCATATTTTTCGTTTGCCGCGTGTCTATGAATGTTTATTTTGGACAACTCATGATAATTAATGGTCAATTAGGTTAGGTTAGCTACATTATAAATACTTTAAAACATTGTGGACGGTTGATTTGGTTAGGATAGCTACATTAAAGATACTGTGAAATCATGTAGGAAACAGTTTCCTAGCGCTGGATAGCTACCTATTAAGAAGTTATTTGCTAAGCAACCATAAAATGATTTTACAGTATTTTTAAAGTAGCTATATTCACCTAACATAACCAACCATCCACAATGTTTTAAAGTATTTATAATGTAGCTAACCTATCCTAATCGACCGCAAAATTTAATGCCACGCCGGTTTATACAATGAGATAGAACGGCGTATGACGTATGAGTAAGCTACATCACAAATAAATACACCTGTTGTGGTACAGGAAAAAAAAAGCGAGCATGAACTTCGGGTAACTTCGGGTGTGGCTCTCTCGTCTGTGAAATGAAGGCTTCCCATCCGCACGTCGCGCCGGTGAAGGCGAGGTCACAGCGAAGCACTGGGTGGGGGAAACGGGAAAACCGTCGTAACTGTCGTAACTTAGAAACAACAAGATGGAATTTTCTACATTATGCCTGTTCAAAGTTGCGTGTTTCTAAGTTATAGTTATGTGATTAAGCGTTCTGTGTTTCTAAGTTATGATGTTCAGCGTTGTGTTTCTAAGTAATGATAGTTCTAAGATGCACGTTTCTAAGTTGTGTTTCTACGTTATTATGTTCAGCGTCGTGTGTCTAAGTCGCGTGTTTCCAAGAGTTATGATAGTTCAAAGTTACAAATTTCTTAAGTTACGACGTTTCTAAGTTGTGTTTTTTGGCGTTAAGTGTTTTTTTTTTAAGTTAAGTGTTTCTAAGTTATGATCGTTTTTAACTAATGACAGTTCTGATTTATGTCGATTTTTTTCGAGAATTCTAAGTTATGATTGTTCTCAGTTGTCTGTTTCTAAGTGATGTGTGAATCCCGGGGGGAAAAAAACCCTCCGGCGAACGTCGGGAGACGAGTCACATCTGACCACACACACACACCCGTGACCACAACCGAGGCTGATGAAAACTCAACGCGACTCGAGCTTGCAGGGCAAGCCAGTGAACTCGGACAATGGCCGCGGAAAGTCAATGCGAACTTGGCTTTTGCGGTGCTTTAATTAGGCAGGGTATCGAGCGCGGGATGCGGCACGCAATTAAAAACACGAGCGGGCGAGCCAGCGAGGCCGCCACGCGCTCACTTGGCCATTGTAGCAAGCCGTCGCAGCCGCCGCCGCCGCCGCCGCACCGCCGCCGCCAGAGTTGAATGCAGGGGCTCGCGCCGAGTGCTCGTTAGTTCCGCGAGGGGTCCCCACCATCGCTCCTAAATTAGTTAATTAACTCGGTCACTCGCTATCCCCCCCCCCCTTTTTTTCCCCCTACTTTCATGGCTTTTCATCTCATGGTGAATAATAGGATAGCTGGAGGTCTCGACGTCCTTGTACCACAGCGCTCAAACAACTGTAAACAATTAATTTAAATTGCTGGTGTAATTAGCTTTCGCGCAAAAAAGTTCTGCAACGAAACCACGAAGAATAATCCTGTAAATCAACAGATGCTATTTATTCATTTTCAATTGTGTAGGTACCCCTCGTAGTTAGGTAGAGGTTACCTATCTATGTACTACACATAACATTTCTCATACTTATTTTTTTTATGATAAATTTCACGAAATACACTAGTTAGAAATAATAACAAGTTCCCATGTTCTTTCAGCTGTTTATGGTGATCTTATTTAGCCTCTTTCCACGTTTGTTGTGAGATAGATACCTTTGATATTAGTTGATAATCATCTTAAAAATACGTTATCAGGTAAACGAAAACAGATTAACGTGAAGTCGAAACATTTTTGCGAGATTCCATGTCCATACGAAGTTTTAAGTTTTTTTTTTTTTTTTTTTTTTTTTTGTGAATCGTGCACTGTACGAGACATGAACCAACGAAAATTTTTTTAGTATTTTCTTTCACTAAGCATAATGTCTTTTCTCGACTGAGAGTCAGCCAGTTACGGATAAACTCCAATAAACTGTTCAAGGAAACAGAAAGACATCGCTCACGGCCTGTAATAAAGTCAGACCTACACGATACCCATTTACTTGGCAGTTGTCATGCCTATTGTCTGTTAGCGCGCCTGCTCTCGTGTGGGTAACATTCCAGCACCCTTCCAAGAGGTATTGGCTCTGAGCATAAAAGTTCTCACACACGAAGTCTTGCCTGAAACCGCAAAAGAACGAGTTATATTTTCCTGCTACACACGCGAGCCGAATTCGTCAATATGGCGGACCCACGTGTACCAAAATAAACTCGCATATAGTGTATTTTGCAAACATTAGGGAACGCAATAAACGTAAAGGTATGCCAAATAAAACTTTATGTTAGTAAAACTACCCTGGAATATATATTTGGTTAACTAAATTAGTCACGGAAAGAAATAATCACATGTTTTGAAATACGTAATAAAACTTCATTACAGTTTAATGACGCTTGTCTCCATTTCAAAGTACGAAAGTCTGGGTAGAAAAGGACGCCGTTGGGATGTCCAGGTGGGTAATTTTTGATGTGTTTAAAAACGTCGGAACTACAATATCTTGTTTTACCTTTTTTAAATCACGGATTACTGAATTGTACATATTGTGCTTTAAGCATATAGATGGGTATTACTATATTTTGTTTATCTTATTGCAATAATATTATTAAATTCATAGCTCTGTCCATCGGTTGTATTATTTCATACAAGGCATCCCTACAAGTGTATACTTCATTTTTTTACTTTAAATTAAATTAAATTATTTTCACACATGCAATTAATAGAGACCGGAAAAATTCGCGGATTCATTTCGTGATATGCTGAAATTCAAACTTGTGTACATTTCTGATGGTTCTGCTATTGATTCACAGTTTAACTGGAACTCTCTGGGCCAATGAGAGACTATCGACCAAAGAAGCGTCGAATCACAAGCTACCCAATGGAGACGCCTCCCATTTTAGTACCCAATGAACACGCGTGTTTACTTGAGAAATGCAGAGGATAATGGAGGCTATCCTAGAGGTCATTGAATCTACGAATTTTTCCGGTCCCTAGCGATTAAATTAAAAAAAAAAATTCTTTAACTAAAAGAACTACGTTTATTAGGAAACAAACGCTCATAAACTATTAATGAATAAACTTAACACTTCATAGACAACTACACTCGTTAGCCTAAATGAAAGTGCGAGATAGTTTTCCTTTACTTTAGTTTTAAGTTCATTTTTGTGCACTTTGCGTGTTTCTTTGTCGCACTGGGTAACAAAAAGATGGTTAGTTGCAACTGTCTCAGTCACTCCTCGGGGCGATGGCGACAGGCGGGCGTCCAGGGACGGAACCTGTTGTGTCCTGGTTCCTCTTGAGAGTGCGCCGTCGGCAGTCCTTGCAGTTTGCTGCTGCCGCTGATGCACTGCCCGTTACTGCCGGCTCATAGAGGTAGAAAATGCTCGTCCTTCATAGTATAACTTAATGCTGTAGCGCTTCAAGGAAAGATCTGCAGAAGAGCTTACAATATGGTCAAACCTGCCTTTTATATTTCGCACTAGGTGAAATAATGGTCTGTTAACTGCATAATTGAAAGAAGGAAGAAAAAAATCTGTCACGAAGAGAAAGAATATCCAAAATAAAAGGTAGCGGATGGACCCTTAGCCAGTTGGACTGATCGTTACTGAGTATAAACAGAATATGCTCGCTGAATAATAATAATTTATTTCCCATTTTTTTTACACTTTGTTAACAATATTCATTTAACTAACCAGGAAATTTAGCACTCACGAAAGCAATGTTGTATGTGAGTGCATCTAGTCACTTCAAATTACATGCGGTATTTTGACGATTGTAAACATTTGTAAATGTATAATAACTGAGAAAAAAATATATAAAATATAACCTAAGAAACTTTACATTAGTTATATAAAGATGAAAGTTAAAAAGAGCAATTTATTAAAATTCAATATTATGTATAAACAAAAACATACTAACATGAATAAATGAAAAAAATTATTAAATAAAAATTAGTATTTAAGTAAAGTACAGGTACAAAGTTATAACAATCTATAAAACTTACTTAAATACTAAAGCCATCTCTTTATCAGAATTAATAGTTTACCAAAAATTTGGCTTGATTCTTACTTCTGTGTGTACTTTCAGAGGAAGAAAATTAATTTGATGAATAGTGATTGTAAAAAAAATTGTGTTGTTTTGTTTGTTACGTCTGGAGTTGTTGTAATCTCGCCTGGAGTCGAACCAGGGACCTTGAGTAGCTCATGGATGTCCCGCTGCCCTGGACTGAGAACTGCCTCAAGCTACTCTTGCGACACAGTGTGCGGTGCTGCACTTGTTACTGCGACAGACTCCCTGCAGGTGGTATGCGCCTCGGCCACTGACCGTGGCGCTAAGCCCAAATGCACTACAGACTAACACCGAACAGCACCAAGATTTTTGTGTGATAACCTGCCGTTGTTATCATGTCAATCCGATGGATGGCTGACGGTATGCCCAGTAATGCAACATGGAAGTATAAAATTTATTAGTTCTTACCTCCGTGGTATGAACAATGTAGCTGCTTAATTAATACATATGGTACCAACATTATGACAACGAAAATATCTTTCTTTTAGAAAATATTATTTAAAAATCATACAGATATATGAATGAATAAACCTCCATTGCTTCAAATTTCTTTAAAAAGGGGGTTGTCCGTAAAGTCTGTTTACGGACGATAATTTTATGTGAGAACGTCATAAGAAAACATTGATGAAAAATTTCAAACTTTTTAATTTTCAAATATTAGTTACAGTTTTTGCACACTTAATTCAAAAAATTTGTTTAATTATAATCACGAACAATTAGTTAAAAAGCCCGCCCTACCCTGTTTGATATTATAGAAGATTTTCTCGCACGGTGGTTGACCGGTTCTTGCGCGCTCGGCTCAGGCGGAACGTGATAATGAGTCATGCTATTTTGTGCGTGCAGCCGGCGTTTATCTATTTATAAGACGTTATCACGTTAAAATAAATTAATCGTTTGAAACCAAAAAATATATAATTTATAATTTAAAGAATTATCTATATAATATTCCTGTAGTCTTACCTCTTGCCGCTAGGTTATTTTTCGCACTATCGCCCCGTGTTGTTAGCACAGAGCTGTCCGGTGCTAGTCTATAGTGTATTTGGCAAGCCCCTCGCGACAGTCCGAGCTTCGGGCCGGCGACCTCCGCAGGCAGTTGGGGCGTCTGACGCGACGCGACGAAAGGTAGGAGCTCGTCAAAGCCGCGGGTCCGGAAATCTCCCGAAACGCGCGTCGCTTATTCATGAGCTCACATCCTCGCTGAGAGCGAGTCCTTCCCCCCTTCGCTCACATCTCGACCTCTCTAGTGCGGGTGAAGGTCCCTGGTTCGACTCCAAAAACTCCAGACGTAACGGGGGAGCTGAATTGTTGCCCCTTGGAAGGGCAGCCCTTCAGGATTTTTCTGACAGTGGTGTTTTTGAAAGGTTGTCTGAATTGTTGCCCCTTGGATGGGCAGCCCTTCAGGATTTTTCTTACAGTGGTTAGGTTATGTTAGCTTAGCTTAGCTTAGGTTAAGTTAGGTTAGGTCACTTTACAAACTAACCACTGTCAGAAAAATTCTGAAGGGCTACCCATCCAAGGGGCGACAATTCAGACCTTTCAAAAACACTACTGTCAGAAAAATCCTGAAGGGCTGCCCTTCCAAGAGGCAACAATTCAGACAACCTTTCAAAAACACCACTATCAGAAAAATCCTGAAGGGCTGCCCTTCCAAGGAGCAACAATTCAGACAACCTTTCAAAAACACCACTGTCAGAAAAATCCTGATGGGCTGCCCTTCCAAGGGGCAACATTTCAGTCGCCTCGACGTAACAAACAAAACAACACAAACCTTTAAACACAAACCTCATACATTTCCTTCCAATGGAAGAACACACACAGGTAAGAATCAAGCCAAATATTTTGCAGACTATTAAATCAGCGAGAAAATTCTGTTTATACTCAGTTGCGATCAATCCAACTTTTATTCCTGAAATTCTGTCCCTTCTCGACAGATTTTTTCCCCCCTTTATTTCTGCAGCTAACAGACCATTCCACATAATGCATAAAATTTATTTGGCAGGTTTTATGGTATTTCCTTGAAGCACTACATCAATACGGTATACTTAAAAGAACGACCAATTTCTGAAACCTCTATGCAGTATGTCAGTAGCAGCACACGTTCGTCTCTACTAAGAGAGTATCGTAGAAAATGTCTCTGTGAAACATGCACGCATACCTACTTTATTTAATCACATTTTAATTTATCATAATGCACTCTGGTGCACAGCTAAAAAAAAATGCAAATGCCCGTGTCGTCTACAACTTACTTTCTTCACTTGTTCACTGACGCCCGACTCAAATGCCATTAGCGCGAGGGCAACAAGTTAAAATGGAATAGATTTGCCGAATCAGTCTACGTGTGATACTTCTTAATAATTTTTCTTCAAATAACACATTGTCTTAATGAATAGAAAAATATAAGTATACATTGTAGGTCCGAGCTGTTGGCTCAGTGGATAGCAAGACAACTGAATGTCCCGATCCATGACATTATCGTACAGAAAATTTGCTTCCTTGATTTCACAGTGTTTCCGACCGTCAAACGTAGAGCGATAGTGTGGCTCATAATGAACCTGCTTGACTTTTCCTTACAAACCCCAACGCCGTATTCTGTACGTGACTTTGTCGACAAACTTCGCAGTGCCCAGTGGAGTATGATCAATTACAAAACTCTGGAACCTCGGTTTGGTCCTTACATTTTTTTCTTTTATCTGTGTACCGAACCAAGTAATGTAATGGCAATGACTGTGTGAATGTAAAATGTAAAATGTGAAAGGGTGGGCATGTGCACTTGAGCCTCTGCCCTATACTTTTCCTATGTATATGTACCATGCTGTACCATTCCACCTGCATGAAGGTAATTGTCAATATAAAGAAAAGTGGCTAGAGCCTCTAGCTGGTGTGCCGAAGGTTCTGGGGTCGATTCTCGTCTGGGTCAGGAATTCTTTATTCAGGAATATTCCTGTCCAGAAGTTCAGGACTGGATATTGTGTTTACTCTTCACCTCCAAACTGCGGAAATTAATGACTAAACAACGCAGAATCGCGTTGCTTCCGTACCGCGGTGTTCTCCGAGGACAATTTACTCAGAAACAAGCATCAGGACTCAACATTAATTTGTATGCATATACATATTTGTGTGTATGGAAGAAAAGAAGCAATTACGTTAAGTGGTCGATGAATATTAAATCACCTACGAAACAAAATTTAAGTAGATACCTTTCCTTAATAGTTATTCGGTCTCATATATATAAACATCTTCATTCAAAAATTTAATTCTGAGGGCGATTCGTACTTTTTTACTTTTGAGATGCCAACATCGATAGAGTGAAGGACCTGGGTAGAGCGAGTTAGAGTTTACCAGATTGAAGTTATCGGAAAAGTGTTCGCTCTGGGAGATTCGGCTACCGAGCAGTCAGAGAAAAGTTATCAAGTTTCACTGGAATCGGCCGACGAGGTTAGAGTAAGCGCCTTAAAGCAAACTCGGCCACCAGCTGAACAAGCGAAGCAACAACGAGAAGAAAATAGAAACGGGTCGAGAGAAAGAAGGGAAAAAGAGATAAATAGAGGCTTTTTTTTGTTTGAATTTTAATTTTTCCTATGAACACGATTCTACATGTCCGCAGTTAGCCCTAACACCACCGTATGCCAGCACCACAAAATATGTCTGAAATCCTTGAGGAATGGAAGTGAATACTATGTATTTCTAGAGAAAACGATTTTTTCCCCTTCTATTTGATACAGACCTAGTTGCTGTTCTTTTAAATTATTCATGAATATAAAGTTATATATGTACATGTAGGTATAAAAATTATTCGTTAAGTCGTTTTTAAAAATTGTTAGTCACGCTTTGTACTCAATCGATTGCAGATGAATAAAAAATCACTGACCTAACTGTTAATACAAGCCTATGAAGAAACGAATAGATAATTAAGCCGATAAGTGCAACATATTTTTAGTAAGTTATAATGTATTTAATACATTTTGGTAATCTACATGGACAAAAATCTTACCCTTTTTTTCCCTCTGAAGTATACCAAACTGCTAATAAAATTCTACATTATTGTCTTCAAAATTCCGTGGCAGGTTATCAGATTTGCCAAGGAAAAACACAATTATGGATTGCAAAAAAGCTTTTAACACTCTAAATGATAATAACGTAATATGATTCATTGTAAACAATTAGACCGAAACAAGATTTTTTTAAAGAAGTAATGAACTTACTTGTTTTCATTTCTAGAACTTGCTTTAGCTATTTTTTTTACCATATGACCTTTAGGTTGGCAAAAATAATAAATGTTTCAGAGAAGACGTATTGAGAAGCAGCTCTTATTCAAGTTACCGTAGAGATAAAATGAATGCGTAACAGATGCTTTAAAGTTTCGTCGACGTCTAGATTATAAAAGACGTGCGTGGGTCATGTATGGTAGCAGCGAAGTGACACATACGAAGGCGGAAGAAATACCCTGAGAAAATCCATCGGCTCACAGCAACGTCCGCCACGTTTTCCAATCGCGAAAAAAAAAATCCCGGACATAATTTCACCAGCAATAAACTTGACGCTGTCTCGAGAGATTTTTCTTTTTTAAGTATTGCTGTTAATTCTCGTGGACAGCGAGATCACCGAGAGGGTAACACACACAGAACAACAAATATCTTGTTCGAAAACCAACGAACGTGACGTCGAAAAGCGTTTACGGACTTCTATATCCAAGCACACAGTTTCAAGCTGATTTGCGTTTTGTTTTATAAAATTCTGGACCTGTCGTTTAAATTATTCAATGCTAGGCTGTGATTTCGTGCAGTTAAATCTACTATGTATTATAGTCTGTCTCACGCTTATATTGCCGTACAGAGAAAATGGCGAACACTGTTGCCAGATATTAACTATCCGGTTTGTTAACATTAAAATCATTTAAGGGAAATTTTTCACTCTTTGATGCTAAAAATAAAAATTAGATTACTGTTAAACCAGCTACATAAAATTTAGAAATAACTACCCCCATTAACTTTACTACATCTTAAAGCAGGTTTTTGGTTCCATTTGGTGAAATTTTGAAACGTTGATGTACAAAAAAAAGGAAGTTTACCGTCATCATCCAATTTTAGAAAAATAAGTTTATTGAAACCAAGAGATTACGAAAAAAAAAATTTCCATTTCCTACTGCCTAAAGCAGTATTTTGTCCCTACTAGATGAAATTTTGCACGCTTGGCGTTAACAATGAGAAGAACACTACTATCTACATCTTATTTTAACAAAAAAAAAATTAAATACGTGAGTTTTTGAAACAATAGTTTGCTTCCTCGCTTCACCCCTCCCTCCCAAATTTCCCTTTCCTATCCCTTAAATCAGCATTTTGCCAACTCTGGATGATATTTTGCACAATCGACGTTCAAATTTAGATGACGTTTACTATCTACGTCCGATTTCGAATAAATAAAAATCCCCTTTCCCCAGTGTTCAGCCCCGGGCAACACCGAGTAGGAACATCAGCTGGTTTTAAATAAGATTAAATTAAATGGTGAGCAGGCAAGTGTTTGCTCGAAATTCATCAGTATCAGCTGCATATTTGAAGCACCCAAGAGACGAGTCAATATTTACGTTTGTTGATTAATTATTGTACATTTAATTAATATACAAGACAATACTCTCAAAAATTAAGGGAAAAAAATATTTTTGTAACATGGATAATTTTTCTAATTTTCTCATTAGGCCTAGATTTTTTCCCCCGTGTAGCAGACCAGTTTTCCCAAATTTAACTGTACTACGTCTAATTTTTTTAATTGTAACTACATAATTTTTATTTTATTTTTTTGTTTGTTATAATTGTACACAATGGTTATTATATTAGTTTATAATTATTTTTATAAAAATCAATAAAAGTAAAATAGAATGTGTTATTGCATAGCCACTAGAATGCAGGTACACCTCAACCCACACATTCAGGGGTTTGATAAACTCCATGTACCTATCATTAAAGACCGGAAAATTTCGCGGATTCAATGACCTCTAGGATAGCCTCCATTACACCTCTGCATTTCTCAAGCAAACATGCATGTACATACATTGGGTGCTAACTTGTGAGGCGTCTCCACTAGGTAGCTTGTGATTCGATGCTTCTTCGGACGATATCCTCACATTGGCCCAGAGAGCTTAAGTTAAACTTCGATCCAATAGCAGAACCTGCAGAATTGTGCACATGTTTGAATTTCAACCTATCACGAAATTAATCCGCAAATTTTTCCGGTCTCTATGTATCATTGATAGAGACCTGCAAAATTCGCGGATTCAATGACCTCCAGGATAGACTCTACTACACTCTACACACTCGGGCAAGTGCCACCTGTTCATTGGCTGATGACTTGTGAGTCGTCTCGACCGAGTGTCTGTGATTCGAGACTTCTTTGACCGAGGGTATCTAATTGGCCCTCATTACTCCAGATTAACAGTGAACCAATTGCAGAAGCAGCGCTAAGGTATAATTATTTGGATTGTAGCATATCACGAAATGAATCCGCGAATTTTGCAAGTCTCTAATCATTGATACGTAGATCGTCCACTTGAGTGTGCGAACAGCCCTGGAAGGGTTGCAACAGCAGAGCACTTGATGCGGGCGAGCGGAGCTGCTTCTGCAGAAAGGGCACGCGCCGCGCAAGAAGAAGGCCCTTCGCTGATCCTCGGCTCGGCTGTGCTGCTGGCTGGCCGAGTGTATTGTTACCGGCGGTTCGGGCGCCCTTCGCGCACAATGACAGCGGGATCTGGGGGAGGGAGAGAGGCTGTCAAGTGCGCAGTTATCCTCGAGTAGTCAAGTGGGGCTTCTTTCGAGCCCGCGGGGCCCAGTCGTGAGGAGTATATCTGCGGCCGCGAGGCGCGACGCTCGCTGTATTCCAGAGCCCTGATCTCTCGTCGTGCGTAGGGGAAACTGTGAGATTTTAGCGGGAACAATAACTAGAGACCAGAAAAATTCGCGAATTCATTTCGCGATAGGCTAAAATACAAATAGTTATACCTCAGTGCTGCCTCTGCTATAGGTTGACAACTCACCTGGGTGACTCTGGGCCAATGAGAAACACCCCACCAAAGCTTTATCGAATCACAGGCTGCTACGTTGGGACATCTCACAAGACAGCAGCCAATTAGTGGGTGGCATTTGACCGAGTGTACGTAGAACTATGGAGTTCATCCTGCAGGTCATTGAACCCGCGAATTTTTCCTCTCCCTAACAATAACATAAGACGGCTGCGCTGCAAATTCCATTTTCATGCGTAGAAATTATTCTAAAGTCACGGGGTTTTAACCATTTTCACTCTCTTCCAAAAACACAATTTAAAAAAAAAAGAAATAACGGAAACAGAAGTACCCATTCACACTCAGCGTATTCATAAATGATTTTCGCAAGCAGACCCCTCTCGGATATGTTGAGCAGTTTTTAAATGGCTTTTTTTAAAACTATATTCTTTAAGCGCATTATGTAAATTTTGAGATTGAATTTTAATGATGGGCGGGCACCGTGCAACGAAATTTTCACAAAATGAAAAAAAGGTTACATATGAAAAAATACTACACACAAAATAAAATTATACATGTGCTTTTAAATCATATACTTTAGTGATAAATATTGAATACTGGTCCATATAACTAAAATAAACCTTTATATTGTGAATATTAGTGATAGAAGTGGTGTTTATAATGTTTCTCAAATGTATTTTCAAGTGAATTTATATAAGTGATGCTTTATGTTCCCGTAGTTATAATTTATTTGAATAATAAATACTAAAATTTACATTGTTACTTCATGAGTAATTTAAATTATGTATTTATTTTGATTACTAATTAAAATTTTTCTCCATTATTTAACTAAATAAAATAATAAATATTATAAACGTGTTTGTGTTAATATTGAATACTAAGTTTTTTTTTTACTTTTGATCTGGTTTAATTTATACCTTACTAACAGGATTTATAATATCACTCCAATCCTTTTATTGTTTTATTTCTATTAATTATCTTCATGCAAAATTAACGTTAGTTGTTTATAACGCCAAGTAATTATAAATTATAACGCGCGTACGTAAGTATGTGCACGTGCCCATTTTTTAAAAATTTAATTTTTGAGGTCTTCGCGCGGTAGGTGTGCCCGGGCGGTGGCCGAGACACCAGTCAGGACATTCCTCTTGGAGCGGGATGTGCGGTGTGGGCCTGACAATGCGACAAGAGACTCAGAGGGGGACAGGGAGGGGGACTGTCCCAGGCCGCCCATTCCAGTGGGCCACGCTTACATTCCCCCTTCACGCAAAAAAAAATGGTTGTCTGTAAAGTCGGCATACGGACGATAGTTTAACTTGACAACGTCATAACAAAACATTGATGAAATGATTGCATACTTTTATGAATAAAATTGAATCATTTTTATTGAATTATCACTATTTTGTATGGATACAAAGAAGGATTGAAATTAAATCTACAATTTAATTGATAAATTTACTTTTATTTGCACTTATTATTTCAAATATTTTTACTACTTTAAAGAACAGATTATTCTAACTATAATTTTTATAAATGTTACCTATTTAACTTCTTCCAATCTGTGTTATTCTGTTAAGGATAGGACGATGATAGGAAAAGTAGGAAACCAATGGGAGTGTTTCAAGTTTAATGTGCCTCGAAAAAGTCAAATCGATGGTTGTTCCAATCAATTGGAAGAGAGATAGATGCGGCGCAAGCATACAATGAGCGTAACGGGACACAGCGTAACGGGACAAAGTGCGTAACGGGACACTTTTTCGTGCGTGCAGCCGGCGTTCATCGATTTATTAGACGTTGTCACGTCAAAAAAATATACTGTTAATATTCCTGCGAAATATTTTAAAATCAAACTTCTCTTTACCACTTTGATAATTGTGCACACTATTAGAATGTAAGTTAAGCTACGTTTTAAGGGCATAAAATGGTATTCTTGTGCAAAAATGTTTTTATTGTCGTAATAACACAAAATTGTACTTTAATGGCGCCTTCTGGATAAGAGTATAATGAATCGGCTTCAGAATACGTTTTTTCCGCGAGCCTCATTACTCTGTTCAGATATTTCATGGTTTTTTTTTTCATGATTTTAAATATTTTCATAATATTGCCACATTTAATTGTGTATAAAAGGCATCTTTGTACTAAACCATTCCTTACTTAATAAATTGTATGGTTTTAAAGACATATTACTTAAAGACGTATGTAGCCTTCGTCTTCAAACAATTTTTTTTATATAGCACATGATTCCACGCTTTCGGTACATCCTAGGACTGACATGAATATTTACCTTTAAGTCCATGAAAACCATTACATAAGGACTTCTTTAGTAGAATTAAAGCCTTTTATAAACAACAAAATTTGGTTATTTAAATCATGGGGGAAAAAATATTGGAACCAAGTTAATTTAAGACAGTATTCCGTTTGAACAGCCCAGCGTGTACGATCCACTTTTCGGTTTCCAAAAGAGTCAGACCATCTCGTAGCTTTGCCACGCGACTATCTCCATTTACTTAGACGTTGACTTTAAACATTAACCAATTATTTGTTGGAGGTGAGTCCTTCCCCTAGATAATTAAAAATATATATAGGTATAATAACTCTTTCAAACAACTTTATGAACCCAACCTGAAACACAAATTTCAACGATGGTTTTGCTGATTTATTTTAGGATATTTTTATATTCTTTCCTGATAAAATATCCTCGGGTCAGTTTTTCGGTATAATCACAACTATTCAAATAAAATTCAATTAAAATCTTTATTTTTTTTCTAATACGAAATCATGAATCGAAATAGGTACTGACTAACCAACACATAAAATTATAAAATACTAAAAATTTCATTTTCATTTTCCTATTAATTTCCATAATTTTTAACAGAACACTACACAAACCAAAATAAATATAAATAAAAGCACCGACAAGGGGACCTCAACAGTCGCGGGACCTCAATAGTCGCTGGACCTCGAGAGTCGAGGGACTACAATAGTCGCGGGACCTCGATAGTCGCTGGACCTCAATAGTCGCTGGACCTCGATAGTCGCTGGACCTCAATAGTCGAGGGACTACAACAGTCGCGGGACCTCAACAGTCGCGGGACCTCGATAGTCGCTGGACCTCAATAGTCGCTGGACCTCGATAGTCGAGGGACTACAACAGTCGCGGGACCTCAACAGTCGCGGGACCTCGATTGTCGCTGGACCTCAATAGTCGCTGGACCTCAACAGTCACTGGACCTAGATAGTCGCTGGACCTCGATAGTCGCTGGACCTCGATAGTCACGGGACCTCGACAGTAGCGGGACCTCGATAGTCGCTGGACCTCGATAGTCGCTGGACCTCAATAGTCGCTGAACCTCAATAGTTGCGGGACCTCAATAGTCGCGGAATCTCAATAGTCGCGGGACCTCGATAGTCTCGAGACCCTGGGCGACTGCCCGGTATGCCCTGACTGTAACCGCCGTGATTGCGGATTTGTCCACGAAGAATAAATCACTCTTCTTCTTAGGCCCAGATAACAGTGTATCCGTAAAAGAAAACACGCTGTATTGAGAAATCCGAGATCTATGTTCTGTTTCAAACGGGCATGAAAAAGGAAGAAGGGTTTAGTGATGTAGATTAATCAATTTTTTGAAGGATTTTATTTTATACTCGGAGATGATTCTTTAGAATTCATATCCACCGTAAGTTATTTCAATGCCGGGGAATTCACCAAGATCCCTGGATAATATTTAACCAGATCTCTTCAGTGAGCTTAAAGAGTCAAAAAATGTTTTTTTTTCAGCGCGTTTAGTTTGGCAGGTGTGGGGAGCATGAAGATAGCAGAGTCCCAGGGACGCGCAGCAGGAGTGACGTCACATCAGTCCTCTGTCGATAGCAGACCGCTGCCGGGGCTCTGAGGCGCTGCATACGTCACGCGCGTGAGTTGCGGGATACCAACCTCTGCACACACTCTTACACGCGCGCACCAGCGTAGTCGACCCAGAGCCGAGGTAGTGACGAACATAGTGCAAATTATATGTTTTTATAAACAGTTTATTTTAAAATAAATAATTGCAGATTTTTAATCAGTTTTCTACAACTATAACGTATATTTTACAATATATATATATATATATATATATATATATATATATATATATATATATATATATACACACACACGCGAGAAATCTGATGGTTATTAATGAAAGGAAATTTTTAAGTCTATTTTCCTAAATATGGTGTTTTGAGACATTCAAGGCGAAGAGTAAATTTTTCCGTGTTCAGAACCAGAGAGAAAGTGCAAACTATTTTTTTTGTTGTGGATGTTTTAGTCATTAGAATAATTTGGCAAGTAAAATATTTTGTTTTATTGTTTAGAGCAAAGTACTTACACATTTCTTCTGTCACCAAATGTTTCCGATTACCAGTTGAAATAGAAAAGGTTTTGTTTAAATTCATACCAAAAACGGTACTTTGTCAGTTAGTTTCCAGCGATTTATTTGTGTGACGTACAAACATGTTTCACTGTGTAAATTTTTTGAACATAAATGCTTGTCAAATTATGATGACGTATAATTTTCAAATCTGGGTACGTTTCTTGCAGTTATAAAGTCTGTTTGGTGAGGCTGGGTGATGGTTCGGGATTAAGGAGGAAAATAGAATTAAAAAAAAAGCTCTATTTTTTATAACTCGTCCGTCACACCCATGCTCCATAGTTGAAATCACAAATTTTATTTTAGAATTAGTATCATAAATTTCATATTGCTTGCGATAAAACTAACACGAATTTAGCACTAAAGGCAATATCTGAGTTAAAATTTTTATAAAATGTGGTATTACTTGTATTTTATCTATAAGCATTATGGATGCGGCAGACATAACATTAGCTAAACCTAACCAATGGTAAACTAAAACAAAATGCAAGAAAATATTTCCTATGCTCTTAAATTGCAAAGCGATATTGTTTAATATTAAATAATTTAGGTAGATCGTATTATATCAAAATTTACGAGAGAATATTCGTCCGCTGTAAAATAAGTTCAGTTTTTTATGTGTGTGTTAATCATAGTTCTACCATGAAGTGGAGTGAGTGGAAACTGATAATTCGTAACAAGTGTTTTTTTTTTTTTAATTAAGCGAAGTCGACCTTGAAGTACTTGCACACTCAAGTTTTTTTTATTCAATTTAGAAGATAGTGTCGGCTTAACGCACGCATTAAGGCTCGTGGTTACTCACCATGTTGATTATTTCTTTATTTTCCATTACAATTATTTTTCGTTTAAAAATTTTTTAAACAGGTATTACCTTATTGTCGTATAACCCCAGGTAAAGGTCACAGCCCTTTCATGATAGAAATAGTAAGAGGTTAATGTCACTCACCTGCCATATGTCCCATTCCAAATCATTATATTATATTTACGTTCTACAGGGTTAAACTTGACGACTTTTTGTGTGGCTGAACTTTTACGAAATTAAAATAAACATATAAATCGCATACTTTGAGCATTATTAGCTGTATACAGTATGGATAAGAAAAATTAAAAGAAACATTAAACTGAAACTTCTTAGGTTTTAAGTCAATTTTACTGGCTGCTACGTGATGTAGTTTAATTTCTGTCAGAAAAAAAATATTTAATTTTACTTTTCCTTTCAAAATCCTCAGAATGGTTATGATTTTAAATGGGTAGTGAACCAAAAATAATTTTTTTTTTAATAAATTTAAACCATACCACACAATAGTGATCAGCATTGCCTTTAGATCCAAACATTTCCAGTTATTCATTCCATTTTTTTTCTTCTCGCCCATAATGCACGTAAATGTTTAAAAATTCAACTTTGCCAGCTGTTTAAGCAAATAAAAAAAATACGCATTTACATTCATTTTTTGATTTTCGGCCACTCAAAAAGTCTGCAAGTGTTAAAAAGGTAAAATTGAAATAATGACCTGTAAACGGGGCGGACACACCGTGACAGAACCTGTCTACGGTAGAGGGGCGTGGGTCGAGGGGTCCGCTCTCGGCCATTATCAGATTGAGTCCGCTGACAGGTTGCCCGCGGGATTAGGCCCAGACAACAAACACTCATGGCGCCCCACGATGAGGGAGGGGGGGGGGTGGTAACTGGTTGAGGGTTGCCTCCCTCTCCCCTCCCGCAGGCTGACCAGGTGATAACGAGCTCCGGCCGCCACGAACATCGCCGTCAATAAAGGCACCCGTCACCCTGTCAAAATTCCGCTTACAAACACATTCCGAACAAAGTTGGTCCGATCATGTCATACACTGTTGAGTCACCGACAACGTCACTAGCACGCTACCATTCGCCTGACTTGAGATTCCAAAGGATATATATATATATATATATTTTTGTACGTACAAGCGATTGGTTGTCAAATACGTCGTGCGTTTGACGGGAAACCAGCCAATCAGAATCGTTTCAAAGCGAAAGCGGAAATGGCTCCAGTTTCCGACTCAACGATTTTTTGACGTTACAACGTCTAATAAATCGATGAACGCCGGCTGCACGCACGAAAAAGTGTCCCGTAACGCACATTGTCCCACTACGATGTGTCCAGTTACGCTCATTATACGCTTGCGCCGCGTCTATCTCTCTCCACTCGATTGGAACAACCATCCATTTGACTTTTCAATCATGTTTTCGTCGTTTGAATTATTAATATTATGTAATTTAACGATCGTCCACCGATATTCAGGACAATCGGTACGGTTATTTAAAAGTAATGTTGAATTTTCAAGTACGTTTTAAACGAACAATGGTGTTTTACAGTTACACATAAAAATTCTAATTACACCCGGGATCTTTTGCACAATGCTTTAAAAAATATTGTAACACATTATAAATAAGTTTGGTGTATTTGGGATGCGTATTTGTTATAAAATCGTATTATAAAATCGAAATAATATTATTCCCCTATGGTGCTGTCGTCTACGGTGACGGACGCGAACCGAACGAATCGTGCTATCTATCCGCTTACGCGACAACCAGGCACTCGTTAATACATATTTTGCTTTGTTTATCGCGAGGGACGTTATTATTAATGAATTACAAATAAAATTTCGTGCCCGGGGCCACAATTGCATATCATTTTGAGCACTGGAAGACATAAAAACGTAAAATATTCTCGACGAATTTTAATCTCGGCCTCAGCGCACCACGATCGTCTGGGTTGAAGATTAAAGCCGATATTCTTTCTTAAACTTACTAATACTTATTTTATTAACTTCAAGGGCTTTTTTTTTTTAAATTTTACGTTTAATTTCACGACGAACAAACTTCGTCGTTAAATGTGTAATTGCGAAAAAGCGTTAAACATTCTCGACGATCTTGAAGTTAATTAGCAAACATGTATAAAAGTTATAGTTAAAATAATCTGTTCGTTAAAGTAATAAACATATTTAAATTAATGAGTGCAAATAAAAGTAAATTTATCAATTAAATTGTAGATTTAATTTCACTTCTTCTTTGTATCCATACAAAATAGTGATAATTCAATGATTCAATTTTATTCATAAAAGTATGCAATCATTTCATCAATGTTTTGTTATGACGTTGTCACGTTAAACTATCGTCCGTAAACCGACTTTACAGACAACCAATTTTTTTTTAATAGTGATTAAACATGACGAGAGAAGACTGCACGCCAATCCACAGTCTTGCGCTTAGAGGCGATACCGAGCTAGAAGAACCAGCTAGGGTCGTACTTATCCCGTCTCGAAATACGAATACGGCCCTGACTCGGGGTTGTTGGTTATTTTCATTTTCTTGTCATATGGGTTATTCTTGTTTAGGTATTTATCACCATAGCTCTCTTGCCTCCTTTTTATGTTTCGTCGCACATTTTGTAATCAAATATCTACTAAGCGTTATTTGCGAGATGTTAACTGTCACGCGAGTGATCATACCTCAACTATGAACCTTTGCGTAACTTTTCACACCTTTTATATAAAACTCAGTAAAAATATGGTGACAACATTTGGAACGAAACACAAAATGCAAGAGGTCGATCGTGATTAGTATTAGAAATGAAATAACTAAAATGGTGTAGTCTTGAGGGTGTTTTATGCTAGAAATAGCAAAATATGACGGTTGTTTCGTACGTGTCGTGAAGAAGTTAATTTTTCACACAAGTGAAAAAAATTATTTTTAACTATCATTAACTTTTTCACCATAGTGATGCAAAAATTATGTATATTTAATAACAATAGCCAATATTAGCACTTTTTTTAACTAACTGAAAAATAATTTGAAAATTAAACCATGGCAGATACAGCATTGAACTGTGATGAAGTCGACAGGAAACTGCTAGTAAGTTTGGCGCCAGACTGCTACCAGCCGCATCGTTGTTATTTTTGAAATTATTTTTTTAGCGATATTTTGAATATTTGCAATAACATTTGCTTATTGCAGTTTTTTTAATTATGAGTGTTACACATATTTGGATATTCTCGTGATTTGCGTGATATTTTTAATGTATTTTCGAAATTTGTAACACCGAAATCCTTGACCTTGAAGCAAATAAAACTATAATCAAACTATAGTGAAAAAATTTAAAAAAATTGGTTGTCAGTAAAGTCGGTTTACGGACGATAGTTTAACGTGAAAAATCATAACAAAACATTGATGAAATGATTGCATAATTTTATGAATAAAATTTCATCATTTTTATTGAATTGTCACTATTTTGTATGGATACAAAGACTGAGTGAAATGAAATCTACAATTTAATTGACAAATTTACTTTTATTTGCACTCAATTCAAATATGTTAATTACTTTAACGAAGAGATTATTTTAACTATAACTTTTATACATGTTTGCTATTTAACTTCTTCCAATCTGTGTTATTCTGTTAAGGATAGGACGATGATAGGAAAAGAAGGAAACGAATGGGAGTGTTTCAAGTTTAATGTGCCTCGAAAAAGTCAAATCGATGGTTGTTCCAATCGAGTGGAAGAGAGATAGATGCGGCGCAAGCGTACAATGAGCGTAACGGGACAATGTATGTAACGGGACACTTTTGTCATGCGTGCAGCCGGCGTTCATCAATTTATTAGACGTTGTCACGTCAAAATTTAAAAATCTAATTAGCAACAACAGTCCTTGTCGCTGCGACGGGACGTGTCTGCGACGTGTCCAGGCCTGTCCAGGCTTGTCCGGGCGTGTCCGTGCGTGTCCGGGCGTGTTCGGGCCGATGTTGCCTTGCCACGCTCCCTTCGACAAGGGCCGTGTAGCGGCGGCAGCGCGAGGGAGCCGACAATGTGGAGGGCGTGGAAACACGAGCGGCCCGGGAGGCTGGGGCGTTAACAGGACGGGTGGAACTGCGCGTGAATTCATCATCGAGGTACTTCCGACCGCAAAACCAACCCCGGTTCCTTCTCTCTCTCTCTCTCTCTCTCACACACACTCTCTCTCTCTCTGTCCGCCTGTGACGTCACCTCGTCACCGACTCATTACTTTCACAATTGACTCGGCTGTTCGCTGCATCCTCCAGCCATCTTCCTGCAGCCTGATTCGTCATGTCCGCAACTCGATACTTCGTCGTCCGACGTAAAACATGTTTATTGACGTGACAACGTCTAATAAATCTATGAACGCCGGCTGCACGCACGAAAAGGGACGACTCTTTGTTCCGTTACGCTCATTGTACGCTTGCGCCGCATCTATCTCTCTTCCACTCGATTGGAACAACCATCGATTTGACTTTTTCGAGGCACATTAAACTTGTAACACAGCCATTCATTTCCTACCTTTTCTATCATCGTCCTATCCTTAACAGAATAACACAGATTGGAAGAAGTTAAATAGCAAACATGTATAAACGTTATTGTTAAAATAATCTCTTCGTTAAAGTAATAAACATATTTGAATTAATGAGTTCAAATAAAAGTAAACTTATTAATTAAATTGTAGATTTTATTTCACCCTTTTTTGTATCCATACAAAATAGTGATAATTCAATAAAAATGATTCAATTTTATTCATAAAAGTATGCAATCATTTCATCAATGTTTTGTTATGACGTCACGTTAAACTATACTCCGTAAACGGACTTTACAGACAACCAATTTTTTTAGTATTTATAATTATCTGTGCACTCCGGCAGACAAAGCAAGCTCCAGCGATTTCCACCCCACCCCTGGGGTGGTTATTTGGCGAATGTCCCGTGGACACCGCTTTGAATGATGCATCTCATCGTTGACGAACGAGAAATTATGTCTTTCGGCTGGCAATCAGTTATAATTGAACCAGACGTAACATTCGGTAGTTATGTGCGATAAGTTTATACAGGTGTCGTAACAATAAAAAGTAAATAATTGCGTATCAAGATATTTGCCAAGTACTGAATAACCACGATATTCGCAATACATCCTACTTTGCATCGTTACGTTTGTTGTACTTTATTAGTATTTGGAATGCATAATTTTTCGCTATATTTTGAATATTTGCGATATTGAAATTTGCTTATTGCAGTTTTCAACTTATGAGAGTTACACTTATTTGGATATCCTCGTGATTTGCGTGATATTTGCATTGTATTGGCAAAATTTGTAACACCGAAATCCGCTGTAGTAGGTAATCATGATTTAAATAATGGTTACTTTTAATATTTAAATTTTTGTGATATAGATTTCGATGTGAAAATATTAGCAGGTACAACGCGATTACAATACCTATGTATGTGTTACCGATGGTCTACTAGATAAACAGATTTTAATGATGTATCACCATTAATTTGCCATATTTTTAAATATCGACATAAAACATTGATTTCAGTACGGCGTACATTTCCACCTCATACCAGCAAATTATTTGCTAACGCTTTAAGGATCTAGCTCCCTCCTGTTGTGTAGCTTGGTATCGTTCCGACAGACCGCCCAGATGGAGAACAGGAAGGCCAATTGAGTGTAGCCGTTCTTGATGTAAGCGCGCTTATCAGCTGCCTGTGGCCCTTTCACAATGGTACACGTTTGTATTTTACTAGTAAAAGTTTCAAGTTTGTGAAAATATCCAGCTAAAAGTGATGATCAGTGAGTTTTTACCAAGTTAAAATATATTTACTTTTAGGTTACTAAAGAAATAAAACCTGGGTTGTCGACAAGGTAGCTTACATAATTGTAGCAGACACTTCCTGTCAAGTAATAGTTTTATTCCTAGTTTAGAATGTTGGCAGGTAATTAAAATTTACCTGTTTTATATCGATCACCCTAGAAAAATTTTGTGGGCTAGTTCTTCTAATGAGTTAAAAAAGAATTTTACTTAAGTTATAAACAGATGTATGCTGCAACTAAAAAAAAGTAACTATTTGAGGTTTTGTTGCCCAGCGTTCTTAGTTACAAGTCTACCAAATCCTATATTTTTGTCACTCAAAACTGGAACTTTAAGTTATTAGAGGTAAATTGAGAGATTCTATGTGAAAATACTTTTGGTTGAAACTTGTGATTCCAAGAGTTATTTTGTTGCTGTATAAAAAGAGGTTGGCCGAAGGTGAATATTCGGGCGTGTTCGGGCAGGGACAGAATTTGATGGACATCTTAGGCTTTCGGTTTAATGAATACGGTGCCAACATTATGACAACGAAAACAACTTTATTTTCTCTTAGAAAATATTATTTTAAAATTATTCAGATATATGGGAGAAATCATTCTTTTGACACCAGAAAATATAATGCATATTTTTTACGATTTTTCTATAAAATATTTCTGTAGTCATCACACATCTTGTCGCTAGGTTAATTTTCACACTGTCAACTGTGTTGTTGGTATAGAGCTGTGAGGTATTAGTATCTAGTGTATTTGCTATTATCGTCCCATGCTGTCTGAGGGCATCGCGGAAAGGAGTGCGTATTCCGAGCACGTACCAGCTACTGCAGCCTCCTTCAGCGTCTGGGCGTATAGGGGGGGGGGGGGTATTTCCCTCGGCACCTTCCTGTGATACTCGAGTACGTGATCCCAAACGACTCGCTGCGGAGCGACTCGAACACCCGGAGGGGCCACAGCGGTGCAAACACGCCGCACGGAATTTTCGACACGAACGCGGCCGCGCGTCGAAAAGTGCAGCTCGACGTCTGCACGCGTCTTCGAGAAACGCGCGGCCGGATTTTCGTAGTAAACCAGAAGCTGGTAGCAGGTTTTCCGCGGACACAGCAGGATTTTGTTTTTATCCACTCAATACATACACAGCTAAGTACAAAAATAAATGTTTACATTTCAACACTGGATGGTTGTAATCAATGGCGCAAATCTGTACCACTCGCAAGGGAGCCACGCGGAAATTCGCAGGGGGAGGGGCGCGTTATCCGACAGTTTTGGGCGAGGGTTTTAACCTACACAAAGTCATCTCTGAATACGGTGAGTATATGTTGTAAACTGACCAAAATTTGTTTTATATACATTGAATACACATAAAACTTTAAAATGCATAGAAATTTATCCATAAAAATTATTTCGAAATTTACATTTGTTGTGGCTGTATTTTTCGGTCCGCAAAGTTTGGCAGTTTTCCCGACAATGAGCAATGAGTAGAGACCTGAAAAATTCGCGATTTCAAATCCCTAAAGGATGGACCCCATGATCCTCTATTAACTCGTGCAAATTGCATCTGCTGATTGGTTACCGACTCGTAACACCTGTTGACTGGAATTATCGTGATTCGCTAATTGCTCTGTTAAAGATTTTTCATTGGCCCAGAGTCCTTCAGATAAACTGTGGCCCACTCTCTGAAGCAAAATAATGTCAAAAGTATTTTGACTCTATCCTATCGCGAAATGAATCCGCGAATTTTACGGGTCTCTAGCAATGAGTGATTTAACCCCTGAATGTTGTCCAACCGCTAGACGCAAATGTGTGCCCTGGTTGCCTATCCTCCCAGCAAGACTACCAAGCAGCTACCTCGGGTTGTGCGTGCGCCGTCTGGCGCGGAGAAGGGACCACGTGACCGATCACAAGACCTGCCCTCCCTCTTTAACCACTCAGTAGTACATACGCTCTGGACAATCAGTCGCCCCGGAGTGAGCACCGCATCCTTGGGGCTGTCGGCCGGGATGTTCCCGCCTTCTGAGGACACCGAGGGCTGGCAGTGTTACTGAGGCGTCTGTACAGCCGCGACCAACTGCGACCGAGCGCGTCTCGTGGGTGGCGGATACGGGATCCCAGCTCGCTGGGGTTGACTGCGGGCATATCGGATAGCAGTTCGTGGACCAACTGGCGGTGTGGCGACACCTTCGGTAATGGCGTGGCTGAAGATCGGCGCGCAGTAGTGAAGGCTCGCAGGGGTGCACAAAGATGAGAAGTGTAGTTAACTGCGGGATGGAGCTTGCGGGATGTTGTAATGCTGCGTACGCATCGGGACTGAACAGCGCCGGAATTCTGAATGGAGGCCATCAGCAGGGACCTTCGGTAAGGGCCACTGCAGCAAGAGGTGGTAGCTGCGAGTGACGTGCCTCAAGCTGAGGGAGTTAGTTGTTAGCTGTGAAGAAGGAAGACGACAATGGAGATACGCCAGGCTGCCTGGAACGCAGTGCGCCCGCAGTCCGAGTCTTTCCACTGGCTCGGCTACCCGCTTCTTCCTGCTGCTGCGGCTGCTGTCGCGCCGACGCGCGGGCATATTCGCGCCAGCCCGGCGATCGGACAAACCATCATTGTTCACATCGCGGCCGCCAGGGGTACAGCAACCGCGCCATATTCCCCCATTGGCTGTTGCCACCGGCCAGTGGGAACTCAGACCACCGCTAATTCATCTGTCCACAAGCTTCTTGCACGAAACTAACAACTTCCTACTTCAACCCTGCCCTAATCTGTAATTTATTGCAGCTTATTGCAGTTTTTTTCCCCTTGCGTGCTCTGTCGCACGGCTTTATCCAGTACCCTACTCCATTGAACTGGTTTTTTTTTTCGTGCTCTTCAACTAGAATCTTCATATTTCGGGGCGTGTACATGGCCTCAATTGCAGCCATGGCACCAGGCTGCCCCTGCTGCAGCCGCGATGCACGTGACCTCCTTACGATACACCCGCGACCATGAGCGTAAAGGGCTTGCCCTGAAACGCATCGATACCCCAACCGCACTTAGCTGCTAACATGCATGCCGGAGGGCCACAGAAATGTGAAGGGGCTCACGTTGGCGCAGCGGGGTATGGGGGCTCGCCAGATAAAAAAAAAGAGTGAGGAGGACTCTCTCCACCAAGAACGTCATGCTCCAGACCGCTACAAGACCGTCACTCTGCCCGACCGACCACAGAACCACGAAACGGACTTAGCCTCGCAAACTGGTAATGTGTGGTCTTTGATTATTTATGGATCAGTTCGGACTTAGCACGATCAGCGCTGCGGGACTTGTGGCTGCCCAAGATGTGACAGGCCAGCGAAGAAATAAGTTTACCCGCTCAAGGAACTCGTGCCGCGAGTTGGGACTCGCTGAGCGGGTAGTAAGTAGAAACTTGCTCTACGGAATTGAGACCTTTTGGGTGGGTGGTAATAAGGCCTGAGGTCATAAAACCCTCGCCGACAACTTTCACAATTTTACTCGCCGGGCGAGTGCGAGTGAGCGAATAAGTTGGTCGAAAAAAAAGAAGGCACAAGTCGTCGGTAACCTACAAGTAGTACTGATGTTGTGGTTGGACAGAGGCAAGCTGATGCGGCCAACTGGTCAAACAGCGGTGACGCCGGCCTCCGCGGGAGTTCCGAGGAGTTGAGTGAAGTGAGTGTTGGGGGAAGAGGGCTAGAGACCCCCGTTTTGCAACGGGACCGTGCGAGTGCGACCGAGTGGCGCGAGACTTGGTGAGTGGACAGGTACGTGGTAAGGGGCGAACCACTGTTGAGCCCTTGCTCCAGAGTGGCAGATATTTAGTGATTTGTGAACAGACATCAAGTGTGGTGATTCAATTAATAATGTAAATATTAGTAACAAATAAAGCTGTATTCAATTGATTTGGCTTTTCTTACGGACCCGTTTTCCCCACTCGTAGCAATACTACTTGTGGTGACCAGCAATATCTGGGCTGCGGCCTTATCTCCAGACACATTACTCGCCGCAGTCATTATTGCTTAACGGGGGACAAAGTGTATTTCGGAAAAAAAAATTAACACACATAATCCATCTCAAACCGATACTTAAGGACAATTAATGACGTTTTATTAGAACTTACTAATATATTTAAATAATTTTATAGCCGCTGAAATATTGGGTTGCAGCATTCTCGTAGCAAAATACAGTTATCATTTACGGGAATACGTATGACCATGTAGAAAATGTATTTATAAACAGCAGGGGCCAATGGTAAGGAAAAATCCTAGTATTTATCTGGGGTGACTTCGGAAAGCTACGAAAAAAAGAAAGTCAGGATGGACAGACCAGATTATAATGCCAGTCCAGTGTCTTAACCGTTGCGCTATTCATTGCGTTGTGCATAAATATAAATCGTGATCAGCCTTAAGAATTGGTGAAAGTGTGGTTCAATGGCATGCCTTGAAGTAAAATTAAGTCGGGGCAGTCGAATAATTATAACATGAGAAAGCTCTTAAGAACGTAGTAGCATCCTTTGAAAAAAAATAAATACATATTGCAATGGACGTCAATTTCGGAATGAAATTATGTTCATACGCGACTAAAAAACTTTTCACTGTGGCTGGAATCCCTTTCATTGAAATGTTTGACGTACTATCGACGTGGAATATCCCGCGGCCTGGAATTGAAATAGAGAGCTTTACATCAGACCAAGGAGCCAACTGTTAAGTAGACTTGGAATAAAATTAAACACGACTTGCCACTTTTATTTTTCGCGCTAAGCAATGAAAAAAATATATATATATATATTCTTGTTCGTCAGGTCGTAAAACGCGAAGACTAAACCAGTCTGCTCATTCCCTGGCTTCTCTTAAAAAAAAAAATTTCTTACTTCATTTGTCTTTTCATCCATGAATTTTGTACCTCCAGGAATGTCGTAATGAGCAGTGTACTTCCACCACAATTAAAAACGTTTCGAGAATACAAAGAGACCGCGAAAGGACGAACCCCTTCCCCGCCCCTCAAGCTAACCATTTCCTCCCTCCTCTGTCCCCTAAAGGATGCTTTACTGAAGCTGCTTCTCTTCTTTTGTTCACTTTTATCCCTCGAGCGTTTCTCCCAGCGGAATTATTCAGGACTGTAGGAAAAGCTACAAGCCTGAGACTGGTATTTCTGTCAAATAAAGCTACGGAAAAAAATTATTTTAATAAGCGAATAAAAACAAGTTCTATTACACTAAAAAAACATCAGTCGTTTGATCATAACACTTACTTTGATGCTTCAATGAAACACGTACAAGTTTATAATTTAACGGTAAATAGTTGAACAGGTATCTGCTTCCCTCTATGAAATTGAAAGCTTTGCCCATATGCGCTTCAAATAATAAGATTTCACTTGAGGAGAGAATGACGATAAGTCACACTTAACAAGTTAAAAAAATTGCTTAGTGGACATTTACTATGATATACTAACAGTTATCAATTAACAACAGTGTTAAATATGTAATTTTTTTGGTACATTATATCTATAGGAGCCAAAAATTATTTCATATTTTTTTTACAATCCTTGACATGGATTCAAAACACAACTTTTCGATTTAAATTTTTTAATACGAATCTTAAAATTTCGCATGGTCTCCGAAAGCGCTCGGAGCTTGTTATAAAACTTATAGCTTCTCTAGCCGACCAAATGGTCTTTCTTTCATCTTAGATTGCCTCCTCGTAAAATACATAATCACCTTATCTCACCGTAATGCAGCAGAAGTCGCTTTCCACAGCTTATATTAAACGTGGCCACTTGCTGAACTTAGTTTAGGAGTAGAATAAATAATGTGTTCATGTCTTCGTCTGTAGAACAGCAATTAACATCTCAAATGCAGTGTACAGAAAATTAAGGAAATCTACACTGAAAATTTACCAGACAGGATCATTAAGTAAAAGTATGAGACAGATTTGTTAAAGAAGATTACTGACCAACAGCTGGAAAAAATAATACTTACATTGATATACATTATTTAGTAAATAATGTTTAAAACTTTTATTCCAACTCTAAAAAAAATATCGATGAACAAAACTTTTTTGAGCTACGTTTTTCACAGTTGTAACCCGAAAATATTCGTTTCCGTAACACGCAAACAACCTATTTTATCGAGAAAAAAAATTGTTGTCTGTAAAGTCGGTTAACGGACGATAGTTTAACGTGACAACGTCATAACAAAACATTGATGAAATGATTGCATACTTTTATGAAAAAAATTGAATCATTTTTATTGAATTATCACTATTTTGTATGGATACAAAGAAGGAGTGAAATAAAATCTACAATTTAATTGATAATTTTACTTGTATTTGCACTCATTAATTCAAATATGTTTATTACTTTAACGAAGAGATTATTTTAACTATAACTTTTATACATGTTTGCTATTTAACTTCTTCCAATCTGTGTTATTCTGTTAAGGATAGGACGATGATAGGAAAAGAAGGAAACGAATGGGAGTGTTTCAAGTTTAATGTGCCTCGAAAAAGTCAAATCGATGGTTGTTCCAATCGAGTGGAAGACAGATAGATGCGGCGCAAGCGTACAATGAGCGTAACGGGACACAGCATATCGGGACAATGTGTGTAACGGGACACATTTTTCGTGCGTGCAGCCAGCATCCATCGATTTATTAGACGTTGTCACGTCAAAAAAAATTAAAATTTAATATTTGACTATCATTGAAATGCCGGAGTCCATCGAGTACGAAGCTGGTTCGGCCGCTGAATCGGGCGGTCGCATAGGAGTTCGATCGCACGCCGGGAGTTCCGGGGTCGAACCCGGGACATTCGCCGCTTGATCGCAAACGGCCCTGCACCGTCGCATCCGTCGCGGCCCTCGAGTTCCGACTGCTGGGACCACGTGTCCGCGCCGAGTACCAGGCCGCGGATGGCCGCCCGCCGCCTCTGTTCATGAAATTTATCGGTTATGTTTTGATCGAGATGTTAAATGAAGGATGTTCAGTGACTTTGACAGTGGTGTTTAATAAGTAGGCGGCCTTGCAGTCGGGGATCTAAAACAAAATGTGAGCTAGTCTTTCAGTACTAGCCTGAGATGTGTAACATCTGACCGCGGTAACGAGTAAATTCACGTGTTCTCATGTCGCAAATACACTTTCAATACGGAATTTGGTCACGGAATTTAACGTAGAATTCTTTGAAATATTGCCGAGCGTAATATATATATACGCACGCACACACACGAATATTTTGTTTTCAACTACGTTTCTGGACGCGAATCACACGTAGTTTCCGCACCCGCCACTAGATTTCATTTCCGGAGCAGCAACTATTTAATTAATGTCTCCAATAAAGGGAAAACAACTTGAAAAAAAAAACAACTAAACCCTGGTTTTGGATCTGATTTTCCACAAGGAATTTCATTAAAATACTGCCCATATTGTTAAAAAAAATTCACTAAACATTTAATAGAATTAAGTTTCACTTTTGGCTTTGCTAACTTTGGTTCGTGCGATCCGCCGCAGATGGCAGCGCCGTGGTTACAAATTTCTGTTCCAGGCGACTTAACGTTCAATTCACGAAATTTACTCCTGCTAAATGCCGTATACCGAGAGCAAAGATGCTACACATGAAAACCAATGTGTGAGAAAAAAAATTGGTTGTCTGTAAGGTTGGTTTACGGATGATAGTTTAACGTGAAAACGTCATAAAAAACATTGATTAAATGATTGCATACTTATATGAATAAAATTGAATCATTTTTATTGAATTATCACTATTTTGTATGGATACAAAGAAGGAGTGAAATGAAATCTAAATTTTAATTGATAAATTTACTTTTATTTGCACTCATTAATTCAAATATGTTTATTACTTTAACGAAGAAATTATTTTAACTATAACTTTTATACATGTTTGCTATTTAACTTCTTCTAATCTGTGTTATTCTGTTAAGGGTAGGACAATGATAGGAAAAGTAGGAAAATAATGGGAGTGTTTCAAGTTTAATGTGCCTCGAAAAAGTCAAATCAATGGTTGTTCCAATCGAGTGGAAGAGAGATAGATGTGGTGCAAGCGTACAATGAGTGTAACGGGACAAAACGTAACGGGACAATGAGTCATCCTTTTTCGTGCGTGCAGCCGGCGTTCATCGATTTATTAGACGTTGTCACGTCAAAAAATTCACTAAACATTTAATAGTATTAAGTTTCCCTTTTGGCTTTGCTAACTTTGGTTCGTGCGATCCGCCGCAGATGGCAGCGCCGTGGTTACAAATTTCTGTTCCAGGCGACTTAACGTTCCATTCGCGAAATTTACTCCTACCAAATGCCGTATACCGAGAGCTAAGATGCTACACATGAAAACCAATGTGTGTGAGAAAACAAGTGAACGGGAATCGAGAGCGCGGGATCCGAATCCCAGGTGGAACCCAGTCACACCGGGTTCGTCAGCCACTGTCGACGAGCGATGAGCCTCGTGGTCTGCCAGGAGTTGACGGTCGACCAGCCGGCGAGACAGGAGAGATGGAGGAGCAGAAAGCACGACGGGAATGACAGGGGCCGGGCGGACTCTCTGTTTGTTTCACTTTCGCCTCTTCCACCCCCCCCCCTTCCCCTCAGCACATTCTCATCTACCAATGGCAGGGTCGCCCGAAGCCGCCGGCCGACTTGCTCGTTAGCAAGTGTAATTGCATTTCGGCGCCTCAATTACAGGACCTTCCCCTCAGCGGCGGCCAAGAACCCCGGCGCGCCCGCCGCACTTTGATGTCCGGCGACCCCGAACAACCCCCACCCCCCTTCCCAATCCTCCCTCGTCCACCGCGGCGTCGCGTCACTTGTCGGCGGCGGTGAAGCATTCCAGAGGTTCACGATTTCCCGAAAATGGGTCCAAGACAATCCTGGTATGGGATTAGAACCCTGCCATCTTGGATTTTCCCATCTTTTTGCTATAGTTCATTTTTTTTAACGTTTATCCCATTTTTTAAATTCATATCTCACAGACCTTATATGCCTTGTTGCAAACACATAGTTACTAACAGACCCCAGTCTGTAAGCGCCGCGAGAAATAAGTTATTATTCATCGCGGGCGAGTAGGCCTACACCTATCGTGATAATAACACCAGTTCAAAAGTGCCCAAAGAGCTAAGTCCTATGCCACATCAAAACATAACAATTAGCACAGAAGCTTTCTTGTACATAAGTGGTATCAAAATATTTGAAACTGCTGTACAGAGGTCCAGGTGTTGAAGCACTATTTACAAACCGCTCGAGATTTATTAAAAAGTGTCTGATTACGAACAGAATTTAAGAACCATTGAATTTTTCTGTACAAGTTTTTTCGTTCCGTGGTTTTGTATACAATTTATATTTTTTAGACAGTGAAAGATGCTAAAACGGGTGTTTTCCTGGACATTTTTAGGTACGAAAAATTCAACCGACTGTACTGCAAGTTATATAGGAAAATTCAGGGTACTTTTATCTTTAATATCCCATTATAAAATTATAGGGTCACCGATATAAGTCTCATAGAGACGCGTTACCGACGCGAGGACTACACGCCAGTACCGTGCCTGGTACGTAGAGGCGAAGATGCGTGTGATGCGCGGGCCATTGTCGCCTTTAGCGCCCCCGCGCTTTAAGAGCTAGCGCGCCCGTCGAGGCGGCCCCCTCAACTACAGGCCATGCCGATACCTTCCCCTACTGTCCGTATCTGATGACCTCTTCTGTCAACCATAAGTAGGTTATCAAGAAGAAATACACTGGCTTAGCCACATGTGAACTTAATAAAGGCGAGAAGCATTACTGGGTCTGCAAACACACTTTCGCCAAACGCTTACACACTTCCCGCATGGCGCATGCAGTAACTTGAGAATGCGATCCACCAGTTTGCCTCGACGGCAAATAATTGCTGTATTTTTTCAAGACAGTTGAACCCAACGTAACTGTTGATATTTGTGACAGAATAATATTGAAAATATGCGAATCGAATGTAGAGGGGTTCAAAGAAAGTATACCTATGTTCTCTTTGGGGATAGTATTGCGACTCTCATTGTCCCACGCTAATGTGGCAAAACGACAAAATTTCCCGATTTTTTTTTTTTTTGGAAATATTCCTGGAAATATATAACCCAATATTTTTCTTTTCTGTATATTGTTAGATTCTGTTCTGACATTTTTTTTTCATATGTTGATAGAGTATTACAGCATGAGTCCTACCAAACTCTCAAGTGTTAAATGAGCCATTACGTTGTTTTATATAAAAAAAAAAAACAGTTGAACGAATGGAATTGTTTTTTTACGTGAAAGTGTAACACGCTGGAAAATATTCTGGTAAATTACCGAACAATTTTCTCAAAAATACTTTTCCGAAAAACTATCACTATTCCCACCCCTTTCCCTAAATTATTACTCATAACTATGAACTTTGGTTCGGTTCAGAACCCGATATAACCTTGGAGGCTACGTCTCTTCAAGACGCTGTGGGAAAAAAAACGTGTGATTTAAAATCATACAAATTCTTTCTATGACCGTAATGTAGCTTCAGTTAAAGTAAAAGGCTTATTACTAAACATCAATTCCCGATACAATTTAGAACAGACTACTTCTTTTTAATTTAAAAAAAATGGTTGTTGTAAGATCGGTTTACGGACGATAGTTTAACGTGACATCGTCATAACAAAACATTGATGAAATGATTGCATACTTTTATGAAAAATTGAATCATTTTTATTGAATTATCACTATTTTGTATGGATACAAAGAAGGAGTGAAATGAAATCTACAATTTAATTGATCAATTTACTTTTATTTACGCTCATTAATTCATATATGTTTATTACTTTAACGAAGAGATTATTTTAACTATAACTTTTATACAGGTTTGCTATTAAACTTCTTCAAATCTGTGTTATTCTGTTAAGGATAGGACGATGATAGGAAAAGTAGGAAACGAATGGGAGTGTTTCAAGTTTAATGTGCCTCGAAAAAGTCAAATCGATGGTTGTTCCAATCGAGTGGAAGAGAGATAGATGCGGCGCAAGCGTACAATGAGCGTAACGGGACACAGAGTAAAGGGACAATGTGCGTAACGAGACACTTTTTCGTGCGTTTAACCGGCGTCCATCGATTTATTAGACGTCACGTCAAAAGATGAAATTCGTTGAAACTTAAAAAAATTATTCCGCAAACATTTTTGCGTTTCTTCCCGCCCTTCGCTCCTTCTCTTGGGTGATCTAATTCTGCAGGTAACCAGCAGCGGTGCTTTCGTCATGTGCGCTTGGAATAGCCGCTCTGACGTGGGTTATTCGTTCACGTGGCACTATTAATCAGGTGCATTAGCAAACATGGCCATGCACTTAGGTTGCCGTCGTGCACACAGATTTCCACTTCTACTGTTTACTCCCGTCAGTCGATAACTGGTATAGCACGCAGCGTATGAGGCGTGCGAGAGTTTAACTGATACTGCACGCCTCGCTCTAGAAATCGCGTCCAGACAAATGCTGGATTTAACTTCTTCAATAGTTCGCTTCCTTTGTATCGCTCTTTGAAAAAAAAAAATATTTTTATTCATAAAAATAGAAACTCGTTTAGCGAAAAAAAAATAATTGAAAGTTTAAAGTTTTACATCTTTAAATTGCCGCGTTGGTACCGCGATTTGCACGCCTATGTGGTAAGTCAATAGTATTTGGTTGGTTTAGTTTTATCACTATACCGTGGGAGGTGATGTATATTCACAAATGAATTTACAATATAATGTTATAGTTCTTCAAATTGGTAGTTGGTAGTAGTAGTCAATGTCAATAGTCTGCAGTTAGTAAACCTGCAGATCTCTCCTATACAGTGCCGAGTTTGCGTTGATAAGTCTGAGGAAAATGGCACTTCGTCTTGTGGTATTCGCGCGGGGTTGGATCATCATAGACATAAACTGAGTTCACCATTTTCAAGCGATCTAACTTTTCGTTAATGACTGTATAGTCTGTTTTTTTTTTTTTTTTTTTAAGTTAAGACGTACGCTGTGCTGTTATGAGACGGTCAACAGCGCCGGTCTGTTCGCTTCTTCCATTAAATAAGCTGTATTAAGGGGGTGCCTCCCATTTCAGGTCATGATTATATACTTATATTAATCACTGATCAACTTTAAGACCTTTTTTCAATTGTTTAACTATAACGAAATGAAAAAAATATATATAGCGCATCCTTTTTGCATAATTAGCTGCCAAAGTTACATTTTTAACGTTTTTGGTTTGTACAAATAAGGAAAATTTGATTTAACATGACTGAAACTTTTTAGGTTTAACTGCAATGTCACTGGCTACTTAATGACATGGTTTGCATTTCTATCACAAAAAACTCATTTCATGTTTCTTGGCTGTCAAAATCATAACAAATTTGAGAATTTTGAAATGCCAGGTAAAATTAATTAATATTTTATTAAAGAAATTCAAACATTTTCTTGAAGTGGTCAGTGGCATTGTAGTAAAACCTAAACAGTTTCAGTTCTGCAATAAATTAAATTTTCCTTATTTGTACAACCCAAAAACGTTAACAATGTAACTTTGGCAGCTAATTATGCATAAATTATGCGCTGTATATATTTTTCATTTTGTGAAAGTTAAACAATTGAAAAAGTCTAAAGGTTTTTTTATAATTACTGTAAATAAAGATCTTGGCCTAAAATGGGAGGCAACCCCTTAACGAATGAGTAATTCAGAGTTGAACTTCTCAACGTCTTGGTCTTTGGAGACGGGGGTATTCAAATGATGGGCTGAAGGGAAGCAATGTCCACCACGTTCCCACTCGTTGCACATCCCAGTTTTTTTTTTTTACCCCGACGGGAATCTAACTAGGATCACGGTGTGTGGTGAGTGATCTCATCACTCAACCACCCCCTTCAGTCATCACTCCAATCGCGCTGTCCTAGTTACTTGTCGTGTGCTAGCTTCCTAACCGCGTGGGAGTTATCAGTTAACTATTTTCGTTTGGCTAGCCTCGTTAAATTTTATCATGAGTCAAAACGATATAATGAAAATGAATCAGCGCTATGTTTAAGAGGCACAAAAATCCATGTTTTTACTATCAAAAAGGTTATTTGATGTTTGATTATAGTCAGCCGATAGTTAAACATTGAGGCGAAAGGAGACATGACAAAAATTAATGAACAGAATAACAAATAAGTCTTCCCTTTTAGATAGTAGCATTTTCATATTATTGAAAAATTTCTTCATGACTTTTACAATTCACAGTGTCTAAAATGACAAGTTGCATGAAGTGCAGTTAACTAAAAGTACAATGGAAGCGCAATCTGGTTGTTAATTAAAACAAGCTGGCACTTGGGATTACGAATATAATACATTATTAACTTTATTTTAATTTTAACAACTTGTGTCCATATTCTTGCTGGAAGTGTCTTGAACAAAATAATATAATTTTGGTGGATCTGGAACTGTTGCGTAGGAGAAACGACTAAGTCTTTAAAAACACTCTGGGATTAATTAATCACACGTGTAGCCCGGTTCACGCGAATCTTTCCACCTGCGTACACTTTAACAACGTACCTAGTCCCTTCGCGCAACGCACGGTCCCTTCCGCGCGGAGCCTGCAAGCGTGTGTCACGCGAAGCGCGCAGGAAATATTAATATTCGTAACATTTCCCGCCGACCTCCCCTCGCGGGCTGACATTCTGGCGGAAAGGTCTCTCAGCGGGCCGCACGCGAACTGGATGAAGGGCGGCGAGTCAGACATCGGACTGGGACAACAATGGGAGCGAGGGAAGCTCAGAACAAAAACTCCCTCCGCGGCGGCGGGGGCTGTCTGAAGGAACAATGTCACTCGCGGGTCCACCCGGTCCCGCCCTGCGCCGGAGGGTTTTCAATTTAGTCTCCCTCCTGACATCTGGGTTATTGCCACGTGCTGGCATCGCTAGCGAGTGTGGGCCTGGGAGCTCCGGCGAGCCCAGAGGTCGTGACTTCCGTGCAGGGGTTTGGAACAAAAATTAAAAATTAAAATAACTCGCACGTGAATATTGAATGGAAAAGATTTTTTTTTGACGTGACGTCTAATAAATCGATGAACGCCGGCTGCACGCTCGAAAAAATGTCTCGTTACGCTCATTGTTCCGTCACGCTCATTGTTCCGTCACGCTCATTGTTCCGTTACGCTGTGTTCCGTTACGCTGTCGGCGAGTGCAGTTATAATAGGTTGTTACAATTGACTAAAAAATTATGGTGATTCATATAATTGATGATAAATATTTGATTAAAGTTTATTTATATGAAAACTTGTTCATAATTATATTTCAACTTTATAGCTAAACGCCAGTTTTTGACATTAATTACAAGTCATTTACACGTGAACTGTTTCGTCGACTGTTTATAAAGTGAAGTGAAACGTTAATGTGGTTTACATTGCTTATCACAATAACAATTTCGGCAATAAAGGTTAATTATTCTTGCATTTTAAAAATCTGATTAATAGTATAATTTCAAGTATTTATTCTTTTATCAGTAAAATTAAAATGATTCAATTTTATTCATAAACGTATGCAATCATTTCATCAATGTTTTGTTATGACGTTGTCACGTTAAACTATCGTCCGTAAACCGACTTTACAGACAACCAATTTTTCTTTCTTTCTTCTTTTGAAGTATCTTCTTTACATGATTTCTTCGTCGGAGCGTAACGAAAGTTGTAACGCTCGGAGAGTAACGATATAATGTGGGATGATGCAAGAGGCTCAGAAGTGGGCAACTCGATGGCATGTTTGCATTTTAGAACACATATATTTTTCTACTCGCGTACCTTCAGCGCTTGCATGCCTACTTGCATACTTGTGCACATACTTACTCACGCGTTTATCTGAGGATATTCACTTCCCATTCACGTGGCGGCTACACACCTTTTTTTTTCTTCCTTAGAATTTTTTTAATTGATAACATATAGATATATTAATAGAAAGTTAAAACATTCTATCATGGAAACTGTCGAGTGGCTTTGACTACACTGAAGGAACTCTGTAAGGATGTAAAAAATGTATATTTTATGTTATTTAAGCATTTGAGTTGTTTCGTGTGTAATTTCTTGTACTTATGCAATATAGGTACCTAGCTTTAAACTTATTGATTTAAATTTTTTGTGTGTTTTCATTTTATTGCAAATAAATATAGTTGAAGAATTAAGAGAAAACGTGTGTTTTTTAGAAAAAAAGTCAAAAGATTTTATTTGTTAAAAACGTAAACCTAGAATTGTTACTTTAAAAACAAAAGTACGGAAAAAATTAAATTATGACAAAGAATACATTAAAATTTTATAAAAATGCTCATGAAACAGTTATAAAAGAAAATATTTTTTTGAACATTTTGAAAAAGTAAAGTTCAGTGACTTATCTTTTTTCTGAGATAAAAATGTTCAATTATAAAAGTAATTTTGAGCCTCTACGCTTATTATAAATGGCTGAAGTGTATTTCTTTATTACTACTTGCATTAGGGTTGCAAATAATTTATTGGTATCGTATTGTAGAAAATTCTTGATATGACTAATGAATTATATATTTTTTTATTCCTATAAACGCCCCTATATATCCTTCATATACTCTTTTCGAGATTTCAATGCATAATTCCATCACACAACTGTACAGACTGCGGTGTGTGTTTAGGTTAAATAGAATACCACAAGTGTTGCCTCTATTTTTTAGGGAGCCGTTAAGATTTAAATCCTCAGTTTTTCCAAGCACCAAGGAGGAAGAACAACACTTACCACAACCTTAATGAACAACTCCACATTTCCCTCCCACTTATTTCATGTATGACATAATAATTGCCTCAGGAAGATAACCCAAGACGTTTTTTCCCATTTCTTCTGACTTATACCGATGATTCAACTGTCGACTCCATTATTTCAGAAAACTCTTGCGCGTATTTTTTCCCCCTCTTCGGCATGACATTTTCTACGAGGGATGCATTTTGGGTTGCTTCCGGTAATTTCAGTCTGTAAGCTAAAAGTCGCCAAGCATTGTACAAATGACAGCTGAGGTTTTTCGAAAAAAAAAAAAAAATCCTTCTCTGTTTCTCTCTATCTCTCTTTCTGTCCCTCTCTTCTCATTTCCCGGGGCGTGCGGACTCTTTGCTTCCATTCCTCATTCACGCGCAGTTTACTCACCCAACATTTTTTTTCTTCTTATTCCTCCACTTCGTCCTGGCTTCCTCTCTGCCGCTTCCTCTGCCCATCTCCTGTTGTCCTTTACCTCGGCGGGTACTCGCGGAAGCTTGGGGGGGGGGGGGGGGGGAGAACAACGTCCTCGTCTGGACAGCTGAAGTCGGAGAACCACCAGGGGTTCGGCCATGGTGTATCCTTACACCATGGGTTCGGCGCACGACCTGCATCTTCCTCGTCGCGACGACCAGCGCTGAGGCGCGGTCGACGAAGTGCAGCCCGCGTCAGGGTTCACACGCCGATCGTTAAAAAAGCGAGAAGCCTAAGATGTCCATCAAGTTCTGTCCCTGCCCGAACACGCCCGAATATTCACATTCGGACAACCTCGGGATTTGTTTTATTTTTGCGCAGGAAAAATTAATTCAAATATTAAAAGTGGTCGGTTAGGATAGCTACATTAAAATACTTTAAAACACTATGGACGGTTAGTTAGGTTAGTATAGCTATATTAAAATAAACAGAGAAAAATAAATATATATAAATAAACCCGAGGTTGGCCAAAGGTGAATATTCGGGGGTGTTCGGGCAGGGACAGAACTTGATGTACATCTTAGGCTTCCCTAAAAAAAAGCAGGCGCGTCAGTGGCGCGCGATGCAAGATTACAACCTATGTAGTTATGTGAACGGCAACGTTCGAGTTTTGCGGGGTGCATTCGCGTTCAGAGATCCTTGGGACGGAGTCCAACAACGTCAAAGTAGGCGCCCTATCAGCATTATTTATAAATTTGCCAAGAAGTAGGTGCACATATTTACATAAAGATAAACCTGCGTGAAAAAAATATATATATCCATGCCCACTGGTATGTTGGATCTCCGATTATTTCAGGTGCTGTAAACTATTTTGAAATCTAGTGTTATCGTGTGATACGTATCCACGTTGTGTGTTCGTTTCTGTAACAACTATTGCTAGACTGACTGTTTTGTTTTTAATATGGGTTGTTGTGTATTCTAGTCAATGAAACCGAACATCTAAAATAATACTGAAAATTTTTGCTAATAATCATACAAAATTATTCGAGTTCGAACCCTCCTGGGTACAAACCCAGACTCTTTGCAAGTGGAAATGTGGTGGACGTTACCGTGGGATCGTAGAGTTTTTTTTTTTTCGGAGTTTTCCCGTTAACTTCACACATTCGTTCCGTACATTCTCTGTTCTCAACAACTTCTGCCATCTCTAATGATCTCGAATGCTAACGAGACGCTAAGTCTTAATTATTTCATTTATGGTTGTTTATTATTAAAGTAAACTGAATATTAGTGCAAAAAAATTTCAGTTTATAAAATAATTTTATGCTATGTATTTTTTTTATACATGCAATTTTTTTTGTGACTGATTTTACTTAACATTCCTGTATGTTATTTTTCAAATGACACATAGTTTTTCTGGTCTCGCGCTAGTTGTACGGGTTCACAAACCTCAATGTGCAAGTCACAAATATCAGTTGTTTTTTTTTCATGCACTGTAAACGTCCAACGGTTGCAAATTGGCGTAGTTAATACATTCTCTTACCACCATCTTTTTTCCTTGGTTTATTTTCATTACTATATTTCCTGTCAGCTTTGAAAACGATCTCGGTGAATTGTCACAAGCTGCGGTTTCTGCTAATGAGCTGTCAGAATTTAATAACACATGAACTAAAACAGTTTTGGTTTTGACATTTTAAAGCGCCAGCTTCGAAAAATTTTTCTCCTATATTTATCCTACGGTGGAATAATTATTTTTTTACGTTCAACCTCCATTTATTTAAAATATTTTTTAATTATGTCCATTAAAACACTTAGAGAAAGTTTTAGAGTCCACAAAATATCCTAATTTTAATTTGGTGAATGGGGGTTACCACATAATGACATTGCGTTTAACCTCAGAATATCATAAAAATTAACGCATTTATTATAAGAAAATGTGTTTATTCGGTGATGTACTTTGTAATACGTTTCCCACGAAATTTGTTATAAAATCATTAACAAGGTTAACGAATGCGTCTCTTCGTATATATTTTGTGTGTATGTAGGTATGTATGTGTGTATATATACATATATATATATACACAAACTTATCTATACTAATATTATAAATCTGAAGAGTTTCTTTGTTTGTTTGTTTGTTTGAACACGCTAATCTCAGGAACCACTGGTCCGATTTGAAAAATTATTTCAGTGTTAGATAGTACATTTATCGAGGAAGGCTATAGGCTATATTATATTATCAATAACATTAGGAATCCTTACTAAAAGTCCAATTTAGAATCAAATGCGTTGGAGGGGGTTAGATACAACATGCAGTACATGTACGAAGTGTGAGTTGACAATGCTGCAGGCGCTAGAAGTTTATTTCCTATTGCCTATTAACATTGTTGCAACGCACTAGATTCCTTATCATTCTTAATTTTCCCATACAAGTAAAAAACACCCGTGTGATATTAACAACGAAGCAATCAGTACCCTCATTTGAGTTCAATTAGTATTTAAATACTTTTTATCACTTTAAATCGCAAACCTAAACTATTGTCTTTTATCCTCTCTCTGTGTTTATTTTTTTTTTTGTTTTGCTAGAATTATTTTTATTATGTTTAATTAATTTTCATTTTTCGGACCATCAATAATTTTCCTCTCCCGTTACAATTCTGACAAGGACTTGTGTGTGTGTGTGTATATATATATATATATATATATATATATATATATATATATATATATATAAAAGCGAAATACCACTCACTGACTCACTCATCACGAGATTTCTAAAACTATACACCCTATTGACTTGAAATTTAGCATAGTTACTCATTTTGTGATGTAGACGCTCACTAAGAACGGATTCTGCGGAAATCCGATCCCAAGGGGAGTTTCGGGGGCGTAATATATCAGAATTTCCAGTTTTTGGTAGGAAATCACCATGGCAACGGCTGTTGTTTTGTTGATGCTTCATTCGTCTCTATGGCAACGACTATTTCATTGTTAGTGCAGTCCTCATCACCGTTGTAATTTTGCGGGTACTTTAAATATCAAAAATTGCCCTTTTTTTCAAGTATATATATTTTACAGACTTGAAACTTCACAGTAATGTTCCTTATGTTACGCAGGATGACATTTTCCGAAAATTAGATCCCATGGGTGGTTAAAACCAGGCAACAGTGGGTACTTTGTCTACATGAGAACAGGATTATGCATTGTTCATGCCTTCTGCGTCTCCATGGCAACGGGCATCGCGCGGCAGTGGAAACCATCGGTGCTATTCATTTTCTCTCCGGTACATTATACAGCATTGTAATAAATTTTCACTGATTTTTTTTTATTTACCATTACTGTAAATGGGATATGTGGCTTAATTTTTTTTTCCATTAGTATAGCCGTGCGAAGCCGGGTTGGGCAGCTAGTCATATATATAGTTATGCTCATCACTGACTTAACGCTGTAAGCTATATAATTTTCATTGTTTTTTGCTGCTAACCTGTTCTCCTAGCATTGCTGCCGAGTCCGTGGCGGAAAGACAATATTTTGACTACATCTTGGTGTTGGGTAAGCAATTTTCCTGTACATCATCGGTGAGTTAAGTATCTTAAGTATGATTCTGTGTGTTATTTGATTTGTATAATTCGGTGTGTAAATGCTTATGGGTTTTACCATTATCTTCCCATATACATGACTATTATATTTCTATACATTTAAAGAATTTTTTTAAGTTACACTTCTTTAGGCGCGTTATGGAAAAATGATGAGAGTTAATTTTAATGATGCGCCCACAGCATGCAAAAAAATTGACAGGAAGAAAACAGACTACATACATATTATACATAAGTGAGGTTATGTAATACTTCTTTAGGCACGTTATGAAAAATAATGACAGAGAATTATCATACGATGCCCGTGCAGATGAAAAAGGGCTACATACAAATAAAAAAAAAGTGAATTTAAATTATATACATATTTTAGTGAATGATATTGAATACTGGAGCATATAATTAAAAGAATTTATTTATTGTGAATATTATTGATAGAAATTGTTTTTATAAATTTTTTCAAGTGTATTTCCAAGTTTATTTATGTAAGTAAGGTATATTACTATAAGTATTATAAATTTGCATTATTAATAATTAATTATTACTTTATTTAAATTCATTTTGTTTATTTATTTTAATTAATAATTAAAATATATTTCGAATATTTAAATAAATTTAATAATTAATCTTATACACGTACTTATATTAATTTTTAATACTGTGTAATTAATAAAATTTTATAATTTGATTAAATTTAAACTTTACCAACCCTATTTATAATATCACTTAATTACTTTTTATTATTTTAATTATAATAATTATTTGCATGCAGAATTAAAGTTAGTTTTTATTATTTTTTATTTGGAGCATAAAAGCCATAAAGCATGGAATGGCGTACCCACAAGAAAGGTCAGTGGCGTACCCATGAGGAAGGGCAGAGGTGGACTTAAGTAGCATAGCAGTCACTCACTGACTTATCATTCACAGTAATTTAGGATAAACATTCAGAATATCGTTTTATTTTCATTATTAACTAAAATTTATCTCGAGTTTTTTACCAAAATAAATAGTAGTTAATTTTATACACGTGTTTATATTAATCCTATTTATAGTTACGCTCATCACTGACTCACTGACTCTTAAACGCCAACGACATATATATACCTCGGAGTCAAGCGTATCATGAAGCACAAATATTAGCCTACTCCAAAGATATGTGTATAAAAAAAATGGAAGTGTAACAATAGAGTAATAATTGAAATACATCTTCATAAGTGTAACACGCCTTAATTACTAATTTAATGTGCGCTTTAGGCGCCTTACGAATAACTATGCTTATAATTTCTAAAAATACTTATATCTCAGAAACTTTGGCTCTAAACTAAAAAATGTGAAATTTTTTCCCTTAATGGAAATCTAAGTTTTCATGACAGAATCTGTTGATGGTAATTTTTTTAATTATGACCTTTCATAAATCTTTGTTTTAATTTTTTAATATGTTTATATCTTGGACTTTGATAATTTTGTTTAAAAAATGTTGGTATTTTTTGTTTTTTATGTATATGTATATATATATATAATTGTATATCCGAAAGATTTTTGGCATGTTTGCTTTTTTGTAGTTACGCACTTTTGAATTTTTGTATTATATTCTTCTTTTGTGGTCACTTAATTTCTTGCCACTTAAATTTTCGTTAAATAGCACAGATATACTTTATATAAATAATTTTTCGTCAAATGCTTTTTTTGTAATTTCATTTTAATATCAGAAACAATTTCTATTTGCACAATTATAAAAAAAATGAATTTTTAATAAACATTTCGTGTACGTTAGATTAAAGTGTTTGTTATGTTCTTTTTTTTTCAACGGTGCCTTAGGCGCCTTACATTTTCTAGTATATATAATCTCTTATATTTTAAACTAAACTATGCGTGAGTTTGCATTATAGGCTAAGCGTTGTGAGTTGAGTGTTCTATAAAGGCAACATACCAAAATAATTTATTCTTCAACAATAAATTTCTTTATTCTTTTGCAGATAGTCCTAGCCATAGAAAAATTATTATACTTTTTAATGTAACTGTCGCGATCAAGTTTCCTTACTACATGTTTCGGTACGTGAACTACCAAATGTGTGATATTTGAGTTTCTTAATATTATAGGAAACTATTTCTTTTTTTTCTCAAATAGGTGACTCTGACAAGTATATTTATACTACGAAATGTATTCGAAACCAAATGCCTTCGTTTATAATTCTTGCGAGAATCTAGACCACTGAAATTAAAAATATGCCCCAAAAATAACGTTTTTTTTTCCTTTAAAAAAAAAACCAAGAGAGATTTTAAGCGCTGAACAGTGGTCAGTCGGAGCACTTGTGCGCGGCCCTGTTTGGGAACTGAGCGAAAGGGCGAGTGCTGAGTCGTGGTTGCCAACTTGTCTTTCAGCTCGAGGTGACCCTGGCCTCCCCTTGACCCGGAGGATGTGGGTTCGGATCGCCCTTCAAGGTTTCCCGAGGCGACTCAGGCCAGACTTGTACTAACTAGACTGTTTCCTTGCCGTGAGCAATCGCCGATTCTCCCAAATAACCAGTTTTTTATGTGCGCCGATCAAGCTTGGCTCCAGAAGGGGGGCCGTGGGGGCGACAGCCCCTCCCCAGACCAATTTTATTGATTGGTGTGTATTTATGTTTACTCAAATATTTAATTTCATATGTTAAACTTTTATCTCATCAAAAGTTGCATGGAGCTACTAAGGTTCTGTATTTGAAACCTGTAATTTGTAAATAATATTCCAAGGCCAATGTCTGACCACTTTCATTTCTTGCAGCTACGACCTTTCTTTGCGCGATAACCCCTCCCGAAAAGTCATCCTGAAGCCGCCATTGGCGCCGATATCTCTAGGGGACTTCCCCCAGTCCGCCAGACGTAGAAAGAAATTTAAAATGTACAGAATGTGTCTGAATACAACCGACTAACTTCGAATACGGGTTTACTAAGACAAAAATAAGTTGAAAACATCTTTATGACTTATGGTCTTAAATGCTTCCCAAGGATTATACATACCTACGTCTTTGATGTTCGGCTGAGCTACAATTTTTACTGTAAATAATAGGGAAAAAATTTAAGATGGAATAATGGGCGTCAGGATATGTTGAATTGAATAAAGTTCTACGACCACCGCGAATTTTTTCACTGCAGCAAAATTATTACATTGAAGAAATTTATGATACTTATACGCACAGACATATATGTGGAATATAAAGGTGTTACCCCTAATTATTTCAATGAAATAATTTTGCTACGGGAAAAAAATTCACGGTAGCTGTACTGTAAAACTTCAATTAAATATTATCCAGGCGTCCAGTACTCACTCCTAAATACTTTACTATAAAAAAATGTTGTTCAGCTCCAACTTCAAAGACGTACACCAGCCTCGGGAAGAACGTTAGACCATAAGTCGCTTTAAATGTTTTCAACTTACTTTGTCGAGATGGACCTGGGGGCGAAGTTAGTCGGTCGAGTTCAGACATACCCTGTAATTTTTTTTTTTAATAATGCATAGTTTTTAAAATGGTTCGCACGAACACTTATTCAGAATTGAGGCCCGAACAGTAAATTGCAGAACGCTCCCGTTAGTCTATTTCCTGCTAAGAGGTGGGTAACGAAAAAAAAAAAAAAAAAAACGCGCAGTGTGGAAATACGAGGAGCCAAGGGACGCGACAATCCTGCCTACCTTCATCCCCCCCCCCCCCCCCACCAGCCACCAGAGGTTCACACCACACATGCAGCTCGGGGAATGAAAAGGGTAGGTGTGATGAAAAAAAAAAATAAGGGTGTGGTGGAAAGCCTGCGGTCCCAGCGGACATTAATACCGGCGGAGCACGCTAAATAGCCATTTTTTTTTTTTTTTTAAGTTACTCCGTGGGCGTGGCGGCTCAGCGGGGGTTGTGCGAGGGTGGAAGTGGTGAGGGGTGGTTGGCGCCAGCTGTGGCACACAAGGGGGTGGGAGGGGGCGGGAGGGAGCGCGTGGGACCGGCGCTGGGGGCAGCGGCGAGGCGGCGGCTCGCTCGTAAAGAGCCATCATCGTCCCCGCACGGCCGCCCCCCGGCCTAGCGCGAGCAGCTGGGCGCGCCACTGACCGTGGTCAGCACTCAGCACTCACCACTCACCACTCACCACTCACCACTCACCACTCACCACTCACCACTCGAGGGCCCCGCCCACCTGGGGCGCACATGCGGCGAGGCACAGCCTCAGAACACACGCTATTCGAACACTGCTGAAGATAACACCCGTGGCGTGTCTTCACACAATACTTTGAGGGATGAATGGGTAGTTCAGTTTCCGTATTTAGTTTTTTTTTTAAAGCTGTACGAGTGAACATGATTCAAACGCGTGTTTTCAGAGTAATTTTTAAGGTGTGAATCATCCGTTACACATTCTCGAAAGCGCTCAAAGGACTTGCAAATACTTTTTTTATCTTCATTTCTCCACCATATAAAGCTACGGTCATCGCTCAGATCTCAAAGTTGTCCTACGTTGCACGACGAGAAGATTGCGCGCCAGTCCAAGCCCTTGCGCTTAGAGGCGCTACCGCGCTAGAAGCACCAGCTAGCGTCGCGCTTATCATTCCGCCTCACTGACACAGCTGCACCCCATCGCTAGTTGAACCCTTTAAGGGTGTCGATTCGTAAATAATTTTATGACCTAAAAAATGTCCCTTCCTAGTCTCCTCAGACCCGGAGGTGTTTCTGAGTGCGCGAGACTCGCATCAGAGAAGCACCCAGTTCGGTGCTCGGTGTATCGCAATCTGCTGCCCAGTCTGCTTGGCGGGCAGGTTGCTTTTCACCTTCAAGCCTCTGCGGATATTCCGTCTTTCTCTGAACAACTGAACGGCTCTAACGTATATTTTAAAATCTGTTAAGTCTAACGCAACAGTCTATTGCAGTTGTTACGTGTGTCCGACTAGTACCTATTATTTTATACCACGTCGTTCTAAAGCTGCCGTAGTATGGACAAAATATAAAAATTTATACACGTCATTTGAATGGTGTGTGCTATTTCAACGTGTAGAGGTTTTGGCGAACACTTAACAACTGTGTTGCAAGGAAATGGATATTTCAAGCAACCTGACGCAGTGGAACACATCGGGTCCCATCGGGGTGCGTCATCGATGAAACGTTAAAACCACGTGCATGCACTCAAAAAAAAATTTCTAGCCGCCACGAAATAGTATGTCAATATAGCCTGCTAACAAATATTCTGCAATGAATCATAAACTAATTTTTTATGACTTCAAAAAGAAATATTAATTAAAGACAGCAGAAATATAGTAGACATTACTAATTTTTTTTCGTTGTCGAGATAGTATATATGTATTGGTTACAAAACTATTCGTTCTTTCGGCGTACGACGAGCCCCAGTGGTAACACAGTTCGAAAGTGCTTAAAACAACCCTCAAGCGCACAGAGATCGTCAGCTGGTATTCTTATTGGCCCCGGAACCACGGGGAGGGAGGAGGGGGGAAGTGGGTGGCAGCAGCTGCCGCGAGGACTCCGCGCGCCAACAAAGGCGTCTTCATCGCAGAGAGTGGTCTTTGTTGGCTGGCGCCGACGCCGGGCGCCTCCGTCCCGACGACGCGTCGCCACAAAAGAACCGAGACGGATGGCACTCCGCGCAAGAACAATTGGGGGCGGGGCCGGCTGCTTCCCCCTCCCCGGGACCCTCGCCGCTGAAGACAAGACTGGCAGCAGCGAAGAATACTGCTTAAACTGAAAGAAACCTTCAGTACAGCGAATTATATACACTTCTTAAGGGGCCCGCCTCGTCAGGGGTGTATGTGTGTTAGTGAGGCGGGATAATAAGCGCGACGCTCGCTGGTATTTCTAGCGCGGTATAGCCTCTAAGCGCAAGGCCCTGAACTGGCGCGCAGTCTTCTCGTCGTCACAGGATAACTGTTTAATTTGAGCGTTGACTGTAACATTACGTGGCGGAGAAATGAAGATAAATGTGTAATGCAAGTCCCTTAAGTGCTTTAAAGAATCTGCACCGGTTGTTTTATGGCTAAAAATTACTCTGAAAACACGCGTTTTAGACATTTTCACTCTTCTAAAAATACAGTTTAAAAACTTCATCCGAAATCAAAAGTACTTTTCGGTCCTCAGCGAACCCTTGAATGCTTTTCGTAAGCAGGCCCCACTCCGATATCTCGAGTGGTTTTGAAATCGAGTGGTTTTGAAATCGCGTTGTTTTTCCTGAAGCTCTGCGTATCGTATGTGTGCCCGGGTAGGCGGAGCCCTTAACGCCACACAATCGCACACAGGTGTTTGAGGCGACATGTCCGCAAAGACTATTTCGGGCTCCGAAAGAACCAGGGTAAACCTCTCATTTCTCATAAATTTGAGTCGTGTCAAAAGCTGGTAACGAGATCCCTACTCTCACCTCATGTGAGTGACGCTTTAGTGAAAACTGTCAATGAATAACCCTTGTTCCTTGGTGTTTAGAACCAGTTATAATTTTATGCTAGGAATATTCTGAAATTATTTTCCTATTTTTTTTTCCCACAAGAAAGGTTTAATAAAAATAAGAATGTCTAGTGGAATACAATCGGTTCGCTACTTTTCCACATAGTCGCCACCGTGTTCTACCGTGAAATAATTTAGAAGCAAACCCCTGCTGGCAAAAGTTGGTACCCAACGATTCACAGCCTGTTTCACCCCTTCGTTGATTCCAAAGTGAAGCCCGACAATGCTGACTCCAACGAAGGAAAAAAAAGGGGGAGGAAGTCTGATGGAGCAATAACGGGGCTGTAGGCCGGGTGATTCAATTTCTCCCTTCCCCGACGACGAATGTGTTCTGCAGTGTTCCTTGCTGTGTGGGGTCTTGAGTTATCGTCCAAGAACGAAACCTCTCAACTCTAGAGCTCTGGTCTCTTGCGTCGAATGGCGGACTTCATTTTGCTTGGTGTGTGGCAACTGACGGTCCTTGCAGTGAGTCCCAGAGCAATCTTCCCTGCAGATTGCTAAAGGACACTTAGAATTATTTTTCCGTGATGGGTGATCTGGTTTGTTTCTATGACATTGATGTGGATTTGATCTCCGGTGTTAAGCGGATCATCGGCTGTGATGATCCTGAACAAAAAGACATTACCCTCGCGCTCATACCGCATCAAGTGTTCGAGGCTTATTGCCATTCTTGCGGTCTTGCAATCAGGGGTGAGGTCTCTCAGCACCCATATTGCCGACACCTCCCGATACCTCAGAAGTTATGAATCGTGCGGTGGGCTTCAGAATGTCCAGCATCAAATGAGGATGCGACATCAAACACAGTTTTTGCGCCTGTTGGTTAACGCCATTTCCTCTACATCGTGGACGTGAGTAGGCGCCCCGGATAGGTATTCATTACTCTTCCTTCACTGAGGGACGCACACAGGACATTAGCGCCCAACCATATGTCGGGACATGTACGTCTTCTCCATAGACGCTCTGTAGGCGTCGTGAAACACTACAGTACCACGCGCCCATTCATAGCGCATGACCGAACGCAATTACATCTGTGACCACGTTTCCAGCGCAAGTATTTATGGCATAATAGTTTGCATTCGGCATTTATTTGGTTAAGAGTTTCCCAGTGTCTCAGGATCCTCCACAAAAACCGTGGACCAATCCCAGAATCAGTCCAGATGTAGTAAAATTATCAGACTATCCTACGAATGCATTTTTTTCCCCCAAAGATTCGTGTAAAGCGTTAAGCTGGCAATCCACACTTAACAGTCACTTGAATAAAATGAAGTAAATTGTTTTTTTTTTTTTTTTTTAACAAATAGACAAGCCACTCATTTGCCAGTATTGTTTCCAAATATAATTTATGAATATTCAGCTGTCGTATTAACTTCGAATTTCCTGCGAACAGTAAGGAAAATTGCACAAACACAATTTTTTTTTAAAACGCAATTTCATTTACGTGTGTGTTGTGTAGGTACTTTTTTTAATATGTTAAATAGTTAAAAATTATAGTTAAATGATGAATCTTTTTAATTTTCCGAATTAATCCACTGTAGTTTAGATAAGTTTTAATTATTTATAAATCATTCTTTTATTGCTCTTGTTCGATTGGCGATCGTTTCCAAGAGAAGTCATTGCCTTATTTGACCAAGCCATTTAGAATGCTTTTTTATTCCGCACATAAATGTGATTCGTGATCCGACAGTGATCATGCACCTAGATGAAACTAAAGCAATCACGAAATAGAGGCGATGATACAGTGTGTTAGTACACAGCTTGTTTCGGAATATTTTTGCAAGAAATCACTGTCCCCAGCGTATGTATCCAGTTTCTAACGGATGCAGAAACACGTTGTATAAAAAAATATTTAAAGTCTTATCTGAAACTGACTAGTGCGGTGCATTCGTGGAAACAGCGTGCGTGGAGATTGAATATATATTTTTTTAAAAATTGTTGGGGAGGATGTAAAGCAAAGTAAAGAGATAGTTTGGCGAGAAGAACCAAAAGTATAATAAATGTTATGACAGCGCAGGAAACCGCTCACCGACGAAAAGATGGAGCGCTAGGGGGAAAGGAGACCATAGAAAACTGTCAGTGACGTGAAAGAGGATCTTCCCCCGCAGACAAGTCTGCAAAACGCCCAGGAGAGATATCCTGCGTATGTCTGCTGTTAGCTCGACAGACAGCTTGGCAGAGGAAAAGAACTATTTTTTGTTACAACTGTGGTAGTAATCTTCATCAAGGAAGGCGGGTCAGATTACACAAATCGGAAGTGTTTTTTTTTTTGTAAGATAAAAACATGGGGTTCTTTTTTGCTCCTCCAACAAACGCCTGGAAGCAACCTTTTGTGATTAAAATTAAATGAAAATACGAAGTCTTCGTAAAAGTTTTTTTTACAGAAGTTTTAGAAGCTACTTTGAGCATAAAAAGGCAATAAATTGAAAGAAAACAGTGTGTGCAGGATTATTATGTGTTAAAAGAGAATGTAATCTAAAATTTCTTCTCATGGAAAACGAGAAGTACCGTACATTTGACATTCATGTCTATACAGCTTTAAAACTACGGTATATATTTTTTTAACGAATGCAGAATTAGATTTGTTTGTGTAAGTATTCTATGTTTATGTGCAAAATTTGTGGTTCGTGTTGCACATGGCACATTGAACTAATTTCTAGACAAGTGAATACTTCGAAATGTTTGAAAGAGCAATTTATTTTTTGTTGTGAAGGCGAAAATAATGATTGATTTGCAACAAAAACACAACAGGCAGAGAATGGAGTCGTGATATTGATACCTATGTCTAAGGAGACAGTGGACTGTTACGAAGGTTTTAGCAGTGTCAAAAGTGAAGCGCTACCATCTCAGTCAGCAGGAGACTGTTACCCTGTTGATGACAACTGCAATGTCGACCACGTTATAAACTCTTCATTTTTGACGTGACTACAACCCACAAGCCAAAAAAAAACAAACATACAATGGCGGCAAAAGTCTAGTGGACCGTTATGTTTGTAAGTTTAGGGTCATAAAGTTTTGCGGTGATATCTAGTAGCAATTCCTCTGTCCGAGTTTCACATAGCGAAATGTGTTTGTTAGCACGCTAGGAAACCAGTATGACAGTGTCAATGGATATTTTCGAGGAAAAAATCTGATAGGTTAAAAATAACTCTGGTGGCAAACAGTGCGGCGACATAAACATCGCCGGATGTCGGCTACCCTGAATGTCCAGCGGCGAGCACTTCCGGCAAACACCGACTCGCCAACCTTCGAAAAAAAAAACAGCATCGTGGACGTCAGCTATTCGCAAACAACCCCCTTCTCACCCTTCAACCTTTTCCCTCTCACTCACCCGGTCACGTCGCATCAGCCCGGATGTTCGCCGGACTTCCTGTCTTTGTTATTGCGCGATTGCACTTTTTTTTTCTCGCGAAAACGCGATCTCTCTCGCGCAGCTGGGTCGATAGTGGGCGCTGCGATTTTTGTATCTGGCGGGTTAATCGTTACGGATTTGCCACCGAGGCCGGATTTAAGGTGGCTAGTGCTCTGGGCAGATAATCTTCAGCCACCTCCTTCTGTTTACAGTTCCCCCCAAGCACCATACAATTTTACAAATTCGAACTTATTATTCATCAGTTTTGAAACAGCACCTTACACACCTAAACATTTAGGTTTTTCAAAGACATAGGCTGTTTTTATTTCATATTTAAATTTAATCAATGGTTGTTGCAGTTTTATACGGCTGTTATAAGCACAGCAATAAAACATGAGTTACATAGTATAATGCATATTGTTTAATGAGTTTTAAATATAATTTTGAAGTATTTGGTTTGATGCCTTATATATTTTTATGCGTTAAAAACCTTAGTTTTCCCGTCCCTAAATTTTTGTTCCTTTTTTTCTCACCTCAAATTCTCCCGCCCCTCAAAAACTGGCTCTCTGGTAGAATGCCCGGTTAACTCGTTTGTAAATTGGGGATAGCTGGTCACTAGTTATGCAGCAGCGCTACCACTGGACATCCAAAATTAAACTCGGCACCCTGCAAAGACTGGAGTATTTCCCAAGACAAACCTTGCGTTGTGTGACGTTGCAGAGGAAATGCATCGGGTAAGGTCAGTTAATGTGATAGTGATTCATAAAATACATAAGCACGTGTTTGATGTGGCTATACTTACACCTTTCCTCGCAATTTCAAAACATATAAATGCAAAGTGTTGGATAAGAGCTTTAGTTATATTTTAATTTACTTAAGTACCTACGCTTAATTTTACACGGTATGTAACACTCTTTAAAGCAAGCTATTGTTTGATTACAACTATTATGTTTGATTACAACTATTATGTTTGATATTCACAAACGGTACCTTTACTGTGAATTTAATAAAAAACGAGAAACAATAAATCTAAAAATAATACATGACCGCGTGTCCGCCTGGCACTTTAGAAGAGAAACTCCGAAAATGAGAGGGATAGTAAATTTTTTTGGTGCACAAATACTTTAAACAGGTGAAATGATGGGTTGAAAATAAACTTGGTCTTACTTGTGTATGTCAGTGTCTTTATTGGAATCTAATAATCGAATAAATAGGTTTATGATAGCCAAAATACATCTTAACCCTATTGGAAATGTCTATGCATATTGTTACAATTCTATTGCTAACACCCGATACAACCTCATAGTTGAGAGTTTAGAGTTTCGATTTACGGGTTGCGAAAGTATGCAAATGTGCGAAAAATTATGCTAAAGTATTGGAAAGCATACGAAATCATGCGCTGGTGCTGACATCTGCAACCAGCTGTAAAGATGTTTCCATCCGAAACGTTTAAAAAAATTTTGCCATCCAGCGATATTCGTTACCTACGTTACACACGTTAAATCTGTTACCTACCTACTTTCGTTATCCCGTGATTCTGATATTATTCTACCATCTGTAAGAAAAGGTTTTACTTCAAAAAAATTCAGGAAAGGAAGTTAAAAATAATTGAAGAGGCGAAAACGTACCTCATATTTTGTCATGTGATATATGTATTTATGTGGTTATCTTAAATCGCACACCCCGCCAGCTAATCTATATGTACCATTACATACATAGCTGTTATAGGTTTTAGGTTATGCGTGTAAAGTAACTATGTTGTACCAGCATAGAAAGCGTTAGGGGAAAAAAAGGCTAAGTTATTTATGACAAGTTTTTGTATTAATAATTTATTTTGTGTGTGAAGATCAATGCGGTATGATGCACCACGTACATATATCCAGGAGCGAGTGAATATATTTACTATAATTTAGTATGATAGCGTTTGGAAATGCGGCATTCCCGGAGGTCGTTTTGATGACAGTCGAAGCGGAACTGATGTAATTTTTTATTTCCTAACCTAACTAAAGCTAAGTAATTTTTTGTGAGGGGTCTGGGTTAGGGCAGAACCTAAGTGTGTCTCTGGCCGAAGCCTTTGCGCCTAATCATGCCGAGCTTCAGCCATGCACGCACGGGCGCAGATCCGGATCCCCCAGAATCAAGAAGACCCTCTCTGAGAGGGCCCACTCGCGCTTGAAAAAACCGCAACAGTGAAATGGGAAAGACAGGCGTTATCCCCGCCTGGGAATCCTACAGTTTTTCGCCCACGGTAGCATGCATCATGGGTAGAGACCGGAAAAATTCGCGGATTCCTTTCGAGACAGGCTGGAATCCAAACTCGTTTAGCTTAATGCTGCGTCAGTGATTGGACCACAATTTACCCGAAGGACTCTGAGCCAATGGCAAACACTCAACAAAAGAAGTATCGAATCATAAGAATCGCAGTAAAACAGGTGTCCCCAGTCGGTAGCCAATGACCAGGTTGATAGTTGCCCGAGTACATCGAGAATCGTGGAGTCTATCCCAGTGGTCGTTGAAACCGCGAATATTTTCCAGTCCCTAATCATGGGCTTTGTTTGGGGATTGTTCAGCTATGGCAGCTATCGATGCCCTGTCTTTAATATGGACTGTAACTAGCTTTGGGCCTGAGGTAAAACCTGCATAGACGCGGGGAGAAAACCCTGGGGGTCACATTATCGCAAGCACGGAGCAGGTGGGTTCAGCACAGGGACAAGAAGGATGGTCCAAGGAGAAGTGTTGGTCAGGAGCAGAAAGGCAGAGGGTCGGGGAACAGCAACAGGCAGAGAGTGCCAGCCGCGGAGACGGCCATCTGCATGGGGCGTTGCGTCTCCGTCGGCGCTCGGGCTCGCATAAAACACCCGCGGCGCTCCGTGAAGGATACCCCCCTCGACCCTGCCCAGGCAATCCCCGGGGAGGGACAGAGGGGTCTGCTTTATAGCCTCCGGCATCGGCGGCGGAAGGGACCGGGGAACCACTGCGCTGTCCCGCCTCCAGATCGATCAGCAAGGGGGGGCCGCACCAGCACGCCACCCCGTCAAGGAGGGGGGGATGGGGGTAGAGTTACACCTTCCCGACTGCGGCGGGCTCGCTCTCCGGCGTGATTTATTTATCCCGCGCGGTCCCTCGACGGGGGCAGCCGAAGATTCACCGACTCCCCTCCGATCAGTCACGAACATATCCGAAGTTCGTCGCTCGCTCGTGCTACTGCACGAAAAAAAAAAAAAGCCAACCTTACAGATTTCATACGTTTTTAACGATTTTAGAGTAGTTTTTAATGTGTCTGATTCAACCCAACCAACATACGTAACTATCAAGTCTTTGTGAGAATTTTAATTATTTAAACAAAGATTATACATACAATTTTAGGTAACCGACCTAACATTCGTTTATGTTAAAATAAACTATAAATAAGAAAAATTATCGTCTCGAAAAAAAAAATAAAAAAATAATATTTGCGGGAAGAGTTTATTTATATTACAGATCGAACCTAACCTACCTGCTACTTTTTACAAAAGCGAAAATAAATATAAAGCACCAAGCTGCATGAGTGGGGATCGTTCGGACGTGTGACTGGGGGTCAGTGAACTGTTGGTTTCTCGTCCCTCCAAGTAACCCGAGAGAGCACGGTGGAGTAGGAGCTCGGCAGATAAGCCCCACCTCGTTGTTCCGACGGACGGTTGAGGTGCAAACTGCGCTCCGTGATGATCTTCACTTCAAGAGCAGAACATCAGTACACACTGTTAAAATTTGTCATCTTGAATACGTGAAGAACTCTGATTACAAATTATCCCGGGACATTATTATATCTACGGTTATCTTCGTAAATTTATGACTACTTCATAAGTTAATTGACTTTCAACATGAATCCGCGGAAATAATCTTGGTATAATAGCAAAACATTCAAAATCGTGTACGTGTTTGTTTACCCTAACTACAGAACTTGGAAGTCGAAATACGGTGTAGTTTCTACGAAGATCCAACTATTTGAAATAACAGAAATACTTTCGTTTATTTGAGGTAATCGTCCCACGGCTTTTATATCAGCCCAGGCGCTTTCCAGAAATCACGAGCGCGTCTGGGGCCAGTCGCGTCATTCCGCGCCGACCCGATGGCAGAAATCTCTCGAGACACGTGTCGGCGGCTCGCGTAACTCCGCAGCTGTCAGGTTTCGGATGTCAAACTAACAGCGCCGCGCGGGGAGCTGAGTGCTGGAGGGAGGAGAAGCGATGACCCAGATGCGCGCAGAACGTCTCATGTTGCGCGGCCACATGATGTCAGCCAGCTGTGCACCTGCACGTGTCGCGGCCTTGCTCACGTTCGTAACAATATTTTTTTTTTTTTTTTTTAGCAATGCCCCCGGATTCGATGCATTAGGCTACGAGCTGAACAGTAAACTGTTGCGCAATGCATAACGCAGCACTACGCAGGCGGTATATACCTACATCATCCACTTCTTCAGGCCTTTTAAGAATTCAATAGGATGGAGGTCGGAATAACTTCATATACATGACGTAACATTTAACATTCATCTTCTGTAAACTCTTTAGCTAGGTTATTTGAAGCTCTTTATAAATTCATTAATAATTTAACCCTAAATTTCCCAGCCTGAGAAAATGCAAAACTTTATATTTTCTCTCCACATTAAGACTTTTTCAAACAGTAAAAAAAAAACCTCAATTATTTTTATTTATTCTTAAGATTTAAATCGTTCAAACAGCCGTGACATTGCGATTGTGTTGTAGTGCCTTCAATCCTTCATGCCCATATATGGCAGTAGTTGTTCAAAAATCTGTTCCCGGGTAACCTCTGCCCATTGTTCCAAGCAGAGATGACAACTTGCCCGCTCCCTACTGGGTACTACGCGTCGTGATGCAAAATCCACAAACTCCCCAAGTAAATAGAAATTTAAAAGGGTCACATAAAAAAGACAAATCTATACCCTTGTTTACCACCGGAGCAGGCGTAACACAAATAATACCCAATAAAAGGTGTGATTGTTTTAAAGCAGGGAATAAAATTACATAATACTTAAATTTGCAGCATTACCAAAAATGAAGAAGGCAAACGCATTTTGTGATAACTCCATAATTAAATAGAAACCCTCTACGCTATACGCAGCTACATTCAATATCACGTATAAAAAATAACAACTTACAAAATTCCACTTTAACAGTTACCTAATTCAGGTGCGGTAATTCTAAGTTCAAATCCTCGCATTTTTCTTGCAATGATATTTATTATTACAAAATACTGATAATATTTAAACATACTTCTTTACAGCTTTCCTATAACTAATTACCTATGGTTTCTACCATAATACTGCAACGGTTAATAAATTATAACGTATATCTATACGATCCAACCTATATAAATATATAAGATAATTACTAAGTTGTCTTATGAGTAATTAGACATTAAATCAGCATCAAAACAAACTTACATAAAATACAATTAAGCCTAATATTAAATTTTTATTACACTTATACATTTAATGGGAGCCTAAAAATTTATTTAAAAGGATTTTTACTAAGGTCATATTTTTAACGCCGTATTGTGTTATTGTCTGCTAGTACATAAACCATTCTCACCCACACACCAATTTGCGCGCTCGCAGTATCGTAAAATTTGTGCTAACTTCTTTACGCGCAGGCAATATCGTAAAAATTATGTCAATTTCTAGTACGTATTTAGCGGTTCCTCTTGCAAGCTATATATACGGAAAATATACGACTCACATGGAATTCTTCTCTTCAAGTGCAGTCAAGGCCAACCCACCAGGGCTCGAGGCGCAGCCCAGCACGAGGCACTGCAGAATGGGGCCGCGTCACAATCGCCCATACCAGGCGTGGTGCCGCCAACAGCCGAGGAAATGCAGGTCACGATTCACCAGTAAAGTCCAGCACATTTCTTCCAATACATCTTCGCGCCTTCGATTTTCCCACGCGTCCACAAAGGTCAAAGCCCGCGGCACTCCCCGCGCACACCTGTCGCCTCTCGCCCCCAGCTCGCAACTCCCAGCTGATCGGGACTGCGCTCAGTGCCAGTTTGTCACGCGGCCATCCGCGGAACTACCGCTTTAAGCTCAGAACTCTTCAGTAAAAATAATTACATACTTTTTTTGCTGAATAAATTTAACGTCTTTTTTTAAAGAATATATTTACATCAAAAATTTATATTTTCAATTCCAACAAAAACACATACTTATTAAAACATTCTTTCTCCTATAATCTTTATAGCTCTTGGAGCTTCTCGAATATTAGCGGCCTTCGGAATGCCTCTTACGGCCAATATTGATATGCATAAAATAAAATAAATTTAAAAATGTAAACAACTATAAAAGGCTAAAATAAATTAAATTAATGAGTTAACAAAATAATTTCTAAACAAAATATAAATAAATCTATGGGCGTATAGACGATATAATGGTAAGAGCAATAACAAAATGACTAAAGAAAAACGGAAGAAAGTGGCACATGCCACAAACTATTTCAAGGATAGTTGGATTAATTGTCTCTAACACATTGTATAGACATAAATAACCGAAATAATTCATGTACATTAGGACGTTACTGTACAAGCTTCAAATTTTTTTTTCATGTTTGATATTTTGATTTTTAAATGTCTTTGTCTACTTGCGAAACTTAAGACTTTCCATGTCACTCTCTGGTTTGAGAATTTATTTAAATTTTGTAAATATTAGTGTATATTCTATAAATAAAGACCAACGATTGTTATTCATGGTTGGTTATTTGTTTGTTTGTTTGTACATTTGTAATCTCATGTAATCTCTTTTTTTTGTGTAGTGCCATACCGACAGCGAGGTCATTAGACACGATAACACGCTACACAGAACAAAGATATTGGGGAATGAATCGCCCTTGGAACATTGAAGTGAACCATCCTTTCATTTTCCTAGTGTGGTTTCGGGGAACCATAGAAAACCAGAAAAATGATGGTCAGACCGGAATTTGAACCGCGGTTCTTTGAAATGAGAGACCAGCACCACCTGACCCCATCATCCCATATCATTTTACCATTAAGAATTACTTTACTGTCCTATTAGACATTTTTCTGGTTGAATGGTCTTCAGAAATTAGTTGTTAGAATAATCGTTCTCAAACAAAGTAATTTACAAATTAAAATATACTTAAATAGTGGTTTAAATTTAACATGTCCGAAGAGAAAGTTTTTTTCATAACGTTTAATTTTTTGGTTTCTATGAAAGTAAGTAGTTACAGAATAAACTAATTGACTTCATCATTTGGGGGGGAAAAAATACTAGCCAGTGAGTTCAGAAAGAAATATATAAAGGCTTATTAAAAACGTAATTTTTTGAATTAGTGCAATTTGAAATCGGTTAGGTTTGGTTCTATTGAAATAGGATGATAACTGGCGGGGTATTTACTGTTAAACCTTTCTAATAACAATTATTCTACAATTTCACGCGATTCATGCATGAACACAGTGCCACGTATACAATGGGGTATGGAAGATGAGGGGTACACAATGATCAGAAGGGAGAACTTTCCGAAAGATACACTGAGAGTAAGATTTGTTTGCCTGTACAAAATATTTGTTTGTATATGGCGAAATAAATATATTTTGTTAATTCAAACAAATATTTTGTAGTAGGAAAGATTCTGTTGACCCAACAAAATGATTTTTTTTAGACTCAACTGTATATTTGGTTAGGAGTAACAAATCATTTTTGTTACTTACCGGGGTTGGGTTAAGCTAACAAAACATTTTGTTCCGCCAAGTAAATATTTGTTTCGGCATATATAAACAAAAAATTGTTTTATTCAAACAAAACTTTTTCGCTGTGCAGGAAACTAGAGATGAAATGTTTTTATCGTGAAATAATTCCTCACAAAAGCGAGGCCTCGGCTGTGGCAGTACCATTTCCGAATTGAACGCCGTCCTCGTGGTCAGCATTTGCCGAGTGGCGCGGGAGAGATAATCCGGTCTGCGCGGAGCGACGCGACGGCGCAGCTGGTAGCCTCTCGGGAAGGGCCGGCGGTCGCAGATGCTGGCGTGGGGGAACGAGGCAGATGCCTGCGCGGTGCGGAGCGAGCTGTCGGGGAAGTGAGGGTTTCATTACCGGGAGTAGCCCGCGCCCCCTTATTCGGGCGACCCCTGCAGAGCTGCAGACCGCCGCACGACGTAGCGGGGGTCCTCCTCGTCTCAGACGCGAGCTCCTGGGTTGAACCGCGGAGTCGGTGTGGGCGATCTTTTCCGTGTCAACACTTCGAGTCTAACTTGATGTAAGCATTTGGACATACGCCACTGCTTAGCATATGGCGCATGTCCAAAAGCTTACATCAAGTCATGCACTCCCCATTGCACAAATCTTTCAAAGATAATACTTCGAGTCTAAATGAGGACATCACCCTGACACCAAGCGAATTTCGTTATAATGAAAGTTTAATGCTGATTTATTTTAAGATCTGTTGGCACTGTAAAGATCGCAGACTTCCGCGGGCCATTTTATGAAGTATCTTGGCTTCTGGGTTGTAGCCGCATCCAAGGAGAATGCATTACCGACGTTTCGGTCGACATCGCAGTCGCCGTCGTCAGAGTAGAGTTACCTACTAAGGTAATTCTACCCTGATGAAGGCGACTGCAATATTGAACGAAACGTCGGTGTTACATTCGCCTTGGACGCAGGCTACAACCCTGAAGCAAAAACTACTTCTGTTGGTACTATGTTTGTATTCTTTGCATTATGGCATCTTTACGATTCTTCCCATCGAGTTATTTTCAAGCTATCAAACATTTTATAGCATATTGTACTTTATACAGCTACGATTTGTTTTGCTATCCGATTGCTAACCCGTTTACTCCAACTTCAGAGCAGACAACCATATGTGGGTTAAACTTCTTCGACGACTCACTGCTGGCATGTATCTGTGACTACGACGTATTTGCTACCTAGCATTGACTACATAGTGATTCTTATTTTTCGCGTAACTAAAGAGTGTTTTAAATTTTATGGTGCACACGTTAGGGGTCGATAAAACATAACTACACAAGCACTAGTCACCGAACTCAATCGGTGACACGCTAGTGAGCATTACGCGTTGTGTTATGAACTGATGATAAACAAGGCAGAAAGAGACGTAATGACAGGACACCGATAAAATTGAGGAAAATACTTCATTCAACAACTTGTGATAACACAAACTCCACTTCACAACAACTGCTCAGACAGAACTCCAACAGTGACGCAGCCTTCACCGCGTCTTGTTGTAAAACGTTCTGGGCACACTATTTGCGCTTCCTATAACATTGCCATCCGCAAGCCCTAGCGTGTGACGCACTTCGGCCTTCTCCTGGTTTGGATGCGCATCCGCGTCGTTGGAGATCCACAGCAGAAACCACGACGGTTGACGTGATCTGCGCGTGTGTATGGATTGCTGGAAAGTGCACTCCTAATGTTCCGACGATTGAGTCCCGGGGAAACGCTTGTATGGTGAGCTATGATTGTTTTGGTAGCGTGCAACGAATTTCGACAATGGTGTGCCTGTGTGATATGTCAATGGCTTCGATTAGACGCTCGGTAGAATCGCATGTCTCTCGTGGGGTTCGGTACTCTGGCTTCTTCCCCGCGCTGCTCATAATTAATGATGGTGCCAAGGCTTTTTGGACATGACAACGTCTAATAAATCGATGAACGCTGGCTGCACGCACGAAAAATTGTCCCACTACGGATGTCCCACTAAGTATGTCTACGCATGCGTGGCATCTTTCTGGTATGTCGCGGACGGTACAGAGAACTCGGCCGGCACGTGGCGGCGTACTGGTTCGAGGTTATTGTGCACCGCGCCACGGGAGTATATTCGCAAGGAAATGGCGTTCTTACAAGTAGGTACGTATTATTTTAATTACTAGTGTAAATCAGTATTTTTAAACAGTGTTGTATGAGTATTGTTTTAGCTGTGTAACTAAATATTTATTGATGGTATGATACTTTTCGCGCTTTAGTTAGACATTGGTAATTATTTGTCATGAGTTATTATTTGATCAACTAAATCACACACCGTATTATAGTTATGAGCCCACGAGCGTGTAAATATTTCGAGTCCAACAGAGAATATGCTAGTTAAAAGAAATTCAAACAAATATCGCGCGTGGAATATTATTAATTTATACCATCTGGGTTATCGGTTCGAATCTCGGCAGCTGCGAGTTTTTTTTTGTACTTGTAAAAATAAATACGGCCCACGCAACATTTCAAAAGTAATAAATATATTTGAATAAATTAATGCAAATAAAAGTAAATTTATTAATTAAATTGTACATTTCATTTCAATCCTTCTTTGTATCCATACAAAATAGTGATAATTCAATAAAATTGATTCAATTTTATTCATAAAAGTATGCAGAGGTACAAAAGATAGAAAAATTAAAAAAAAATTCTTCCTCAAAGAATGTAATATTTTTAATGCCTAAATGGTTTGGTTGCCAAAACCCATTACGGCTCAGTCTCAGGCTGAATATGATATTTCCTTTTCTTCTGGATCAATCATTTCATCAATGTTTTGTTATGACGTTGTCACGTTAAACTATCGTCCGTAAACCGACTTTACAGACAACCAATTTTTTTAAAAAATCTTATTTTGTACACCACGGTCAGTAAATTCTTTATCCGTTAGCCTTTCTGTGCAAATGTAGGCACATTAGACTACAAAAAAATATATATTATTTTTCTCTCTCTCGACATTTTTCTCGTGTTACCTGCTGTTAGAAGGGGGGTTATGCGCGCGTGTTTCTTTGGGTGACGATGATTCTCCCTTCCCCGAGGAGTTGGTTGACGGAGTGGCTGGTTTATTATTCAGGAGTCTTACTTCCACCCCGACGGGTCGCACGACACGCAAAACGCGTTGCACGTCCGTCCTCCTCGTGTCGGTAGCAACCTCGCACGGGCTGTCGCCGCCCTCCGCTCGTGAGCGCGTGCATTTTTCATGTCCCTCCCACCCCACACCCCTCCATCCCTCTGCCGAAACCTTCCCAGACCGTGACCCGTCAGAGACTCGATACTGAGAGTGGTGTTCCAAGACGCTCGGGTGAGGTGGCGAACAAGCACCGCAACCTAACTCGCGGACCGTATTTCAGAACGTGTCCATGCCGAGTCCCGGTGAGGAAACAAAATCGGCCACCGATTCAATAAACGGTGCCCTGCGCAAGGTTAAAAAAAAACTGGTTTCAACGAATTTTCTAGCGGACGTTTCGCAACCATCGGTGCAAATTTGTTATTGTAAAAATACCAGAGATAGCTGCACTATCGCACAAAAAATAAAAACCGCCTTTCTTCTCTTAAGCACTTCATAAGTTGCAAATTATTTCTTGTTATGACCAATAAAGTGTGCATGATGCGTTCCAAGATAGTTTCGCTTTCTTGGAGTCTCATTTCGCACACCAGCACGCTTGGTACGTGGCCTTGATGATCACAATAGGTGACTGACACCACATACGTGGGTCCACCATCTGGACGAAATCAACGAGAAAGTGAGCCCTGCGCACGCGCCAAATTCGGGCAACAGATCGGCAACGGACGGGACACCAATATCCGTTTCCTAAAAACAAGGGACCGTCCGTGTCCTATCGTGGTATATGGTTGGGGTGCAGAGTAGGTAATTATAGAAAGTTCTAGCACAGTGGTGAGGGGTGTGGGATCCGGGGAACAGCAGCGGCCATCTTGGATTACGTCACTTCCGGCGGCCATCCTGGATTACGTCACTTCAGGCGGCCATTTTGGATTACGTTACTTCCAGCGGCCATATTGGATTCCGCCATTTTCTTTTCTAGAAAATTCCGCCATTTTGTTTTCTAGAACATTCCACCGAATTATGAAGTCATATCCACCATCTTGAAAATCTTGAAATATTAACTTAGAAAATCGGGAAAAAAATTAAAAATTTATAAATAAATTTTAATTAACAAATTTGATGACTTCGTCATTGAGCACCTCACTCCTGTGCGTTGCACTTTTCGTTCGATGAAATCATCATTCTCCCCACTCCTACCCATGCATAATAGTCTGCTGGAAGCAGCCATTTTTTTAGTGGAGACCGCCATCTTGATTTCATCTGATGGATGTCGTCATCGGGTTTAGGTTTCTAAAGTATGTTAGTGTATGCAAGGTCGAGTTTATATTTCCTACCAGTGTTGTTATAACCCTAATAGACCAAACAATTTACAAATTAAGTTAAAATAAATCACAAAATCCATAAAATCCACAATAATTTTGTTAAAGACATAGTCATTTATGATGTTTAATTGTATAGTCTGAAATATATGTTATCATATAACAAAAGAATCGTCTCATCGTTGCGGATGCGATGGTTATAGTAATGATAATTTAAAAAATATTTAGTTAATTTTATTTATTTACTCCATTCTACACCGTTCAGGACCAGAATTTTCTCAGAGTCCTCACACGTAAGTTATATTTTTATTTACGTATCTTCTAAGCAGTAACATGTTTGCGTATTCGTGTTTAAAAAGCTGCATTGAAGCATATATTCTTAAATGTTTGCATATAATGTCATTGTACTATTCAAACCAAGTCCATGTTTTCATACATGTGTTTAAAAAGCTGCATGGAAGCAGATATTTAATGTTTGCATATATATTTTTTCATTTTCACTCTTTTTAATATGATTACCTTGAGGAATGCAGTTTTTATGTTAAGATAATAAACAGTATGCAGGGTAAAATTATATTTATTAAAATAAGCTCGGATGCTACAAAAACAAAATTCTCAAGAAAAGAAAAAATACATACTAATCAAACAAAACTATAGAACAAAAACTGAAACCATATAGCAAAACTATCCCCCTCATGCGATCAATCACAATTTTCGTAACGCTCGAAAATTGTAGCTCTCTCAGCAAAGCAGTTTCATTTGAAAACGGGCGAGGGAAATGACTTGAAACTGCGTGCGACGAGACCTCCCTATCGTGCCTGCCCGCGCTGGTTCGCGGTGAAGCCTCGCTGTCCGACGGAGGCGGATATCGACCTGGAGGGCTGAAGATGATCCAGGCCACTAACTGACGGCAGGGGGGGAGAGGCAGCACTTAATCACCGGCTGCCCACGCTACCTCCCCGTCATTGTCTCGCGGTATCCCCTCCCTAAACCACCCCTCCCCACCACCCTAGTTTCCCATCACCCCCGCACCACCTAATGGAAAATCCGGCCACTGTTTGTTGCAACACCCCATCAACACCCAGCACCTGCGGTGGGGGCGTCCTGTCGCTGGCAACCGCCGTCTCTGCAGCCCTTCCCCGCTGGTCCAACTCTCAAATCGACAATTTTAAATAATTATACCTGTTTTTGATGTGATAACGTCTTATAAATCGATGAACGCCGGCTGCACGCACGAAAAAGCATGCCTCATTGTCACGTTCCACCTGAGCCAAGCGTGCAAGTACCGGCCAAACACAATGCGAGAAAATATTCTGTAATATCAAACAGGTTAAGGCGGGCTTTTTAAAAAGCAGCAATTTTAAAATTTTTGATATGACGTTATCCCGTAAAAATTATAGTCCGTAAACCGACTTTACAGACAACCCATTCCCCCCCCCCCCTTTTTTTTCATGTGTAACAATCTTAGCTCTTGGTATACGGCTTTTAGTAGGAGTATATTTCGTGAATGGGACGGATGTCACATGGAACAGAAGAGTGTAACCACGGTGTTGTCATCTGTGGCGGATGGCTTGAACCGAAGTTCACAAAGCCAAATGAAAACTGTACATCATTAACCTTTTAATGAATTTTTCAAGATGAGCAACATTTCTTTAAAATTTATTGTCCAAAATGACGTCCCAAAACTGTTTTTTTTTTATATTTGTTCGCTTTTTATAAGCGCCATTTCATTTTATAGTTTCAAATTTCGCCCTGCGAATCTAATGATTCTATAGTTGACGTAGCTGCTCTCGAAACGAATTCTAGCGGCGGGTGCGGAAACAACGTGTGATTCCCGTCAAGAAATTTTGGTTGAAAACACGATTTCGGTGAATATTTATCACGGTCGGCAATATTTTCAAGAATTCTAAGTTAAATTTCGTGTCCGAGTTTTGTATTATATGTGTATTTGCAACATGAGGACACACGTATTTTCTCGTTACCGAGGTTAGATGTTTACACATCACTGGCGAGTACAAAAAAAAGTGCTTACATTTTTGAGTTATGTTTTTACACATTAAAAAAAAATTCATCCAAGCAATGATTTCAAAGGACTCTTCTAATATCACGGGACTATTGTCATAATAAAGAAGATATTTTTGAGCCCTTAAACTACTTTGTCATTTAAAGATTGTTGAAGATTATATAATAAAAGTTATTTTAGTATCACAAATTCTGCAAACAATCATTGTTATAATTATTATGGTAATCTAAAACTTGGCTTCAAAATTATATACAATTGTAACTCAAATTTTTTGTTATTACTTTAAAATTGGTTGGAATGAATGTTTATTGAATTTTTTAATCATATAAATAAAGTTTTAATAAATATTTTGAAGTCAATAATTACAGATGTTATTTAAATCTAAATTAAAGACTAAACACGAAGGATATTCGTAAAGTAAGCTCGTTTGGTCAATTACTGAGCAGTTATTTAAATCTAAATTCCACTAACACGAAGGATATTCGTAAAGTAAGATCGTTTGGTGATTAAAATAACTCGTGAGAAAAGTTTTTATTGGCAGTTTTAGTTTCTGCATATCAACTTCAAATTTTCACGTAATCTAAATTTAGTTTCAAACACTTTTCGTAACGCTGCGCCAGTTTCTTTCGTTCGCCGCCTGGGAATAGAACGAACGCCTTGCTTATAGGCATCATGGGTTCCGAATACGTAATGCGTGTAGCCTAAGTACAGGCGCGTAGTAAATATCGGAACACGTTCAAGAAATCTCCGTACTCGAGTCAAATATGATGGCTACCGTTTTTTTCCGGGACGAAAAGGGAGTCATTTTGGTTGATTTTGATGAAACGTGGGTCAACAGCTACAGCAAAAATTACAAGATTACGATTGTCAATTGGTTTGATTTCCAGGCGGCGAACTTATATTCATAGGGGTTACAGAAACTTGGGCCAGCATTGCGAAAAGTGCTTGGAACTGAACGGCGATTATGTGAAAATGTGAAGTAGGTCTGTAGTAAACTAAAATTACAAATAAAGACATTTTCTCAAGAGTTTATTTTTTTTTAATTTCCAAACGGAGCTGTTTTTTTACAAATATATCTCGTACAAGATTTACATAAGAAAAATAAGTTTGAATCCACACAATACTATCAGCATTGATTAAATAAAAATTTGTTTGTTGAAGTAAAATTAATAAGAATGAACGAGGATTTAAGTATCCTACAAAAAAAATTGTTTGTCTGTAAAGTCGGTTTACGTACGATAGTTTAACGTGACAACGTCATAACAAAACATTAATGAAATGATTGCATACTTTTATGAATAAAATTGAATAATTTTTATTGTATTATCACTATTTTGTATGGATACAAAGAAGGAGTGAAATTAAATCTACAATTTAATTGATTAATTTACATTTATTTGCACTCATTAATTCAAATATGTTTATTACTTTAACGAAGAGATTATTTTAACTATAACTTTTATACATGTTTGCTATTTAACTACTTCCAATCTGTGTTATTCTGTTAAGTACAGGACGATGATAGGAAAAGTAGGAAACTAAAGGGAGTGTTTCAAGTTTAATGTGCCTCGAAAAAGTCAAATCGATGGTTGTTCCAATCGGGTGGAAAAGAGATAGATGCGGCGCAAGCGTACAATGAGCGTAACGGAACAAAGCGTAACGGGACAATGTGCGTAACGGGAAAAAGATTCCTTTTTCGTGCGCGCAGCCGTCGTTCATCGATTTATTATACCTTGTCACGTCAAAAAGGCTAACGTGGGATTCCGCAATCGCCCCATTTCAGCCGCTCGCCAACTGCACGCCATGTTTCCTTGCGCGATCTCTGCGCTGTGCTGGAAGAGACTCGCGACACTCGTGTGCCAGAGGAAGTGACGAGTGGAAAAAGGGGGGGGGGGGGGGAACGGGGTCGCACATACGAGCGAGTCAACGGTCAAGCGACGACGCTCTGGAAGGGAGATACAGCCCTGCTTCCGAGGGACGCCGCACCGGCCCCTGCGGGGGGTGTGAGGGATGGAAGATGATGGGTGCGCCAGATAAAAAAAAAGGTCGAGAGAGAGAGAGAGAGAGAGAGAGAGAAGTCCGGCGTAGGCGCGACCCCTCGGGAGTTGGGAAGTTTCCACCCCGCAGCCCACGTCTACATAGCTTCGTCCTATCCCTTCCTCCTCTCACCCTTCTAACTGCCACTGGGCGGGTCAGGTCAACACAGTTCCCGCTCGCCGGCTCGAGCCGAGAGCGCGAATCAGCCGCGAAGAAACACTCATCAAGCTCACGGGTGAACACACGTGTTCATACTGTACTGTACTTTGATAATCCTGCACATTGTAATTCTTCGTAACATTCCAGAACTCCATCGTTTTATCCAATAGTTTGTTCGTTTTTTTGTTTTTGGTACAAGCAAAATTTCTACAGTTTTTTGTTATAAATATTGTTCGCGGGAAACCTAAGATGTACATCAAGCTCTGTCCCTGCCCGAATATTCACCTTCGGCCAACCTCTGGATTTGTTTCATTTTTGCGCAGGAAAAATGAATTCAAATATTAAAAGTGGTCGGTTAGGTTACGGTTAGTTAGGTTGGTATAGCTACATTAAAATAAATAGAGAAATATAAATATATATAAATAAACCCGAGGTTGGCCTAAGGTGAATATTCGGGCGTGTTCGGGCAGGGACAAAACTTGATGTACATCTTAGGCTTCCCATTGTTCGCAGGCTTTCACGGCCATTGTCTGAAATAGCTTGGATTCTGGGTTGTAGCAGCGTCCTTGGAAAATAATTCACCGACTCTTCGGTCGACATTGCAGTTACCATCATCAGGGAGCAGTTACCTGTCGCCAAGTACGCGGCTACAACCCAGAAGTCAAGCTACTTATTGTTATAAACCTGACTTTGATGAGGACTAGCGCGTGTTTAAGAATAGAGCAAAATGAACATGTTCGCCTACAAGGTTAACGATTTTTTTTAATGGCTACAGCTGTAGTCTTAATAACTACAGTCATTTTCTAATATTCTCATGAAACCGACCAAGAAGTGTATGTGTGTGCAACTTTGCTTTAACAAATGTGACTTTTGACAATGTGATAGTTAAGAATTTTTTTGCGATAAAGTGGCTTGCTTGGATAACCTATTTTCCAGCTACCTTCTGGCAAGTTTTATTAATTACTCTTATTTTGCCTTTGCAGCGCACGTAAATTGACAACGATAATTATTTTTGGGTAATTTTACACATAAATGAAACATTTTATTTATTTTGCTTTCGCGTTTTTTAATTTACGTCTTATATTTTTTGGTGCAATAAATGGTAATTGTGGTAAAAGGCGGATACGTGAAAAGGAAATTAAGAAATATGTCCCTTCCCCGGCTTCTTTGCATTGCGGTGTTGTGTAGTACTTGACTAAATATTGGCTTCGGTGTGTTTGTGTGTGTGCGTGTGTGTTTGAATGCTCGAAAGTGTTTTTGCCAGATTCGTTTTTTATGTAGTTACGTCCTTTTGAATTTTTATATTATATTCTTCTTTTGTGGTCACTTAATTTCTTGTTGCTAAAATTATCGGTAAATAGCACAGATGCGTTATATATATATATATATATATATATATATATATATATAATATATATATACACACTTTTCTGTCAAATAATTTTTATAATTTTATATTTGTGTCAGAAATAATTTTCATTTGTACAATATTAAAAAAATTTGCTTTTTAATAAAAACTTCCTGTATATTAAATAAAAGTGTTTGTTGTATTTAACATTTGTGAACGGGTGCCTTAGAAGCTTTACAACCCCTTAGTGTGTATGTATAACCCTCCAGGGTTCCTCAATGTAATGATTTTGGTTAAACTACGCGTATGGTGAGAAGGCAGAACCGGTGTTGGTTTATTCCGAGTGCACTGTGATCAGCCGAGTTCTTCACCCCCCCCCCCCCTTCCCTCCTTCCAGGTCTAACCGCGCTTAGTTTCCCTAAGTCCCCTTTCATACGAGGCGACTAGTTGATTCCACTAGTAGTGTAGCGATGTAGCGAACCCCTTCACACGTAGTCAACTCGTACGCTCTAGCGGGTGGCCAATAGGCACCTGTGTCGCTCATGTTCTCATCTCAACCAGTGGACTCAGCACAAAAATACAATATTCGATATTCATCCTTCACGCCAGTCACCCAGCTGAGTCCACCGAGGTCGTAATGGAGGGCGATCCACCGGTTGGTTTCAACGTTGAGCAGTTGTTTATAGAAGAAGTCCGCAGTAGTCCCGTGATATGGGATATGAGTAGAGACTGGAAAAATTCGCGCTTTCGATGACCTCAAGGATAGACTCCACAACCCCCTATATATTCAGGCAAATGCCACTTGCTCATTGGCTATTGACTCGTGACACTTGTCAACTGGGACGCTTGCGATTCGATACTTTTTTGGTTGAAAGTTTCCCATTGGCTACAAGTCCCTCAGATAAACTGTAAGCCAATCACAGAAACAATATAAATATACAGTTGTTTGGATTCTAGCATATCGTGAAATGAATCCGCGAATTTTACCGGTCTCTAGATATGAGGGGTGAGGAATATAGCGACAAAAACTAGAGCAGTGAAGCTTGTAGGTAAAACGGCATGAGAATTCTATGGCGATTCTAACAGCATGGAGCCTCCTGCCAAACGAGGATTTTTTATTTTTTTTGCTTATCTTCTTGTAGGAGAGGAAGTACTTACTCGGGTTCTAACAGCTAACTGACTCGCCATTGGGGAAAGAATTTGATTCCACGAGTTGCCTGGTGTGAAACCAGCCCCTAAAAAGTGTCCTCACACGCTAGTTGAGAGTCAACCAGGCAACTTGTAGATGTATCAACCAAGGGTCGTAAAGGTGCCCGGTGAAACGCGGCACGGTGGTGGCGTCACCACCGCAACAAACCCGGTTGTGGTCCTCTTGTCGAGAGCCTACCGAGCTCGACCCAGGAATAGTTCAGAGGCGGGAGACGTCGCTGCGAGAAAAGGCCCCGGACTGCTGACTCCCCGAGCTGAACGCCTCGTCAGTCCACATTGTAGGCGCCCGGCGGCGGCGTTGGCGGGGAAGGGGCGTGGTCCATGGGGGAGAAACTCTTAATTACCGAGACTGAGACCTAGTTTTTTGAAGTAGTTATGGGCCCGTCCGCTAGATAGCAGTTTTCGTAATATATTGCTGACATAACTACATTAATTCATTAGGCGAAGTAATGTATAAGCTATATTATCAGGCAAACAAACCAGTGAAAATTCACTCTATTTAGGTAGCCACTAATTTTGTGGTGTGTAACACAATGAGGTTTTTGCACCTCCTACTCCTTTATTTATTACATGACGGTTTATTACAAAACAGCATCAAGTATTTTCGCATCGATTAAATTAGTTTTGCGACGCCAAGGAGATAACTTAATGTAACCAAAAAAAAAACGTATTAACTAAAAATACTTCCCTCCAGAACAGAATCACTGTCTATCGCACCCACGTTATCTCCCACCTCACGTACGCCTGTCCCACCTGGTCTCACTCATCCCTCTACAACCTAAGACCTATCACCAGGACGTACTTCCTTGGCGCCCGTCTGATCCTGGGGCTTCCCCGCGCCACTCCCCGGCAAGAACTCTTACATGAAACCAGTCTTCCCCACATCCACGACACCATCTCCAAAACCACCAAGAAATTCGTCCACAAATGCTCCCACAACCTCAACCCCCTCATCAGAAAGATCGCCGACCCTCCCCCCAGAAGACCGCTCTTCACGATGGATCATCTCCAGGCAGAGGACTCCACCGACGAGGACGACATGGACCCAGCGGGAGGGGCCGGCGGCTAACCCTGGGGACCAGCACAGCTACGAGAAGGCACTGCGGAACCAATCACATCACGGTACTGCACCACTCTCTACCTGACCACCCCACCGGCCGCAAGGACCGGGGCCCGAGCCAACGGACCCGGCCACACCATCACATCACCACCACCCTCACCACCAAATGTAAACAGACACTTCACCTCACACAAATCACCTGCCCCCAAGGAGTTGAATGTTGGAAGGGACAATTTATGTATGTATCTATAATTTAATGTAATTCTTTTTGATGTAAATGTACCAAATGTTCCCCTTCATGTAACCATTTGTATTCTCTTTTTAAAATAAAGAGTCATTTTTTTGGCGGGGAGCACCTCCTTGCGGGGGGTCACCCATTAAAAAAAAAAACTTCGTATGAGAACCACTATTCCGATTTTTTTATTTGCTGGTTGTTATGGGCCCGCCCAACAGATAGCGACACATGTCGCGTGAAACATTGTTCCAGTTTCCACCGTAAGAGACGCACTTCTTCATTTCCCTCCTTGTTCTGTGGCGTGGTCTTCCCTGCCGTCCTGCGTGGTTGCACAGCCGCGCCGGTGTTCAATGAAGACCCTGTAGGCATGTTCTGCACGGCGAACACAGGTCGAGAGCACATACACACACACACTCGGGCACGACACCACATCTTGTCTCACAGTAGTTAACTTCCGTGTATTCACAACATGGAAGCAGTGCGCACGGAATCGGGAAGCCTTCTTTTCACAGACGAGAGAGCCAAACTCCCGATAGTGCATCTTCGGTTTTTTTTTTTTGTTCATTGTAAATAAATATGGCGTTGTTGATAAAATGATACTAATGGTCAATTAGGTTAGGTTAGCTACATTATAAATACTTTAAAACATTGTGGACGGTTGATTTGGTTAGGATAGCTACATTAAAGATACGGGGGGAAAAAAAGCATGAACTTCGGGGAACTTCGGGTTTTGGCTCTCTCGTATGTGGAAAGAAGGCTTCCCCACGGAATCACACGCGGCACGACGCCGTTAAACGGTCGCGATCAGACGCGAGACGACGACTTCCAAAGACTTCTCCATCTTCGTAGCGAGCAGACAGTCTGACGGCTGCAGTGTTCTGCGCATACGCGAGAATGTAAAAAAAAAATATCGTCAACAAAGGCGTGCAGTAGTGTGCATTCCCTTATTAAATTCACGGTAGTGTGTTTACAGCTGACTTAGTTAAGTACTGTTTTTCAACGTTACTATATTTTGAGTAAATATATTACATTTTAAAGTATGTTAATTGATTAATTTTATTATATAGCTGGATATGGATCTATCAATATGTGTAGTAACTGGAAAAATCATTTTTATACAGTCCAACTTTAATATAGTGCAACGACAACAATTTGATTTCAAGAAGAGCTTGATAACTTTAGCTGTCTGTGTTACATCACCCCCTAGCATTATGTACTAGAATTTTTTTTAACATTTTGTATATTTTGCCTCAGTTTGCAATACAACTATCGTAGTATAAGAATAAGTCAAAATTCATAGTTTGGTGTTATTTTTCTAACTACACGCGTGAAATAATTCAGGACACCCCTCCACCCCCCTACGTTAAAAAATTGAAATCGATTAACGAGTATCAGACTATAAAAAGCTTGATGGATAATACAAGATTGAAACTATAGCAAAAATTTTAAAATCGAATAGAGTGATAACAAAGGTTAAATATGAGAAAATGTTTCATAAATGTATATTTAACACTGCTATGTTTGACGCTCACATTGCAAAAAAAATGGTAAAAACCACGTTCTGTTATCTTCATCTAGTTTCGAGACTCTCTGATTATAAATAATCATTTATAATATTCATGATTACAATTGACGTCTACCTGGATCATAAAAATCACTTACGGAGCTAAGAATGGTTTTGTAAATGTGATTCGATGCTTATTTTTATTTAACACATAATACATTATAAATGTTTTGTGGCACGGATTTTCAAATAGCATTAAAAGACAACGTATTTATCAGCCCATGGTCTTTCAAATACGAATACTGATTTGATAATAGACGTAATGTAAATTGAGAATTAGAGAAAAACATGCATTATTTCTTTCTGAATAACTAGGAGCTAATACTAATGTAATATTTTTATTTTTATATTGTTTTCTGTGTTTTAAATAAAATTGTTAAAATGCTGATAGCAATATTGTTTATTGTGACAACGACCCAGTTAAGTGCCTTATTTATCTTGTTTAGAAAAAAAAATTATTCCATTCTTCTATGCAATTATTTACAAAATTGAAATATTTAGTTGATAATCGCTTTTATTCTAGGGCCTCATCCACTAAGGCAAATTAAAACATCACTACTAAATAGTAATGCGAGGTGGAGAGCATTCAAACTGACAAATCATTTTTACTTCATTTTCCTATAAACATTTTTTGAAATTAACATTTCACTAAGCATTGAGGCATACTTTGGCGTTACGGCTTTATAGATAGAGCTGCAACTACTATGATGCAGCTCCAAAAAAAAAATTTTTGTAAGTAATTGCATAGTCTATTTAACTTATTCATGGGCTCACGAGTCTAATCATCGTAGAGTTGTGTATCCATACCTACATTGTATTTATTTTATAATTTAAAATTCCTCCACTATAAAAGTAACGAAATCGTTAAACTTCTTTAAACCAAACGTGTTGCAAAGTATATTCACCAATATTTTGCTCATTAGATGTGATTTGTGTACTTATACTTATATAGTGCAACGAAGTTGCAAATAAGTTCAAATAAGGTTATAAAATATCAAGCATTTTTAAATTGTGACAAAAAGGATTGTCACGCAAATAACTCAAACAAAACATATCTTTCTTAAATTTACGAACTATTTAAAATGGTAACATGAACATATTTAAAATAGCCTACTTAATGTCATGCTTTTAGCACTGTCAAAATTGTTTGTCCTAGCCAACCAAACATCCAGCGTCATAATAATGACAAAATCAAAAGAGCGAAAGCTGAAAAATTATATAACAAAGAATGCCTTTTAATAACCTAATTCCATATTATTAAACTGGTTCATAAAGGCTGATGTTTCCTCTGAAGAACGAAATAATGTACTAGCGAATCAGTGAGGCTTCGCGTGATAAATAGGCCAAAAAAGGATAAATCGTTTCATCATTGGTTTCCAAGTCAAAGTACACGTCTCAAAAAGTAGCTGTGTTTTATAACGCTCCAACAATTTCATTAAAAGATATGCAATAAGGAGGTTCTGGAAAAACGCGTAAAATTTATTTCAGGAGCGTGGTGCTGCAGCTTTTCTGAAATCCGTAACGCGGTTATTAAAACTGCCTTGGTGAAAGTTCTCCGTTAAAAGTGTTATTACGCTTCACGAGTTGGCGAGACTGCCGCAAAACCTAGACTACGCTTGTTATTTGCCCCTCGGGAAATTATTCAGTTGTGTAACCTTCGAGAATAATTTTCAATGCGTTGTTCCCTATTCACGTGGTTGAAACTTACTCTTGAAGCCACGGAAGGCTCAATACTTGGTCATATTTCGCTCGTCAAAGGAATGACAATATTTTTTTTTTTTAATGTGTAATAACATTCACAAGCATTTCAATAATATTTCGGCTATGAAATAAAGAGAATGTAAAATATGCGGTTTAATACCGTCACAAGGTACGAATAACATTTTTATATAACTTAATAAAGCTCGGGTCGTTGAAATATTAATAAAAGATAACCCATTTAATCATCATTTACAAAAATTGCATGAACATTAAACCTATTCTTTTTAATTAGCTAAAAGTTGAAATGTTTTACCGCAAAGTGAAAATTATATAATATAAGTTGGTAAGATTTAATTAGATTGTTTTTCTGTCACCGAGTGTACAAATTATCTTAATCTACGTGGAAGCCAAAAAGTCAATTATGAGCTCAAATAAGGTACACATAATAATATACCAAACAGATGAAATTATAATTGGCAATAAATAGCAAGAGACAACGAGTAACAGCTGCTCTAATTTATACATGGGACTGCGAAGCTTATTTTTGTATCCAGTTGAATAAACTTTGTTTTAATTATTTTCTGGCGGGTTAATCCCTATAAACATTTTACATCTTGTTAACCTTTCTCTGTAAATTTATATTTCAGTTACTCACCTGGGCAGTTCCTATAGTTTATTACAATAAGTATAAACCAGCAACTGTTTACTGGCAAGAGTGAACAAACAACGGCTATAATTTGTAGAGAACAACAAAGATTCTTGTTTACCCAAACAAAAATGGCGTGCGAAAAGCAAATAATACGTCTGTCTGAAAGAAGTGATTCTGATAGCGCGACAGATTATTTCTCTTGTTGACGTGACAACGTCTAATAAATCGATGAACGCTGGCTGCACGCACGAAAAAGTGTCCCGTTACGCACATTGTCCCGTTTAGCTGGGTCCTGTTACGCTCAAATTATATTGCTCTTTCCTAACCTGAACCTCCTAGCATTGCGTAATTCTGTTTTCATGCATTTCAATGTAACATTTTCATTGCTCTTTGCTAACCCGTTCCTCCTAGCTTTGCTGCAGAGTCCGTGGCGCAAATATATTATTTTTGACTGCATCTTGATGTTGGGTAAGCCATTTTCCTTCACATCATCCTTGAAACACTCCCATTCGTTTCCTACATTTCCTATCATCGTCCTATCCTTAACACAATTACAAAGATTGGAAGAAGTTAAATAGCAAACATGTATAAAAGTTATAGTTAAAATAATCTCTTCGTTAAAGTAATAAACATATTTGAATTAATGAGGGCAAATAAAAGTAAATTTATCAATTAAATTGTAGATTTAATTTCACTTCTTCTTTGTATTCATACAAAATAGTGATAATTCAATATAAACGATTCAATTTTATTTATAAAAGTATGCAATCATTTCATCAATGTTTTGTTATGACGATGTCACGTTAAACTATCGTCCGTAAATCGACTTTACAGACAACCAATTGTTTTATGCATTAGCCAAGAATATAATAGAAATGATTGTTTGGATTGGCATTCTATTTTGGCATAATAAAAACTCCGTAATGTTATGTATTTTTGTATTTGTACTAGCTGTTTGTCCATTTGTGGGCAACCTAGGCTCGATTTGATAAATACTTAACTACAATTTCATTCAATATTTCATATGTAGGCTGTTCGAAAACTCACACGAAACATTTCCGGACTTGATTTCGTATGTAAATTCAAGTATATCCTATGTAAACCACTTACAGACTATCTCAAAGATTGGTGTTATTTTTATGAATGTCATTTGTGCAAAATATCTATAAATATTTTAAATAAAACTACAGTTCTGAATAAAGTTTTTTTGTTGAACGGAGTTCTTCGCCGTTTTAACAAATTTTACTTTACATAATACTACAGCCAATCATTCCCGCTGAAACCACGAACGTGTCCTTAGAGGAAACAATGTTGGACATTTGCAAAGACAGGGGTGTTTTTTGTTCATTAGGTATCCAACCACAAAAAAGTCAATAAATTTGAAGGCACCAATTGTGTGTGCAATGAAATGGTGTTATACCATTGTTATTTCGATTAAGAAGAGGTGGTGTAGTTAAAATTTTACTCGTGTGGTGAATAAAAATATATTCCCTAAATAGTAGGTTTTTTTTGTTTTCGATATATAATATTTTTAAAATTGATTTTCAATGGCAATTATGACATTTAGGACGAGTTTAAGTTGAAAGTGGTAATTGTAAACTGAACTTACACAAAAAATCTCTTACCAAAATATTTTAAAAAACGTTCCGAGCAACCTCCATACATTGAAGATTTATCTATAAACCTATCACACACGTTGAGGGGATGAAGGAGTAGAAAACATTTTGCATGTCAAGGCACGTACCAAATATAAACTCATAGAATCAGTTGTAAGTTCTAAAACTGAAAACCACTTTGCCAATATAAATTTCAAGAACTCTTCATTGCATGTTATTCTAACGTTCCGTTGGATTTTCTACATAATTATTAATCATGTTGTGTGGGTTTGGCTAGCGTGTCAGCATCGTTTAGCTGGAATGTGTAAGGGCAAATCTTTTTCCACATTCTAAAAAAAAATTGCATCGTCGAGACAAAACTTAAGGACAATACTAGCATTTTTAATTGGACTATATGTTAAACGCTATTCGTATATAGTATTTTGAGCAGTTTTAGATAACCTTTTGCTGCTTGCAAACCGAATAAGGAATGTTCAGCAGTTGCCAAGTTTCTCCGCCAGTGTTTCTCAGTAAACGCGGCTATTCAAAGTGCTCCTTCCACCTAACCCCTTCCCCCAGGCAATCCCGGTGTGTGTTGATCACGGGAGGAGTTTAATAAACGATAATGAAACAGGCGTCACGCATTCCCTGCGTCACCTCGGTGAAATACGGCGCAACTTGCAGGGGCTGGCGGTGTCTCGAAGCGAAGACGCTCCATGGAAGCTGCGGAACAGCGACGACCGCCCCTCCTCCTGTTTAACCCCTCCACCTCTCCCTGAAACTCCCCCTCCAGTTTCCTCAACAATTCCTGCTGCGGCCCAGAAGAAGTTCGTCGCACAAATCGCGCGCCGCGAGTTGCCCGCAAGAAATTAAATAACGCCGAGTCTCTCTCTTGACTGCTTTCTCCAGGAAACGAAGCCGCGCGTATATCCCGCGGCCTCCTGGAGCAGCAAAATGTTCTGATAGTGAAGAGGGGGAGGGGGGGGGGGGGGGGTTGAGTACGGGAACTTTGATGAGAAATGTTCGCGCGCCTTTTTTTTTTTTTTTTTTTTTTGTAGCGGCAATTTCGAGAAAAACTAGCTCGCCCTTCGAGCCGAACCTTCTGGTTGGCATGCGTCCTGTATTGTGGGTTTTCAATAGTCTTCACCGAAGACCTCCAAAATTAAAGACTTTCAAATTCTCTCTGTTTCCCGATTTCGTCCGAACAGGCCACGATACTTTCCGGGAGGTGAAATAACTCAACGACGAATTATTGCGCAATATTTTGCACGCAGTTATACATTTTTTAATATATTTAATCTTGCTCAGTTACTTTTAAATCGGATAAATGAAAAAGGTTAAACTTTTATTTACAAGACTTCATGAAAGAGATTAAGAAAAGTGTTTTGGAATTTAGTTATTGTGTGCATAAGTGGGTCCACTGTATAAATGGGGTCAGTCTGGAAATTTTCTTGTCACTGAGGACGACAGCGGGCTTGTGATACTCCCTTCATCGCGTGGCGATCACTATGGGGTTTTATTGAACATGTTATTTCAAGCACGTACTCTAGGCTGGCGTAGGTACAGTGCTGTTGGTAGAACATGCTGTAGTCAATTCCAACAACATGAAATACATCGAAAATCGAATTAAGACTTGATACGTCACTACAGTAAGTATCGTTGATTGGGCGACGTGGATATCGTTACCGTACGACTATATTTTTTTTCTCGGGAAAATCCCGTTTCCACCACATTTGCATTCCGTCTCTGCTGCATTCACTTAACGTTATCTCTCATCCTTCTTTATATAATGACCTCTATGTCGATTAGACATCAATTCACTGAAGTAATATTTTAATTCAATTTAACATTCGTATAAAGGTAGATGTTTTAGTAATAGAAAATTTTTCCCGGCCATGGAATTTTTTTTTTTTTCGCGGTCTAGGACATTGTTGGCCAACCTCAAACTTTTCTAGGGCTAGATATAATTATTCAAACTTTTCACATAACGCGCGATAAATATACACGCAAATTTAATTTTCAACTACATTTCTTGACACGAATCACACGTATTTTTCGCACCTGCCGCTATCATTCTATTTGCAAATCGAAATTTAAACTATGTAATGAAACGGCTCCGATAAAAGCGAAAAATACTAGGAAAAAAAACTAAACCCCTGGCTTTGGGCCTGATTTTCAACAAAGGAATTTTACTAAAATACTGTCCATCTTGTGAACATTCAGTAAACAGATAATACTAAAAAGTTTCACTTCGGCTTTGCTAACTGTTTCACGCCATTCGCCACAGATGGCAGCACCGTGGTTACGCATTTCCGCTCCATGCGACTTCCGTTCCATTCAAAAAATCACTCCTACCAACTGCCGTGCACCGAGAGCTAAGATGTTACACATCAAAATATTAAATTTAATTTGCATGCATATTTATCGCGCTTGGCATTATTCTAAAGAATTCTACGTTAACGTTAGTGTCAGAGTTTCGTATTATAAGTGCATTTGCAACATGATGACACATAAATTTGCTCGTTACAGTGGTTATACATCTCTAAGATACTCGCTCACATGTTTTTTTATAAATAGTTTTTGTAATATTTGTATTGTTTCATGGTAATTTTTCTTAAATGAAAATGTGTTCCTTTTTTTGTAAATAATCAGTTTAAAGTTATAATTATTATTTTTTCATGATATGAAACATATTGTATTTCTTGGTTACTTTACAGAATAATAAGACATTAAAAACCTGTTTTTAAAAATGCAATACGAATTTTATGTGAAAATGTTGCAGAATTATATCTGGCCTTAGGAGAGATTGAGGTTGGCCAATACAGTATGATTCCTTATACTTGTCACAAAACCATGGCTACATAACAGTGTCTGCTGACGAATAATGCTACATATAGGCAACCAAAGATGGCTTTATACACGAGAGTAAACCTAATGATATTTTACTAAACGATTATTTAATTTAGCGATGTCCCGGGCCGTCACCGGTACAGGAAAATTGTTCTTACAGGGTTGCATTTTCCCGCCCGTTCTATTTCGTCTCTTACTCGTCGTTTGTTTGCACACTGTGTGTGGTCCCTGTCATCGCAATTTTGTCAACTACAAAACGGTCAATACCGTGTTAATCATCTGATGACATATTTGTCGTCCTGAATCTCCGCGGTTTGTGTCCACACGACCACTACTAGGGGGTAAACATTTGCAGTGAGCTTCTCGCAGGCCCAGCCACGTGGACATGTTTGATTATTCACGACCGCCCGCGGGCTGGCCTGACGGCAATGGTTGTCGCTTCCTTGTGCTGACAAGCGCCTCCTGTGTTGACGTAGCCTCAGCTTGGACACCGCAAGGAATCAGAACTTCGTGATCAGTTTAAAACAATCTCAAATTCTCTCAGTGCAATTTGATATACATACCTACTTACTGGAAAATATTGGGTATTTTCATGAAAATTAATAATGTTAATAGGCACAATTAAGCAAATGCTTTATTTTTTGTCGTGAAAAAATAAACGTTTCTCAAGTTGTTGAATTAGTTGTATTATTTCAACGTATTATTTCAGATCATTATTATCTTTGAAAGATTTGTGCAATGGAAATGCATGACTTCATGTAAACTTTTGGATATACGCCATTGCTAAGCACTTTTTCTGTAGAAGAAAACTAAAAAAATACCCAAAAGACAAAAAACACAAACTAAGCAAAAAATTGATGTTTATATCCTGTTGACAACAGCGATTTTTTTGCTTCATTTGTGTTTTTTGTCTGTTAGGTATTTTTTAGTTTTCTTCTACAGAAAAAGTGCTTAGCAATGGCGTATGTCCAAAAGTTTACATCAAGTCATTTCAGATCATTACTCACAGAAAAATTGAGAACAAGATAAAATTAGATGATAGTTTGACTACGAACAAAAAAAATTAAAACAGTTATATACTATACGTAAAATAAATTGTTTTACAGTAACAAATGCATAATAACTTCAGCATTCGGACAGAGAATTTTTACGAACTTTTCTTCCACGGGAAATGCTTGTCGCGTAGGGATAAGAAGTTAGGGAGTTGGTGTGTGTTTATCTTTGTCATGTTAGTTGTTGAAGATAAAATTATAACTACCCCTTTCCCCAAACCCTTTACCCATTTGAATAATGAATCAATTTTTTTTGTTAATAGTGAAGTTTAAAGCTAATTTCTTGCTGATGTGTTGACATCCTTGATAGGCAACATTCACTTCATTGTGGTATTTTTGCTGTTCTTCCTAGCGAGCTCCTTTTAAACTATTAAGCAAACATACATCACTAGCCTTCATACAGCTACGGTTTGTTTTACTAGCCAGAGTGATTCAACTTAATAACAGACACCCACTCCACAGACATCTGTGGTTTTCCTGCTGCGAGTGTATCACGTCGTCAAAAGCACAGAGGAATGTCCATCTAATTAGGAACCCTCCACTTCACGTATAAGTAGGCCCTATATCTCTCGTCTCGCTTTTCACATACGCGCAGTAATGCTTCGGCCAGCGCGTCTGCATGAAGGGTTCATTTGGTTCCCGGTTAAATGTTACTCTTTTGAAAATCACCAGATCGTTAGACCTCATACGTATCATCTGCCATCTTGTCAGCCATCTGAGTCTCCATATTAAAAAAATATATATAAAAAATTCATCTTGCATGTGTTCTGCTTTCACAGCTACCTACTATGAAACATAAATATGTATTTCAACGTTGCGAATATACACAGAACAAAAAAAAATTCCCTTTTCAGTGGCCATTATTTTATTAATAAGATGTTGATGTATTATATTACCTTACCCAATTTCGCTGTGAACTTGTTTTAAGTGTGCAGTGCACAAGTAACATTGCATGCAGGTATGGACGCGGTTGTTCTCAGACGTCGAGTCCCAAACTGTTTACAGCACGTGTTCCGGTAGCCTACAACTCACATAGTTTCGGTTCCCTACCACGCTCGTGCAACTTCGGATTTCTCTCAAAAATTGAAATTAAAAAAATCGAAGGGTTAGGTTAGGTTAGGTTAGGTCAGTCACAACATGCTTGTTTTCATTGGAAACTTCTGATTTAGCGGCTGAAGTGGCGTTAATACCAAAACGCAAAACTTCGGAAATCTTCGGAAATGCTTGCAGGGAACCGAAACTACGTGACTTGTAGGATTCCCCGCGTGTTCTCGGCGACGGCCAGTGTTGCCAACTGCTGCAGCCGGTCGGGGCGCGGGAAGCGTTCTTTTCACAGACGAGAGAGCCAAACGCCCGATCGTGCATCTTCGGGTTTTTTTTTTTTGTTCATTGTAAAATGTTAGGTTAGCTACATTATAAATACTTTAAAACATTGTGGACGGTTGATTTGGTTATAGGATAGCTACATTAAAGATAGTGTTAAATCATGTAAACGGTTTCCTAGCCCTGGATAGCTACATATTAAAAAAGGTTATTTGCTAAGCAACCATAAAATGATTTTACAGTATTTTAATGTAGCTATACTTACCTAACATAACCAACCATCCACAATGTTTTAAAGTATTTATAAAGTAGCTAACCTATCCTAATCAATCGACCGCAAAATTTAATGCCACACCGGTTCATACAATGAGATAGAACGGGGGGGGGGGGGGGGAAGCTAGCATGAACTTCGGGGAACTTCGGGTGTGGCTCTCTCGTCTGTGAAATGAAGGCTTCCCGTCGGGTTGTGGGACGGGGGGAGGGGGGGGGGGGTCGACCTCATCACCGAGGTGGACCGAGAGGGGTTGGTCCGGGTGAAGGGTTTATCGGTGCTGATGTGGGAGGCACACTATGCATTCCACCCGCCTGCGCCGGTCCGGTAAGGGGAAGAGGGAGGGGCCATAAACAAGGGTCCTGCTGCGGACGGACGGCTCATCGATATTCTTACCAGCGAGAGCCGCTGCTGTCCTGCTGTACCCTGCTGCACCCCTCCCCCCGGCCAGCCTTACTCCCTCACTGCTGTGTGACCTCCACCCCAGCAGCTGTCCCTGGGCGTGGGGATACTATAAGGAGCACAGGCCAGTTTTCATAATAGCTCGAAGCTAAATCGAACCTTGCAAGAATAAATAAAAGTGTTGAAGCTACTCTATCTTACTAATATTTAAGACATGAAGTATTTTATTCTATTTATTTTCAATTTTGAAAAAAAAAAAACTCAAAATTTTATAAGGTTTAAATGTAAGACATTGATTTTTTTCAAAATTAATTTTTATTACATTTTTAATCTCGGCAAAACGATAAAAAAAAAGCCATGAAATGTTGAAAGTGATCGGCGTACTAGCTAATAAAAAAAACTTTTAAAAACATAGTTTATAAATAACTCATGTCATTTATTAACTTGCGACCCGTTTATTGTAAAATTCGTGATAAACCCGCATTATATCATGTTTGTCAAGTTTGCGGTCGTGTAGCTCACAATTTATTGTGAAGAATAAACGCAAAGATTAAATAGCATTGAGTGACAACTCTGTGCTAGTACTTTATTTGCTCTATGGCGAATGGGGAGTAGCAGTAAAAAACTGGAAAAGCTGCTGGGAGAACGCCCAGTTTTAGATTCTCGCCCAGAGCTCTGTTTTCCTTCTATGATAACTCCAGGCAATATCTGATTCCTTACCAGAAATCCTTGATCTGTAATGTTTTGTGTTTTCGTCTCTTACTGTCTTGTGGTCATCGAGATTTAAACTAAATACGATTAAAACATTATTTACCGAATCCTTACCACTAGCAATGGTATATTACTTCAATACGACGAATAAGTTTGAAAAATGCCATTGTCAGATCTACTATACCTAAAAGTGCTATGTAGCGCTACAAGATTTAGGCTTAAATTAAAATCAGTGATACAGTAAATTATTTGTGGCTGAATTTTTTTTTATATCAGAAAAATAACGTACATATATATTTCAAAAATATGAATGTTTGCTGTACTTCAGACATAAAGTGTCTCTAATACAATGAATGCTATTTGATGATGAGTCAGTGCTTCCCTGGAAATTAGCTACACTAAATAACAGTTCGAAATATTTCCCTACCCTTTTACAAATTCTATAATTAGTCCCGTTAAACAGGAGTCCCAACAAAACGACGACAGGAACGTAAAAGTTTTTTAGGGATAGTTTCTTGCCTGTTCCATCTGTATGCTAATAATAACCAGTAGAAAATAATTGGCGGTAGATAACAAGTTTCACTTAAAACAGAAGTCAACATTCACGGGGTTTTCAGTGAACTCATGCTGACCTGTAGTAGTTTTTTACATTTGTAGTTTTATCGAGGTGGACTGCACAGAAAGGCAACTTGGGAAATCAACTTTGGCGACGAGAACTCAAAAAATAAAAAAAAAGCGGACGGTATGTAACGAATTCGCATCCAGAGTGCTTCTCTGAAGTTCCCCCAGAAGTAAATTTCATCAGCCCTCCCCCCCCTCCCTTGCTCTCATGCGAGGAATGTCGAGTAGGGGTCGAACGAGCCGCGCGCCAGTCGGCAATGGAGGACCTGGTCGGGAGGGCTGTCTAATGGGTCTGTCGTCAATGTTTCAACTGCAGCTCGCTCGCGTGCTCCCCTCGGCTCTCCGGCTCTTGCGGATCGCGCGGGAGGCGGGTCAAACGGCGCCGCTAATTAGAAAACTCCCCCCGGTTCGCGCACTCAAAGGGAATAATGCATCATCGCCGCCGCCGCCGCAGAAAGAGCGCGTGTGTCAGCAGCTGGCGTCGCGCGAAGTCTCGTCCGCCTGAGCTCATCTCATCTCGCCCAGAGCCCGGCGCCTGCCCATGGAGCGACTTTTCTCACCACCATGGTGCTTGCGCATGGGACGTTCACTGCGTCTCTCTCTCTTCTTTTTCAGATGATCATACATTACACAGAGATGGATGGCAAAAAAAAAAAAAAAAAAAGGCCAGTTATCATAATACATCTGGATTGACTCGCCGATTGACAGGCCGAAGTGTTATTGTCGATAGCGAGGTCATTTAAAAATGGTAACACACGACGATTCAGGAAAGTACGTGAAAGGTAATCGGGAATGTCCTGTAAGGACATCCCATGATGGAGTTATTTCAGGAGATCATGGGAATCTGGAATCTACAATGGCTGGGACCATGATTATAACCCAGGCTCTCCTGAAAGTGAGTAAAATTATTTTTTCATCATTGCCTACCCTTGCTCGGTTGAAACATAATTGCAAACATGGGCGTAGATCCCGGGGGGGCCAGGGGGGCCCGGGCCCCCCTGGAATTAATGGGCCCCCCCTTGGGGGGGGCCCACTTCGTGATTCTAAGTTAATGGTGTACACATCATATATATATATATATATCAGATTATTATTTACAACGACGACAGACACTTTGACATGCTTTACATTGATACATTCGAGTTCCGTAGTTATTTTCCCTTACCCGTTTTGCGAAAGCCATGGTATGGAGTTTTCCAGTGAGAACTTTGAAACCCTTAATTCCTAGAAACCGTTCATTCCAAAGGACGAAGCAAGGGTAAGGTTCCGTTAGTATTTCCTCCCTATTGTTACCCACACTACCTTGTGCTCTGAATCGACAGTATTATAGGTTTCAGGTAGTCTGTTTTTAAAGTGGTTTTGCTCTCGTGTGCGCCAGTCTTCTGCTTTCTTGGCAAACATAAACATTGATAAGTTCGTGACGCGGAAGACACGGAAAACAGAATCTCACCTGGTAAGCTTGATTGTTTTATAAGTAGTGACTATTATTTAGGTAATATATTTTATTTAAGTGATTATGTAATATTTTTTCCAGTAAATAAACAACTTAATACTTTAACAGTAATTATAGAAGAATTTAGTTTATTTACGAACTGAAACTTATATACCATTTTCTGGAATTTTTTAGCTCATCTTCATTCTGTAAGGCTAGCTGCTCTGTATGTTACATGTGAATATACAGGGAATAATTTTTTTCCTCGTCAATATGGAATTTAAAATCACTCCCCTTTCATTATCAATCGATAATTTTCACAATTCATGGCCGATAATCACTTTATAACATTTGTTATTTGATAACTGCAACACTGCACGAGTAAACAGAAGTAAGAGTGAGAAAGAAGTATTTAAACGTTACACATCCGTATTTAAGTTAATAAGGAAGCAAACGCGTCTCTTTAATAACTAATCAAGCGGCATATTTTAACTAAATAATTCACTGCCAAAACACTGATTATACTAAATATAAGCCGAGAAATGTATGTAGTTTAATTAGCTGAAGGATAAATTTCATAGTTCTATCTCCAAGATTTTTCATTTGTATCATTAAGTTTTTTTCTTTTTTACCTGGTTGATGCCTTTACTAAATAAAACATTCTTTAAGGGTTTTAATATGATTCGATCGTTCATTTGATGTTGATCCGTTTATTAGCTTTGGCGCTTTGGGTTTTTAGGACGCATCAAAAACTGTGAACAAAGAATTTCACGAACAGCATTTGAATCGCAGTAATTATGTGATGTGGCATAAAAAAACCCGACAAAGTGCGAGTCTAACTCGCGCACGAAGGGTTCCGTACCATTATCTATAAAAACGGCAAAAAAAATCATGTCTGTTGTATGGGAGTCCCACTTAAATATTTATTTTATTCTGTTTTAGTATTTCTTGTTATAGCGGCAACAGAAATACATCATTTGTGAAATTTTTTTCTGTTTTCACGTTTGTTGTATGGGAGCCCCCCTTAAATATTTGTTTTATTTTAATTTAATCATTTATTTTTAAATTGAAATTAGAAAAAACACTTTTGGAAAATGGTAATAAATCGGTGGGGTGTTATATATTTCCATTATATTCACGTATATTATTTTTTTTTTCATGGATATTTTATGTATTTAGGTTAACAAATTATTCAAACATGTTTGAGAGATCACTGCGTATAGTCATGAATTAATAATTACTAAAACATTTTGCTCTGATTTATTGTTAATATCACTTACGTAAAAATAAAGTGTATAACATACGAGCTTATCATCCAGAGAAGACTTGTTTCGGTTAACCTCTAGCGTAAAATTCTTAAACCACAGAATTCACGGGCCCCCCCTGGAAATCCTACAGATTTGCGCCCATGATTGCAAATGTATGGAATTCCTCACATGTAGGTCGATACAGGGCCAGTCTAGTCAGGAGTGTGTTTTTGTGTTAGTGAGGCGAAATGATATGGTCGATGGTCCCTGTTGCTTCTGGTGTGGTATCGTCTCTAAAAGCAAGATCGTGAACTTGCGCACAGTTTTCTCATCGTGAATAGGGCCCTATTAGTTTTGAACATTAAACATAACATACAAGATAATGGTGCAATATGTCTCTTGAGTGCTTTCAGGAATCAATCCCGGTTGATTCGTGCCTAAATATTACTCTGAGAGCACATGTTTTAGCCATGTTCAATCCCCTTAAATTACAGTTTAAAAAATATTATGTTATATTTAATATAACATCCAAAAACTTAACTACTCATCCGCCCTCACCAATTTCTAGTTTTTTTTTTTTTTTTTAACGGACGCAACTCGGATAGCTTGAGTAGTTGCAGGTTATTTCTGAAGCTTCGCACGCCGCATGTGTGCCTGGGTGGGCGGGGCCCATACACCAGAACTTCCACTGACGAGATACCCTCGCCGGAACTCACGCAGAAGAGAGGGACAGGGCTGACGAGAATGGAAGCCGACCCTTCCGCACGAGAAAGAAGGACCTGCCAACTCGGTCAGCGAGGGAAGGAGTGAAGACGGATGAGTTGGGGAAATGGAAGCACTCAGAGAAATCCTTCAGGGTACCGGTCAATGTTCGCCTGCCTTGTTGAGTGGCTGCAACAAAACAAAAGACGCCGTGTTGATTTCAACAGTTTGTGTACCATGACGTTTTATCTTAAAATATTGAAAATTTGCCTTCAACGGATCATTCTTGAAGAAGTTTACAAATACTATAGCATAGTGTATATTTACAGTATTAAATCAGTTATAATTATTATTCAAATTTATTTCATTACTAAACGCCAATGACTTTGCAAGGATTTATATTATAACTAAGCATTCCATTATATATACTGTAACAAAACACAAAGTTTTAAAACTGAAAAGATGGAAATTACTATGGTCTAAAATCTGTTTTGCCAAGATGAGATATTTCGGTCCCTCTTTAGTAATTACTTTTCTTTCAGATACATTTTGCCGTATGTTCTGTTGTAAGGATAACTTTTGACGTGACAACGTCTAATAAATCGATGAACGCCAGCTGCACGCACGAAAAAGTGTCCCGTTACGCACATTGTCCCGTTTCGCTGTGTCCCGTTACGCTCATTTTATATTGCTCTTTGCTAACCTGAACCTCCTAGCATTGCGACCGAGTCCGTGGCATAATTCTGTTTTCATGCATTTCAATGTAACATTTTCATTGCTCATTGCTAACCCGTTCCTCCTAGCATTGCTGCAGAGTCCGTGGCGCAAATATCTCTCTTCCACTCGATTGGAACAAACATCGATTATACTTTTTCGAGGCACATTAAACTTGAAACACTCCCATTCGTTTCCTACTTTTCCTATCATCGTCCTATCCTTAACAGAATAACACAGATAGGAAGAAGTTAAATAGCAAACATGTATAAAAGTTATAGTTAAAATAATCTCTTCGTTAAAGTAATAAACATATTTGAATTAATGAGTGCAAAAATGTGCAAGTAAATTTATCAATTAAATTGTATATTTCATTTCACTCCTTTGTATCCATACAAAGTAGTGATAATTCAATAAAAATGATTCAATTTTATTCATAAAAGTATGCAATCATTTCATCAATGTATTTTTATGACGTTGTCACGTTAAACTATCGTCCGTAAACCGACTTTACAGACAACCAATTATTTTTTTCTAGTCGAAATGGTCGATACAGTAGAACCTGTTCATGACATGCGATCAAGCTTCAACTCTTGTGTAGCAACTGGCCATTAGGAGAGAGACATAAAGGACAACTTAAACTCTCAGACTAAGCGGTCGCCTTCAGACATCGCGCAGGAGTTGTAAGGAGTATACATCAGAACGGAGTTTTGAGCTTGTTGCTGAATAACAAAACAAATTGGGGTAGAGAGAGAGAGAGAAAGAGAGGTAGAAAGAGAGAAATAGAGATAACGAGAGAGAGAAAAAGAGAGATAAAGTATGAGAAAGAGAAAAAGAGAGAAATATAGAGAAAGAGTGGGACAAAGTGAAAGATAAATGAAGAGAGCGAAAGAGGGACGAATAGATAGAAAGTGAGACAGAGAGAGAGAAAGACAGACGTTTAGGTCTGGAACGCCAGTAAACTCCCTTAAGGGCGAAGTCGCGGTGCCGCCAAAGCGCGCCGCCCTCGTTACCCGGGTCTCCGCGCCCGTAATGACTTCGCCGTCGGCTGCTCCACATTCTTCCTCTCGTTACCGCTGACTCGGTGAAGGTATCAGAGATCTGCGATAGTTCCACCGCGCGGCCGACGCATTCTCGCTCGCATCTTCTTCTTCCCGCTCCTATAACCATACATACTTCCTTCGTGGTCGCGACGTACACCGGACCCTTTCGACCTCATCATTATCTGCCACTGTTTCAACCTTCCGATCGTGTCTGCCCAGAAGCACATGTCCCCCCCCCCCCCTCTTCACCACAGAATGTGAGCACATCAGCGTACGTGAAACGAGCATCGCGCATTCTTCATAACGGAACTTGCAACTCTCTCGGCAAACGTGGGCCGACTTCCCCGCTCGAAACCCAAGCCAAATTCGGAGCTAGGATTTCGGGCTTGGAATCCCGGGTAAAGGAATGAATGTGAGAGTCGGGTTTAGCAGTAAGCACATTTTCAGAGCCGTATTCTAGCACGAAGACGAGGACCTAATTTAATACCGAAATCAGCGCAAATACAAAATATAAAAAAGATATATTTTTATTTTCTAATAATTGAAACTCGTCGTTGACGATTTAGATATTGGGAGCCTTGATTGCTCAGAACTTGTCTTGTTGCGAGTCGTGTCTAAAAGTAATTTTGATGGTAAAATCACGTACTTGTTCTCGGGAAACCGTTTTCATTTCGTGTTAAAATGTATACTGGCTGTTAGTTCGTGTGTGTGTTTATATAAACTTAATACTAAGTAATACTAATGATCTAGTGAACTTTAGTGAGGAGGAAAATTTATGGTACTCCCGTGCCAGGGTTCGAGTTAGAATTCAATCGACAAACTTCACCTGCAGGTTTTTTTATATATTTTTTATTTATTCATATATTTATATATACACACATATCTGTATAAACATAAACACATGCACGACTCATGCTCTGAAGTGCTTCCCAAAGATGGTTTACGCCTTTGAAGTTGTAGGTGAACAAGTTTTTATGGCGAATAATATATCATTATTTAAGATATAACACTGAACGTTTGGATGTAATTCAGGGTAAAACCTTTACTAGCCATAATTTTTTTCTAACTTGATGTTACCTACTTTTATTTGAAAGGAAAAAAAAATTTCACCGCAGGAAGAGATTTGCATCGGTTGTGGAAATTTGTGAAATGTAACCTTATCCAGACGCTCAGCGGTATGTCTCAAATACATTCTCAATTATTTGTGATATAAAGTGTTTCAGCTCCAACTTCAAAGGCGCATACGCCAGGCTTTAGTAGGCACATTAATTAGACCATAGGTAGAGGCAAGCATTTTTCGCGAAATAATCCGAACGTTTATTGGACTGCAACAAGGTATACCCGCACTAACGGTTTCTTCCTTGTGATTGGCGGCCGTCTGTGAAAGAAATAGTTTCCTTATTTGCACGAGCCACTAGGACGCTTTGGCTTTAGCACTGAATCACTTTGATTGGTTGTTGCGACTGTCGACATGCACCTGACAGAAACCCGCCCAATCACGAAACGCAGACGATGCTACGGTGTTTTAACTTTCAGCTAGTCAGTCTCGGAATCTTTCCGTGAAATATACATGGCCATAACCATAGGTTGTGATATATTCTTTCAACTTATTTTTTTTTATTCGCGTTGAACCTTCGGCTGAAGTTCGTCGTCCGAATACCGATGCCTCCTGTATTAGTGACCGGATGTTAATCATCGGTGGTTGAGCGGTCGTCGTCCAAAGTGCACGTCGGTTGGGAGGGGGAGGGGAGAGATATATTTAAAAAAAATTGGTTGTCTGTAAAGTCGGTTTACGGACGATAGTTTAACGTGACAACGTCATAACAAAACATTGATGAAATAATTGCATACTTTTATGAATAAAATTGAATCATTTTTATTGAATTATCACTTTTTTGTATGGATACACAGAAGGAGTGAATATAATCTACAATTTCATCGATAAATTTACTTTTATTTGCACTCATTAATTCAAATATGTGTATTACTTTAACGAAGAGATTATTTTAACAATAACTTTTATACATGTTTGCTATTTAACTTCTTCCAATCTGTGTTATTCTGTTAAGGATAGGACGATGATAGGAAAAGTAGAAAACGAATGGGAGTGTTTCAAGTTTAATGTGCCTCGAAAAAGTCAAATCGATGGTTGTTCCAATCGAGTGGAAGAGAGATAGATGCGGCACAAGCGTACAATGAGCGTAACGGTACAAAGAGCGTAACGGGACAAAGAGCGTAACGGGACAATGAGTCATCCTTTTTCGTGCGTGCAGCCGGCGTTCATCGATTTATTAGACGTTGTCACTTCAAAAAAGAACTAGATCGCCTGGCGAAGGACCGCAGCGTGTAGTGGATTAGAGGCGGCTAGCGGCGCAGGCGTGTAATTAGAGAGTGGTAATGGCGTTGTGATGAGCGCAGTTTAGGCGCGGGTCGTGTTTCGGGACGAGGAGGTTAATTACTTCTCGGCTGGAAACCTCACCGCGGGAAATATGACTCGCGCCTGCTCGCTTTCCAGGAGTGGCTCCCCACGCCACTGAGTGGTTCAGCGACCCCCCCCCCCCCCCCCTGAGTGGTAGCGATACAGCGCCTGGTTTCCGAGGCAAACATTACACCGAGCTGTTTCTTGGCTAAGCGGCTTTCGTCCGCGTCAAAAGTGTAGCGTTCACCAACATTTCGGTCGACACTGCCTGAAAATAGTGAGTACCAAAAAAATCTGTTATTTTACAAAAAAAAAACATCTCTTTGGACACCAGATACCAAGAAATTGTTATTTAAACTACAGGAAATATAATGCAACTTTGTAAAAAAAATACACATGGCTATGGCTATTGTTTGCATATAATAAAAACCTTTTTTTCGAGATAACACTGATTAATTCTTACGAAATTTGGCGCATTTAAAATATGGAAAATATAAACGAATATTCAACAATTTGAACATTAACTAGTATTTACGTTCATATAAAAGTTAAATATTTTTAATTCTGGTTTGTGTACGGATTGTATGTTACGAGCTGAAATTATGTAATTTTTATGTTCAATAGCAGCCACATGTCTGTTTCTCTCTCTCTCTCTCTCTCTCTTCGAAGTAGGTACATAGCCTACGCCACGATTTATGACAGAAATGCAACTCGAAACGCAAACGATAACCACAAATACGAAAATTCCGCTTATATATAACACGGCTGCTTTCTCGTCCGTTTCCACCGGCTAGAATTAAGCGACCGTTAATTGAATCATCAAACGGGAAATCCGCAGCATTACTTGACCGTGTAAACGTTAAGTACACAGTTATCAGGTTTTCCAATCGTAAAGCCGCCCTAACGTCCTCGAGAGACGCGTCGAGAGTGGATGCCTGCAACAAGATACACGACCGAGGCTTCAGTTGGGGTGGGGGGAGAAGGGGTGTGGTTAATTTGAGCTCCGCGCAGATCGAGTGTGCCCATCGACGACTCGTGGAAGAGGAGTGGAGGGAACCGGCGAAGACCCCTATTAATTAATCAGGCAGCGCGGGTCGGCGGGGGGGGGGGGGGGGCGGACGACCTGGGATCGGCGCCTAATTTAAAACCATGGTTCCGGCGTTGGGTCTGTGGCCGGGAGGGGGGGGGGGTTGGGGGTAAGGATCGGGGGTAGCGCGACCCGCCCCATCTCCCTGCAAGTCAATCAGACTGGAATATTTATGGCGCCCGTGGTTCAACTCCGTCGGCGAGGGTCGTCCTGCGGATATGACCCCCTTTTGCAGATGTTATGAGCCCGCCGCAGTCGGCCATGCTGGGTGCTGGTGGACTGCCGTTCACCGTGCGAGGTGCAGAGCTTCAGGTAAATACACGCGATTTGAAAACTGCTCAACATATCAGAGTATTTTTGACATGACCACGTCTAATAAATCGATGAACGCCGGCTGCACGAACGAAAAAGTGTCCCGGTAACGTACATTGTCCCGTTACGCTGTGTCCCGTTACGCCCATTGTACGCTTGCGCCGCATCTATCTCTCTTCCACTCGATTGGAACAACCATCGATTTGACTTTTTCGAGGCACATTAAATTTGAAACAGTCCCATTCGTTTCCTACTTTTCCTTTCATCGTCCTATCCTTAACAGAATAAAACATATTGGAAGAAGTTAAATAGCAAACATGTCTGAAAGTTATAGTTAAAATAATCTGTTCGTTAAAATTATAAACATATTAGTATTAATGAGTGCAAATAAAAGTAAATTTATCAATTTAATTGTAGATTTCATTTCACTCCTTCTTTGTATCCATACAAAATAGTGATAATTCAATAAAAATTATTCCATTGTATTCATAATAGTATGCAATCATTTCATCAATATTTTGTTATGACGTTGTCACGTTAAACTATCGTCCGTAATCCGACTTTACAGACAACCAATTTTTTTTTACGAAAAACACTTAAAAATTCTCTGAACGTAAAGAGTAGCTTTGTTTTCGTTATTTCGTTTTCAAACTGTAATTTTATAAGAGTGTAAGTGGCTAAATATAAGTTTTAGCCATGAAACATTCTGTATGGAGATGTTTTTGCATTACAGCTTTATCTTCATTCATCCGCCAAAAAAAATGTTGTTAGGTTCGCCACTCAGATCTCTTATGTAGTTTCCCCACGCACGACTGCGCGCCCGTCCGGAGCCGCGCGCTTAGAGGCGATGCCGCGCCAGAAGTACCAGCGAAATTCGGACTTATCATCACTAGAGACCGGAAAAATTCGCGGTATCGTAAGCCTTCAGGATAGACTGCACATTCCCCTGTAAACTCGGGCAAATAACGCAAGTTCATTGGCTGCTGACTTTAAAGTCGTCTCAGTTGGTTTGTCTGTGATTTGATCCTTCTTTGGTTGAGGGTTTATAATTGGTTGAGATGCGTCCAGATGAACAGTAAGCCAATAGCAAAATATTCTAAGAGGTATATGTATTTGATTTCTAGCATATCGCCTAATGAATCCACGAATTTTTCCGGTCTCTAATCATCACGCCTCACTAACACATATACTCCTCGGATTAGGCGGGGCCCCTTAATGGATTCAAACAAGAAGAGATTTATCGCTTTGCAGCTTGACCACAGTGCTCGGAGCTGGGGGAGAAATACGATGGACCATACGACCCGCCCATTCGGAGTCGCCACTCGATGGAAACGCCCGTCGTTGGAGTTCGCTCACAGGATGTCCGGGATGTCGGTGATACGATTTGTCTTCCACCCTGTCGAGACTGAATTTTCTTCCAGTTCCACATTCGAACGGAAGTCACATAAATTATCTTCTTTATACCTCCTTTCCCACCCATATTTTTTTTAATTTATTTATTTTTAGTTGGGTGAGAATTATTGGGGAATCACAGAGGCACTAAATTACTACCGCATTTTAAAGCTTCTTTATCAAGTTGGCAGTATTTCAAGAGTGCATATATATCTATCGGACATTGTCGGATTATCACTGCAGGGTGGGAAAAATTCACTTTTTTTGGTGCTCCGCCAATATTTCGGGTGGATTTGGCTTGAGTAAGGAAAAAAATCTTTGTAAAATGAAAGGGGAAGGATGTCAAAAAAGTCCAGACACTTCCCTTTCCTTTCCAAATTTTATAACTTTGGTTACATTCTGGAATCGGAACTATGGGGGTACTAAATAAATGTAATTGGTTCGAATTAAGTATTCTTTCTCTCGCTTGGCGAAAGTTATGCTGGTAAACTATCCCACCGCAACTTTCACTATTTATTTTTTTATCGAGTGACCTGATAAAATTTAAAAAAATTTAAAAAAAAATTTAAACCGAGAAGTTTTATTCAAACCTGAATAATTTAAATTTACACAAAAAAAAACTATGTTAACTCTGTCTAAGGTCCAAAGTGTTATAAACGAATGTCTTATTATTACATATGTCTAGCGACATAAGATTATATATACTTCTGCACAGTGTGAGCTGAATGTTCATGGCACCTACGTGTAAAGATCGACTAAAAACGTCAGTAGTATAGCCCCGGTCCTAAAACTGGCAGGCGTACCAATTCATTTTCTCTCCTTAATGGCTCCAAATTTCCTCACGGAATGTCAAATACGTTGTTATCTAATGCCACAACTAATTTTACGTAAAGTACGTTTATTACATTTTACACCACATATAGTGCAACTGAATCGCATACGAGGTTTTGTAGTCCTCTTGGAACCTACTTACGTGAGAACCTAAGCCGTTCCAGAGTTTGTGAGTAGTCTGCAAAGCTCTCACGCTGGTGGATGCAATTTCCTTTTTGAAGAGGATTTTCCACGAAGAGCAGGCGAATTCCGCTCGCGAACATCACAAGAGGAGACGGGTCGTTACCCGAGCACTAAACTGCAAGGCAAACAGTCACGTGACCTGCCATCGTCAGATAGTCGGCCGCTGACAAACAGACAACAAAGGAGCACAAGAAAGGGCTGGAGAGACGTTAGAAACTGCGTAACGAACGAGTGCTCGAGTCTATAAACCGGACGAAAGTAATATTTTTTTTATCTCAAGGAGCATGCATATTTTGTAAGTTTTTCCCTAACAAAAAAAAATCACTTTTGTTTTATATTCTCTGCCCTTTATGAGAAAAATCCTTAAAGTTTATTTCTTTTAAAATAAAATAAACAGAATGTTCGTAACATTGAAATATTCACGTACTAAATCTGTCATGTTCAAGAGACTTTTCATAAATTTGTTTCCCTGCTTTTAATAAACATTAGACAATATAATATTCGTCAACATGTTTCTGTTATAAAATATCTTATGCAGTATGGTATAAATACACAACAGGCGTATATTTTAAAAATTGCACATTTGTATTTATTGTTTCGTCTCAATTATTCTTACGCCAAGGTAATGCAGACAGGAGTACTTTCCAGCTGTGAAACGTGATTTATTTATTTTTAATCATGTTTAAGTGTTTTTCAAGAGTTTTACGAAAATCAATGACCAGCAATTTATTGAAAACTATGCTATTTTCACACGTTAAGAAATTTAATCAGAAATTCTAGGGAAAAAATGACAAGTCTTTTTAACAATAATATATACTTACAAAAAATAGCACTTGTTTTCATCAGCCTACGATATTTGGAAGTGTGACTAATATTGGCAGTAGACATGTATCACACTATTACTTCCGTCTTTGATAATTTGTCTCTGAACCTTTCCACAATAATATATGAATACTAAATAAAACATTAAAATAAATATACTTAATAATTGACAATTTCTATTCCTGCGGGTTTTTTTTATGTGTAAACATCTTAGCTCTCGGTATATGGTATTTGGGAGGAGTAATCTCGTGAATGGAACGAAAGTCGCATGAAACGGAAATGTGTGACCACGGTGCTGTCATGTGTGGCTGATGGCGCAAACCAAAGTTCTTAGTGACAGAGGGGAACTTTAAGGTATTAACTGATTAGTGAAATTTTAATATAAAAAACACCTTGTCGAAAATCAGGTCCAAAGCCAGGGTGTAATATTTTTTCAAGTCTTTTTTCGCTTTGATAGGAGCCGTTTCATTATAAAGTTTAAATACTAGTTATGCTGTAGCAGAGGATTCTAGCGGCGGGTGCCGACACTAGAAGTGATTCGCGTCCAAGAAAAGTATTTTAGAACACAATTTTCGTATATACATAATCTATCTCGCTCAGAATTATTTTTTTTGACGTAACAACGTTTAATAAATCTATGAACGCCGGCTGCACGCACGAAAAAGTGTCCCGTTACGCACATTGTTCTGTTACGCTGTGTTCCGTTACGCTGTGGGTGAGTGCAGTAATAATAGGTTATGTTACAATTGACTAAAATATTATGGTGATTCATATAATTGTTGATAGATATTTGATTACAGTTTATTTATATGAAAACTTGTTCATAATTATTATATTTAAACTTTATAGCTAAACGCCAGTTTTTAAAACTAATTACAAGTCATCTACACTTGAACTGTTTCGTCGACTGTTTATAAAGTGATGTGAAAAGTTAATGTGGTTTTCATTGCTTATTACAACAACAATTTCGTCAATACAGGTAAATTATTCTTGCATTTTAAAAATATGATTACTAGTATAATATCAAGTATTTATTATTTTATTATTAAAATAAAAATAATTCAATTGTATTCAATAAAGTATGCAATAATTTCATCAATGTTTTGTTATAACGTTGTCACGTTAATCTATCGTCCGTAAACCGACTTTACAGACAACCAATTTTTTTAGGGAATTGTACGTTAAATTTCGTGTCGGAGTTTCGTATTGTAAGTGTATTTGCAACATGAGATCACGTGCATTTCCTCGTGACCGAGGTTAGATGTCACACATGTACTGAAAGACTCGATCACATTTCCCCCCCCCCCTTCCCCAACCCGTGAACTACGCCCGCCCCCACGCACGCACACTGTCACGTTCTAGGCTCACTGGGGGTGTCTCCCGCTGGAAGGGACCGAAATGCTACGACGGGTCCGCGCGTCGCGCGAATGTCGTGTGAAGTTGTGAGAGGGGTCGTGTGAGTCGACGGTTGGAACGAACGAAGGGTGAGAGGAGGGGGTGAGACTGTTTATTTACCTCGCGGGACCGATCAAATTTTACAGCGGCGCCGAGAGGCGGGCTCGTGAAATAAATACGAGCCGCAGCTGGCTCGCGCGGACGTGGAAATCACCGGCGGGGTGGGTCGGTGATACCTGGGGTGTAAGAGTAGGAGGGAGAGAGATATATATACCAGCCCGTTACCGCTCGATAATCTCGGCAGGTCGATTTGTTGAACGTCAGCGTGCGAGGCAGAGTGTGAAGGACGGGTGGATGGAAGCTGTGTTTCGTTGGAAATGCTGCAGAGCGGCAGATCGTGTACAGACAGCGTCATGAGCCGGTCGAGAACAGTCCCGTTCCGTTGCCGAATGTGATAGCAAGGTATCCAAGCACCTTTAAAACAAAAAATAAAAATTTTTGACGTGATAACGTCTTATATGTCGATGAACGCCGGCTGCACGCACGAACAATTGTCACGTTCCGCCTGAGCCGAGCGTGCAAGAACCGGCCAACCAACCTGCGAGAAAATCTTCTATAATATCAAACAGGTTAAGGCGAGCTTTTTAAGTAATTGTTCGTGATTATATTGAAACAAATTATTTAAATTAAATTTGCAAAAACTGTTAATCATATTTGAAAATTAAAAAGTATGCAATTTTTCATCAATGTTTTCTTATGACGTTATCACGTAAAAATTATCGTCCGTTAACCGACTTTACAGACCACCCCCCTTTTTTTAAATTTAATTTTGTAAATTATAAGTTAAAAATTTTTAAAATGTGTGCTTTTTTTAAGGTATATTTCGGAGAAATACTATTAGGTAGATTTCTACTACCTATTGTAGCCTTTACCATGGTGTGACTTCCGGAGAAAATTTATGTATATAGTTTTTCGTTTCATGGTCCATAGACCCCCAAAACCGTCAACACAATCACAATTTTGTGGAAACGATAATTGCAGAAATGTTTTCACAAATCTTTTCCAAAAAAAACATTTGTACAAAAACATTTTTGATACAACCAACCATAACTGCAAGAGGTGGAAAAAAAGAGGCTTGGAGGACAAAAAAATATAGCTGTGTTCGTAGACATACCATCGAATTATTTCAAAGTAATGTAAATCTTATAATTTTTATTTAAAACTTTTGTCTGGAACATTTTTTGATAAGACGAACCATTGCTGCAAGGAGTAGAAAAAAAAGGGTTTTTAAAAGTTTAAAATCATAAATTCCGTACCTTGTACACTATTAAATACATTTATTTTTATTATAAAAAATAAAATCACTATCTACAACTTTCGTCCGAATATATTTTTATGTGACCAAACATTAATTACTGCAAGGGGTGGAAAATAACAGTTGTCTTAATGTTCTATCACTAATGCCTATTCGTTAGAATAGAGTCATTAGGAAAATGAAAGAAGCGAGCAATGCAAGCTTGATATCAGATGTCTTAAATTTTAACACTAATGGCTATTCTTTAGGACAGAGTCACTACGAAAATGTAAGAAGAGAGCACCCCACAATTTTTTTTCATTAAAATTAATTAGTTTGTTTATTACCTGATTCTTATTTCAACTTTATTTAAAAATATGTATTTTATACAGAATTGTAGTTCATACTGTCGCTGTTGAACAAATTACTTAAATTTAAACATTTTTTATATACTTTTTTGTTCGTACAAGCGTATTTTTATATATTTTAAAATATAATTTATTTTTTTCTAAAGGAACTTCAGCACAATTGACAAATAAATAATTGAATTCAACCCATTTAGTAAATACTATTTATTCAATTGGTTATTACATTTTACAATAATTTGTCATCTTATATTTTGCCTCTTCCAACTTAAAAAACATTTCATAATATTGGTAATTTGGTTTTCGATTTACAAATAATAATAATAATAATTTCAGAAACTTTGTAGCATGTTTAAACCAAAAACTTTGAACGAATGGAGGCCATGATAACTTTTAGAGACGCCGTATAATATTTAAAAAAATATATAATTAAAGAAAAATTAATGGAATAGCGTAAATTGCCTTTTAGATATAGAGAAAATGGCGTGAAAATGCATCTGCATACAAATCAAGCTGGCATGCGAGCAACTGATCTAAACGCTGATGAAATTAAAAGTTTTTTTTTTTTACGCTCGGGGTCTGTTTTACTGTTAAAGTGAATAGCTACCTTTTTTTTTTTTTAGTCCTTTGTGGAATCCAAAACACTTCGTCGCGCGTTACGCAACAGGGGGGTCAGTTAAAACGCGGCAGGGTGCGGTGCGGGAACAACCCTCGACACGTTTCCGGCCGCCCGCCGAAAAGTAGCGTGGGGGGAAAAAAAAAAAAGGGGGGGGGGGGAGCGATTTGATAAATGCGGCGGGACGGCCAGCGATGCTCATTCGGGCGAAATTAATCCCGTCGGCCTCCCCCCCCCCCCCAAAAAAAAAAAAAGAAAAGGGGGTCGACGGCACTCGCAGGAGCGCGTGTCCCGCGCTAACGCCCCCCCCCCCCCCCCCACGGGCCATGTCCACGCGGTACCACGTGATACCGGCGCGGATTACGTTCCCCGGCGAGTCGCGGCCTTAACGGTCGCCCGCGGGGCCATTGTTCCTGGGAAAGCCTTCTTTCCACAGACGAGAGAGCCAAACGTCCGATCGTGCATCTTCGGTTTTTTTTTTTTGTTCATTGTAAATAAATATGGCGGCGTTGATAAAAGGATACTAACGGTCAATTAGGTTAGGTTGGCTACATTATAAATACTTTAAAACATTGTGGACGGTTGATTTGGTTAGGATAGCTACAATAAAGATACGGAAAATAAATATTGGTTGTCTGTAAAGTCGGTTTACGGACGATAGTTTAACGTGACATCGTCATAACAAAACATTGATGAAATGATTGCATACTTTTATGAATAAAATTTGTATCATTTTTATTTTAATAGTAAAATAATAAATACTTGAAATTATACTAATAATCAGATTTTTAAAATGCAAGAATAATTAACCTTTATTGTCGAAATTGTTGTTGTAATAAGCAATGAAAAACCACATTATATTTTCACTTCACTTTATAAACAGTCGACGAAACAGTTCACGTGTAGATGACTTGATGTAAGCTTTTGGACATAGGCCTACGCCATTGCTAAAGCACATGTATGTCTGTAGAAGAAAACTAAAAAAATACAAATTACAAAAACACAAATTAAGCAAAAAATTGATGTTTTCAACAGGATATAAACACCACATAATATTCCATAACAGAAATATGGTCAACAAACAAATAAAAACAAAGAAAAATGGACTAACAGAACGAAAAGACCCCCACAAATGATGACAGCACAAAAATATTGAACCCAAAAAAACTCAGCACAACAGTTGATACGAGACAAAAACACAGCAAAACGAAAAGACGAAACCAACACAATAGTTTTCCAAAAAACAGAAGAGAACGAAAAAACCGCCACAAAAGATGACAGCACAAAAATATTGAACCCAAAAAAATTCAGCACAACGGTTGAAACGAGACAAAAACACGACAAAACGAAAAGACGAAACAAAACACAATAGTTTTCTAAAACAGAAACAACGGACGTTTCGGGAACTGATATCTCTGAGTAGGGGCTGGAAAAATAGAGAATGGACTACATCTTGCTCAGCCAATGGCATACAAGTTGACTCCCCATTGGCTGTGCACCATGGAGTTAAAGCGGATTGGTTATGGTAGGTTGACTATTGGCTATTGTTTTGTGCTGCAGGGATGTTTCTCTCTTAATCAAAGGGATCCACATATTTTTTTTAATTCAATGCTCTGCTGGATGAATATATTTTTATTGCTAATAATGAAGGATGATTCTTTGATATTCCTTTTTATTTTATCGGGTGCCTGTATGAGTGGTGAGGAGTCTTCCCAGAGAATTTTGTGGCTATTTTCCCATGTATGTTCAGCAAGTCTGGATTTTAGGGTTTCACCCTTCTTGCAGTTGTTTTTGTGTTCTTTGATTCGGGTGGATAGAGCTCTGCCAGTTTCACCTACGTACATGTGGCCACATTCACGGGGGATCTGATACACACAGTTGTGGGATTTTAATTTTTCTGTGGCTGGTTTCACATTGGTAACAATACTTTTAATAGTAGATTTAGAACCGAATGCTGTTTTAAGTCCATATTTGTTTCCCAGGCGTCTTATTTTTTCTGAAAGCCCTTGAACATACGGAATGACTAGGGTTCCTGCCGGTTTCTCGGTTTCTGTGTATTTGGTTTGTTGGATTTCATATGCTGCTTGATGGTGTTGACAGGGTAACCATTGGCTATGAGTTCTTTTTTTATATGATTGTGTTCATTGCCAATGGTTACCCTGATCATAGGTTCACAAATGATTACGTTTTTGATAGAGACTTTCCGTTAGCAAAGAGATAGATTTCACTGTGTCGGCGATTGTCTGTACGGTACACAATGGCAGTGGCGCATACAGGAAAGTTTTTTTTCGGGGGGGAGGAGTAATTAAAAAAAATAGCACAGGCTTATTAAAAAAACTCACATTATTTAAGTGGGTGTTTGTTAAGGACTTAAATAGTTTTGAGGGTTCTATCAACACGCCAAGATGATTCGATGTAAGTAGACTAAGTTCCAGTAAATACTTATCGTCCTTCAGCGAATTCTTAAATGCGTTTCGTAAACATACATACCCCACTCGGATATCTTGAGTATTTTTGAAATCACGTTTTTTCCCCCTTAAAGCTCTGCGCACCCTTATGTGTGCCCGGGTAGGTGGGGCCTTTAAATGCCCGTGAGCCTCTGGAAAAGCCTTTCGGGAATTAAGTAGCCAGGAGAGGATGTGGGTGGGGGGGCCCTTGATACCTTCCGCGAACGGGAATGAGCGCTACGGGGAGGAGCCGACGGTGAGCGAAGCCCGGAGAGAGGTCGCCGTTATGAAGCCTCTTCATCAGGGCCGGACTCCCCCCCCTCCTTTTTTTTTGGTTTTTTTGTATTCTGGTCCCGAAGCTTCGTGCATGTTTAACATTCAAGCGCGGACGTCCCTAACCCTTCAACCCCCGCCCCCTCCCTTACAATCTTGTCTTTCCCTCCCACCGGTTTTGGGTTTCGCTCCCGGCGGACGTCCAAGTGCCCGGTTCCGCCTCGCGACTCGACATCCGCGCAAGTCGATAAAACTTTCACGGGGGGGGGGGGGGGGAGAGAGGAAAATATATATATATATATTTACCGGCGGCAGGCTTGACGTCACGCTGCTAGTAAATTCTGAAGCAGCTATTTCCGTTTGCACGCTCCGGTTCCGCTACACCACCCCCCCTCCCCCCCCCCCCCCCGACTCTTTCCAACGAGCAGACGCACAGTAGGAGAAAAGCCCAAAAACCTGGCCAAAACCCCAAAATATAAATTTTCGAAATAGGGTCAGTTGAGTAGTCATTCAGGTAGAGGACTAGTAACTGAATTCTATTGTGGAACCTGCGCCGCAGCGTCAGTTGGCAGCTAGTGTTCGTGAAGAGTGTACGTGTCACGCGCTGAACAGACGAAAATAACGCTGACTTCAAAAACCCATAACTTTAAAGTGACGGGTTTAATTTCAATTCTGCAACATGGATATGACTTCTGGAGGTATGTAGAACATGTTTTTACATCGGTTGAATCTAAAGTTTATGTATAAATGATTGAAATGTAGTATAGCCTTCGGCATAAATAAAATTGAATAATTTTGAAAACTTATATTTTCAACGGTCCGAAAAGTTATATATTTTGTCACATTTTGCAAAGCTCCTAGTCTCGGCCTTTAGTTTAATGTATAAGCTTTCGAAATTTACAAGAGTTACCTGCGGAAAACGTGCGTCTTGTCCGTTATGATTTTTTTCGCATCGTGCGGTAGCCGAGCGTGCACGCGGCACTATTGAGCAGCCTCTGCGCCTCTACCTGAGAATGGGTGAAGTAGCATCATAACGGACAAGACGGCTGTTATACGCTTGAAATAAATTATTTTAATATATATGTATGTGTATATATATATATAAATTTTCTGTGATTTAATTGTGATATATACGTATGCATATATATATATATATATACATATTAAAATCAACCACATAAAAATGTCTTAAATATGAATGAAATGTTATAACATTCAAATAAAATATTTGAATATACATATATTATATAGTAAGCAAAGCTTTCTTTTAACCAAATCCATGTCAATATTTTCTGTCTAATTTTTTTAAAATTATTTCAATTATTGCGGTTATTTATTTGGTAAAATAATGTACATTGTTCAAGTTTTTGTATTAATTGAAAATTTTATCTTTTCCTTTAACACCAATTTTCTACAATTTTATGTATTTATTACAGGATCCGGTTACAAAGAATTGGTGCTGACAAGGAAAGAAGTATTTCTGATAATCAGCGAGCATTTATCCGATAAATTCGCTTCCTTGATCGAATTTATGGCAGAAAAAATTTCCAAGGACACCGGACGTACAGTTGTAGTGCCTGAGGACTCGAAACAGACTTTTTCGATACTCTTCAATCAAATGAGAACGAGGTGGCAACAAGCTCACAGAAAATCCTGTGTATTTTTCAAGAATAACGGTGAATGGCTTAGCAAGCACGTATGTTTTGCCGCACCTACAGACACTGTAGTAACAAGCCCGGGTAATACGGGCGGCCGCCCGTCCCTTGAGTTTACAATGTCCAGTGAAAGATCTAAACGAAGGAAGACCCAAGATATTCGTACATCGTTCAACTCGGTCGAGTTAGCATACGCTACTCAGATGAGCCTTCGCTCTTCAGGACAATCCGACGCCGCAAAATTTATTAAGGACGTAACAATGACGAGTCCTTTAAGAGCTTCCAAGTATCGTAAAGCTTACTCAGCAACGGATGAAATTACTTTATCCGAAGAGGCTGCACTTTCCGCTATGATTGAATATAAATTCTCCAAGAGTACTAACCAGGGAATGAGAAGATTAGGGAAGGAAAATAACTGTAAGCTATATCCGTCTTACGAAAAAGTGATGAAAGCAAAAAAGCGTTGTTATCCACCACGTGATGCAATCAGGATTACAGAGAGTAGTGCAGAAGTCCAACTACAGGCACTATTAGATCATACAGTTGAACGTATTTTAGTCGTCCAAAATGTACTCATTCAAAGATTGACTCCAGATAATGTTCGTAAAATGGACTTGATTTGCAAGTGGGGTTGCGATGGAAGTTCTGGGCAAAGTGAATATAAGCAGACGTTCAGTGATGACAGCAAATCTGATGCGCATGTATTCTTTACTTCAGTCGTGCCATTACAACTCGTGTGTTATGATCAACAATCGAAGGAAGAAATAGTTGTTTGGAAGAACCCCAGACCCTCGTCTCCACGATTTTGTAGACCGCTTAGACTACTGTTTCTACGCGAAGACACAGAGTCAACACTTAATGAAGTCCAAATTGTTGAAGAACAAATACAGTCACTTCGTCCATTCGAAAGTGTAATAGATGGAAAAGAAATCTCCGTAATGTACAAGTTGTTGTTTACCATGATAGATGGTAAAGTTTGCAACGCTGTATCATTGACGAAATCTGCTCAACGGTGCTATTTGTGTGGAGCAACCAGCAAAGATTTTAATGCCATCGACACTGTATTGCAAAGGGAAATCAATGAAACAATTTTGAAGTTCGGATTGTCGACGCTGCACGCGTGGATACGGTGCTTCGAGTATTGCTTACACGTGTCTTACAAACTCGGCATTAAAAAATGGCAAGCTCGAAGTGCCGAAGAAAATAAAATTACCCTGGAACGCAAGAGGGCCATTCAAGAAGGATTCAAGAAGCAATTGGGTCTAAATATCGATCGCCCAAAGCCTGGATACGGCAGCAGCAATGATGGCAACACAGCTCGGCGATTCTTTGAAAATTCGACGGTTTCCGCTGCGATAACGTGGGTCAACGAAGAAGTTATTAAACGCTTGTACGTAATCCTACAAGTTATATCGTGTGGCCACGAGATAAACTGTGAAAGATTTGAACAGTATGCTATTGAAACGGCAAGAAAGACCGTTGCATTATACCCTTGGTACTCCATGCCTACTTCGGTGCACTAACTATTAATTCATGGTCCAGTGATAATAACTCATGCTCTATTACCAATCGGCCAATTATCCGAAGATGCTCAGGAAGCTCGAAACAAAGACATCAAACGATATCGAGAAGATTTTGCGCGAAAAAGTTCCAGGGTTAAAACTATGGAAGATGTTTTTCATCGGCTCTTAGTTACTTCTGATCCGTACATTTCAAGTGTCAGAAGACTACCACAGAAGAAGCTGAAGAGTTTGTCGCCGGAAGCTGTAGCGATGTTGATCGCTCCTAAAGTGACTGCTGCAGCAGACGCATTTTGCGCAGAGATTGAAGCCGTGCCGGGAGTTGTAATAGATACAAACTCGGATAATGATTCTGACTCCGACTCCGACTCCGATTACGATTTTGATTAAGAATAAAATATTCTATTTTTGAAACGTTCCGTATGTATTTTGGAAATAAAAATAATAATTGCGTAGAATACACTGTTCACGTTTATTTTATTATGATGATTTTTTTCAATATATTAATGTATCTATTTAGCAGGATACTCGGCCATTTTGTTTATAACAATTTGCTGTAAGCTCTTTGTTGCAAGTTATAAACAATAGATATCGGATTGGTAATCAGCGACCTTGAAAACCCGTATATACCAATTTTTGTCAACATCTGGTAACTTTTTAACGTTCATGTCGGCCATATTGGATCGGCCATTTTTTTTACGATAGTTTGGCTTGCGGATTCGTAATCAGCGACCTTGAAAATCCGTAAATACCAATTTTTGTCGACATCTGGCAACTTTTTAACATTCATGTCAGCCATATTGGATCGGCCATTTTGTTTACGATAATTTGGCTTTCAGATTCGTAATCAGCGACCTTGAAAACCCCTGTAAGCCAATTTTCATTCCCGTCAAAGGTCATTTGAGGTTTTGGCCAGGTTTTTGGGCTTTTCTCCTACTGTGAGACGTAGGGGACCAAGTCGAGTTCTAGTTCGTAATACAACCCGGACCAATTTTCACGACTTATTCTGTTGAGCTTATTTGCTTCGCGAACAGGGACAACACAGGGATTCGTTCCAAGTTTTTGAAGGTGAATAAATCTGACGTATATAGAACCAAATAACTTGAAAATACATTGGATTTAAAAACAATATGTAATACAAATAGTTAAATTTTAAAGAATTCAGATATATTTTAGTTTTAATTTTTTTCATTTCCTTAAACATTGTCTTTTCTAAGGTTGAACTTAAAAGTATTCTAATAACAGCGAGTGCATCGATAAAGTTAAAACTTGTCCACTGTTGTTTTACTTATAAGCACTAAGAACGTCAGCCTGAAAAAAAAAGAGTAAAATCTCACTGAGAAGAATGTACCTCATAGTAAACGCCAGCATTTGTGGTCAACCAGACACACACACGCCTACTCAACGTTGACGTTTAAAAAATATAACCTGGTTTCATCATTTCAATAAAAAAAAATATCTTCTCACTTTATTAAAATTTTTATCCTTTCTATTTTTCTGTCACCTAACCTTCTTTTCAAAAGGTGATTTTTAATATAAAAAACTAATTTTTTTTAATCTTATAGCAAACCACTCTATGCACATGATGAAGTCCCACAATTTCCTACACGTCACTAACACAATGAACAGACTAATCACGTATTCAGACAAGTACGTATTCATGGTGGAGGACGGTCCATTGTGAAATATAGTAATAAACAATAACAAAAAGATCAGTTATTAAGAATAATCTTTTACAATACTTCATGCCGATTAGTTACAAATTTTATCTAGCTACAGCTTCTTTCAACCTGTTTTAATTTTTTCTCACTTCGAAAAAGGAAGGATCTGTCTCCTCCTTCTAGACGGATATGCCCTTGCATTCAGACAACACCACAGCGGGATGTGCAGCAAACTGTGTTGTCGTCATAGCAGTCCAGGAACGCTTGGTGCAACTGTCTTATCTGGGCTTTTTAAGGGAACGGTTTACAAATAAACTTCAACTAATGGAGATAATAGTACCACACAAAACATAGATGTCCAGGTAAGAATCTCAACCTAGCATTACTGAAAACACTATTTTGTAACAATACAGTTGTTTTCATGTAAATGTACAAATGTCTATATTTTAAACAAATATTTACGTTCAATTTACAAAAAAAAAAATCACTGTGTATTGAAGTCTGGGTCGTGAGGTCGTGGGGCTGGAAAATAAATTAATTTATATATCACAATGTTCCAATAACTTGACTTTTCTCTGTAAATGTCGCAGTAAGGGAGTCATTCCTAGGGGACTCACAATCAAATCCCCGGTCAACAGCAAACAGGCTCAACAAATAACCCGGAAAGCCAGCCAAAAGCTACTGAGTGAAAGAATTTGCCGCATATCACTGTCAAAAATCACATTCGAAAAAAGAAATTTCGGCACTACAGCTTGAAATTCAGTCCGTCTATTAGCTCAGCAATGATTATGTCCAAAAGCTTACATCAGTTCATGCACTCCCGTTGCACAAATCTTTCAAAGATAATTTCAAACCGCAGATCCGCGGAAGAGTTTCAGGAGACGCGATGGAACGCCGCGTATCACCTACATTGGTCATGCACGGTATTCGGGTTATAAGTTAACTGCGGTGCAAAAGTCGACGAGTTCGTGATAACAGTTTAATTACAGCGGGATTCCCCTTTGGGACTCGAACCCGCTGCACGCGTGCTGCGAACATGTAGCTGCAAATGGTCGGGAGGAGGGGCGGTGATTAAATTAACGAGATTCGGGAGCGTTGGGTCCCTGCTTCTACCGTTTGTCACGGCCCAATCGGCGGGAGGGATCTGTGCCTTACACACAGTGCTGCGGTCGCCAGCTCGCGGGCGAAGTTGTGATCGAGGCAGGAGTTGTGATATTGGAGGAGGGGGGTGGGGCTGTTAAAGGATGTCTGGTTGGTGTGCGGGGTTCCGGATTGGCGGAGTTGTCGGTTGGAGGGGTCGCGGCCCGCGGTGTTGATCCCGCAAGAACGGCGGGTTCGCCGCGGCGAGATCTGATAGCGGTCCTGAATACATTTACCCTCCTCCCCTCCCCCTGCGCCGCACGGGGCTGCCCCGAGAGGGAAACAACCCTCGGGGCCGGCGTTTCCCCAGCCCGGGTGTTTGTCACTTGGGCGGTCCTCCGGAGAACACCAGCCAGGGGTGATGCGGCGCAAGCGTGCAATGAGCGTAATGGGACACAGCATAACGGGACAATGTGCGTAACGGGACACTTTTTCGTGCGTGCAGCCGGCGTTCATCGATTTATTAGACGTTGTCACGTCAAAAGGTTTGTTTGCCTCGACAAAATATTTGTTTGTATTATGGCGAAATAAATACATTTTGTAGTATAGGAAAGATTCTGTTGACCCAACAAAATTGTTTTGTCAACTCAAATATATATTTGGTTATGTGTAACAAATCATTTTTTGTTACTTACCGAGTTTGGTTAAGCTAACAAAACATTTTGTTCCACCAAGTAAATATTTGTTTCTCCACATAGGGGAGACCGGGGCAAGTTGACGATGTTAAGCTTTGAAATGGCCTTTAACAGATAAATAAGCATATATAATATCTAATTTGGTACCAATACGAAGTACATACTAATTTCTACCTAAATATGTAAAAAGGTTGTATTACTTTGCGTAGTTCCGAAGTTATTGACAAGAAACCAATTAGTTAGCACACTCGTCATCTTGCCCCAGGAGTGAGGTAAGTTGACGAACCTATTGGGGTAAGATGACGAAACCAAAATATATATATTTATGGACAAAGTAAACAATAGTTTTATAGATATCCTACACTAAACAACGTGCAGGATGTAAAGAAGATATATTGTAACATATTTGAACGACTTTGATATAATTCCTTGACTTCATAATTGGAAAAGTTTTCGTGCCACCACTCAGAACATGTGGAACACTGAATCCAGTCTTCATTTGGAGGTTCCACGTAAACTTCTTCACATGCAGGGCAAGAAACGCTATTTAGGCTTTATGGTTTTGCTACAGAAAGATCAGAGCTTTGTTTTTCAGTTTTCTTAGTTTTTCTTTCATTTTTCTTCTCTTCATTCTGCTTCTTCTATCTATCTCTTCGTCACTCCAACGCCTCCTTTCCGTTTTCCGCTTATAATATGCCTAGGCATCTACAAAAAAATCAAACAAAATTGTTACGACTATTAACTATTTATAATATTTTATAATTTCATTATTATTTTTATTTTACTTAAATGTTCGTCATATCTGTACATCATTGGTTTAAATAACACATATAATACAAAATAATGCTCACACTGTCATTACCTATGGCAAGTTGACGATTACAGGGGCAAGATGACGAATTCGTCATCTTGCCCCCGTCAACTTGCCCCAGCAGCCGTATTTTTGCTTTACCAAAATCACGAACAACATTAACAAATTTTCTTCAACAATCTATACACTAAAATACTCCCAAAAGTCAGCATTTCATTTTACATATAAAAACATTTAAAACAAATGGACTCTTTTCTCGTAATAGCTTAACATACGTACCTTCAATATTACAACAATGGCTCACGAAACAGACTGCCTCTCAAAACTGCCACATTCAAACTGACTGGAAAATTCCGCTGCACCTGCCTAGTATGTGCAGATGGTGACACACAAGGTCACAGGTGCGCCAACCGTCTATCTGTGTTTCTGGATTAGTTACATACGATTCGTCATCTTACCCCGTTCGCCAACTTACCCCGGTCTCCCCTACATACAAACAAACATGCATTTGTTTGATTCAAACAAACCTTTTTCTCTGTGTGGATCCCTGGTTGGTCGGAGTTGTCTCTAGTCTCCAGGAGGTTTCGTCCCTTGATCCTGAACTATTTTGTAATGTTCATGGTGAAAACTTGGTTTTTAGTTCAAACACGGTCATTTGTTGGGAAATAGCTATATCAATTTAATTAACTATTCACTGATGATTCCAATAACCTTACATTCTAATTGGTGTTTCAACCCTAGCGTGAACTAAGAGTTAACTGTTTGTATGTAGCCTTTATTGTAACATTTTTGACTGCTACGATATAATTCATAAATATCTCAAAAATTTGGTTTTCTCAAAAAGCTTTTTTATATTAAAAAAAAACCTATGGTTTCCACGTTTTTTAAATCAAAATTTTAGAGGTATATGTATAATAAGGCAACATAAACGTAAAAAAAAAATTTACGCGTAAAGCTACACACAAACAGGCAATTCAAATTATTGCATACTTTCATTTAATGCTATAATTTAAATATAAATTGTCCTTTAATGTTATTAAAACCGTAAAATGAACACACTAAATTGATAAAACAATTTATAAACTAAAGAAATTACTAATTTAATTTAAATCATGAACCAAATACAAAACAATATAATAAATAATTTAGTAAACCACCCCCTAAGCGTATTTAACACCTATCACTTCAAAAAAAGTAGTAGCTTTTTTAATTCCTTTCTAGCTGTCAATTATATAATTTTTTTTTTCTAATTTTGTTAATCTGTCCAAAAGTAGAATGAAATCGATTACAAAATTTCAACTTTCTATTTGAAAGCGAGTATCCAGGCAAAGTCCCTTTGGGATATATATAAAAAAAACAGAAATAATAAACATAAAATTGCACAAACTTCAACCCCCTCCCCTCCCTTCTTCCACTTCGAGCTGAATAACCTTAGTTAAAAGCTATTAGTAATTTTTTTTACGTAGATACAAGGTTTAAATAAAAGTCTGGGCTTGTGTCGTACGGCAGCGACAAAAAAAAGAGGGAACTTTTAACATCACTTCTCTGCTCGTCAAATATGAGTCGTGTGAAAGGTCAAACTTAAACAATCATATTTATCATTATTCTCGCGACGGTGGCGCAACCAATTTTTTTCCTAGCCTAAATTATTCTAAGTATGTAAAGCCTAGTTGACACGATGATAGTAAAGCCCGATAGTTACTACCGCGACAGCTACTATTGCCGTACTATCACACTACTTTCACCGTGTAAACTGCACGATAGTTACTCTCGCGCTGTCACGATAGCACTATCGCGATATCAAGTCGAGCTAGATAGTTGGTAGTAACTGTCATGACAGTAATTGCAACTGTCACAGCACTTTCGTAGTGTAAACGGATTGAAATCACTATCGTGATATTGTGAGTGCATGTGTTCCTAGTACTTCAAGCAATAGTCAAATTTATTATAGGTTATTTTGATTTGGACAATGTCTCGATTTGAGATTACTAGTTTCCTCGAGAAATACCAACACCCTTGTTTGTGGGATAAAAAAACAAACATTCTTTCATCAATTCGAAGGAAATTTACATAACTTTTGGGGTCTTCATATGCTATTTCTTTTATAAGCGTGTTTGAAATACCCAACTCGTTTCTTCGTGCCAACCAATGTCTTATCCACTGTTTTTTCGTCTTTTTTTTTTTTAACGGAAATAGCTATCGCAGCTACTAAAACCTGGGCCACACAACGCACCAGGTCTGACATTTTCCCAACTATCGCATAATATCTTAATGCCAGTGTAAACAGACATTGTCATGACAGCAACTATAGCACACTGTCGTGACAGCTGCTGTCGTGACAGCGACTATCATCGTGTCAACTAGGCTTATGGGGAGGGTCCAGGTTAGGGGAGGACCTAAGTGTGTCTCAGGCCGAAGCCTATATACACTCTACCATGCGGGTATTTAACCATGCAGGACAAGGGCGCGTGCATCATGTGCTAATTGGGGTTTACTGGCCAGCCATGGCAGCAATTGGCGCCATGGCCTGACGCCGTTCGGCGTGCTGCGACATCGAGAACATTGCGGACCGTACAGGACACTCCCCTCGACAACAGCACATCTGTCCTGTTCTAGCCCGCAGGAGCGAGGAGTCACTACTCGCTCGTGACATGGTCATGATGTGCGTCAGTCCCCCATCAGGCCCCGCAAGGATACACGTCCGAAATGTTAACAACCTTCACTGAAAAGTTAAATATAGCACCCCTCTTTTTAGCTGGGATACAATGTAATCAAAACATGCATTCATCTTTCATGACCCTGTCACACCGCCAAATTATAGTGTCGAACTGCACTTGACACCAAAGATTCAAGAGTAATATTAAACGCAATATGACTTTCCATTTTCTTATCTAATAAATTTGGACATGTAACTTTAGAAGTGTTTTTAATCCTATCACAATATCAGACTTTATTATCATATTGATATAGGTCAAACTTTTCAATTTTAACATTATTTTGCAAACTTTTCAATTTTAAAATTATTTTTAAGATGGAAATAATTCAATTATGTGTTGGTTGGAAAATTTTACCTTGTAATGACTACTTTTTTTCTATCTTTTTTTTTTAATTTGTTAACTTCTTGGACACTAACTTATCATTACATAATATATTCTCGTCGCATAATAAATTGAATGTTCTGCTGTCTATAATAGTTGGAAAAACATTATTTACTTTCTTAAACATGTAAATTACTTTACATATAGCATTATTATTAATATTACGTTGGATATTTTACCTTAAAAACTTCTTTAATCTTCCATTTGTCCTTTGTCATTAGAAATATTCGTTGTGATGGAAACGCAAACCATTTTCGTTTACACTGCGCAGATTACGTTGGCTGATCCCGTCAAAAATCCAACATATTTGACAACCAGGCCTATGTACACAATATTTTATGGAAACTAATGTAATCCAACTTGGCAAACAATTATTGCAGTGATAGTGACGTTTAAAATGATTTCATAAATTTTCCAACATTATTTTACCAACTTTATTGTAAGGTCTTCGAAGCGAACGTTTTGCAGTGTGACAATACATTTAGAAATGTTCGAAAAAAAATTAATTTGATACGAAAATACAGAACTACGATCTATATTCATGATGAATTGTATCTCTCTCTGTCTCTCTCTCTGTCTCTATCTCTCTCTCAGGAGGAATCAAATCTTCCTTGTCAGGTAATGTTTCCAGCTTTCCAAACTTGGTGCTTTGAACTTTTCTCGGTTGTTTATGTCCCTTGTCAGTTTTGTTTTTATTTATTTCAGCTGGTTGAATTCGTCGTAAGTGATCGAGAATGCTTCGAGGGGATTGTTTTTTGGAGAATCTTTCGAGATTCTTAACCGACAGCGGGGGGTGGTGCTCTAGGGGGTTGTCTTCGCGCGCTGCCTGCTGGGAGGCTGCATCTCGGACCTGCGAAGTCGTACCAACATTACATGTCCGCGACCCGCGCCCTTGGGAAATGAAATATAAGAAAAGTTCCGTGACTTCCCTGCAGGCCCGGGACTTGCAGAACGGCGGTGTGTGTGTGTAATTTACGACTCCCTTGTGGAGGGACGCCACTGCGCCTTGTTGGCAGAAAGCGCGGCTGCGGTGTTTTTTTCACTCATAGTTTGGTATTCATGACGACACGAGTTATCCCAACAAAGACTGTGATATATGTAGGTGTGCGCGTCGCATGTTTTGTCTGTTCTCTTGCGTGTTGCGGGTATGAAAATATTTGTTTCACTTCCTATGTTAGAACTAAAAGTGGCTCTGCAATTTCATTGTGGGCAAATTCTCTCTCGTCCCATTTCTCACACGCGCGTGTTTTTTTATTTAGTTCAGTATATTAGAATAAATTGTTTTAGCTCATGAACGGTACGAATGAAATCAGTATTGGGTAAAAATTATTGTTGATAACTGCATTAAACGAAATTTCAAAATTGTCTGATGCAAACGTATTTAATTTACCAAGCAAAAAAAAATTCCCGTTTACAAAGAAAATATTTTTGCTAGTGTGGCTGAAATATGTTTTGTTTTGCAATGTACTTAGTTAAGCATAATAATTATTTTAGTCTGTTATGTATAATAACTTTTTATGTATTACTTATCAATATTTGTTGCAATGTCACAAACACATACACAGTAAACTGTGTTGTACTTTTTAAAATATATAATTATTTTGGTTCCAGTTTCTCGAATATTGTTTGTATTGCTACGGATGAAATAAACATTTTCAAAAAACTATGTTGTGGCACACAAACATCATCTCCATGTTCATCATACATTTGTAAACGTCTGAACCTACCTGTCCAGGTACAACACAAGTATCCCACGGCAGTTTGTAGTCAAATGTGTATGTTCATCGGTAAAGTTACAAAATTTTTGGCAACCATTTTCTTATAAAAAAAATATGAAAAGGCGTAGATAAGTCATCGGGTGAGTTAATTTAAACATGGAACTAATAAATTAACAATTGGTAAAAAATTTACACTAGGTAGAAATTCCGAATGTGCTCAATGGATCGTGAAATATTTTTACACTACAGCCTAATATGGCGTTGATAAATAATAAAACTTCCACATTTCATCCGACGTGATGGTGTGGTTTGGATACTTCTGCTTGTTTTTATTGACAACAAATACACTCCTGAGTGGCTAAAATCAACTCGTTCAAAGCGTGTTGAAGTATGCAAAACGAGGTAAAAACGTAGAACCAATCAGTATAATATGTATGTGCTTTGTGAACCATTTTCACAGCGTTGTTTTACAGCGAAATATTGATAAAACAAGCAACCAACTTCAAAAGCGCTATCACTTAACTGTACTATGATTACGGTAATATTTATTGTTAATCAGATTGTTTACTCAGCTGCCATATCCACACACGTAAGCCACGGTGAGTTCGTTGGCTGATATCCAGCTCAGGGGCTTTTTTCATGTGCTGGCTGTAAGCGCGTGTCGCAACAAGTCTGCAGATGTAAGTATAAGTGCTTCAAGTCTACGTTGCTGCCAAATGAATCCGTAAAATCTTCGTATTATTACACCATACGTGACATATTTTACCCTATGCATAAAAACTGGGTTATTCATACTAAAATCATATTAAATATATATCAGAATTTGTTTTAATCTCGTGATTATTTTTTTAGTTGATCAAAACAAAATTATCGTTTCAAATTCAAAAGAAATGTTTAGCTTCATTATGTATTTATTTATTAAAATTCATACAGAATAATTAAACTACAAAGACATATATGTTTGCAAAACTGAATTCTGTAAAAATTTTGTTTGGTTTTCAAACCACATATTAAAGACTACGCAGTTTTTTTAAGGTTATTAGGTGTGCTCTATCAATTTAGTTTCACAAAAGTATGTTAAATATTTTATTAACATTAAATAAATTTTTCAGAAAAAAAATAGTTTTCTGGTGGAAATATATATCCAATTTATACATATTCATTGATTTTAAGATTTGAGGGGTTTTTTCGTGTCAGCAACCAATAGTGGCCAACATTACAGCCGTTGGCTCAAACGTTTATTTTTTAATTATCTAAAATTGACATGTGAGAATACTGCAAGTTCAGTGGGCGACAGTGGTCGGCCTCCGTATCGCAATTGGTTGTAGGCCGGCTTTCCGTGAAAGGGCTTCCGGGTTCGAGTCCCGAGAAAGGCATGATGTGAATTTTTATTCGTCTCAATAGGTCACAACTCTTGTTAATAAAAAATCGTTAATGAAAAATTACAAACGAACTAAATTTAAAAAAAAAATGTCCGTGAGTCTTTCAGTTCTCGCCAGAGATGTGTAACATCTAACATCGGTATCGAACAAATTTATGTGTTCTCGGACACGAAATTTAACATTGAATTATTTTTAATAATGCCGATCGTGATAAATATATACGCAGATTGCGTTTTCAAATACATTTCTTGACACGAATCACAAGTACTTTTCTCAACTGCCGCTAGAACTCGTTGCTGGAGCAGCTACGTCAACTATCGAATCATTCGATTTGAAGATCTACATAACTGAAACAGCTCCGACAAAAGAAAAATAAAATACTTGAAAAAATACTAAATCAGCTTTGCACCTGATTTTCGACAGTGAATTTTATTAAAATAATGCTTATTTTGTTCAAATTCATTAAACAGTTAATACTAATTTGGCTTTGTGAGCATTATTTCACGCCATCCGCCATAGATGTAAGCACCGTGGTTACACACTTCCGTTCCATGCGACTTCCATTCCATTCACATAATTACTTCTATCAAATACCGTACACCAAGAGCTAAGATCTTATTCATAAAAAAAAATTGGTTGTCTGTAAAGTCGGTTTACGGACGATAGTTTAACGTGACAACGTCATAACAAAACATTGATGAAATGATTGCATACTTTATGAATAATATTGAATCATTTTTATTTTAATAATAAAATAATAAATACTTGAAATTATACTAGTAATCATAGTTTTAAAATGCAAGTATAATTAACCTTTATTGCCAAAATTGTTGTTGCAAAAAGCAATGAAAACCACATTAACTTTTCACTTCACTTTATAAACAGTCGACGAAACAGTTCACGTGTAGATGTTAGTTGTGTGCTACCGCTGTCTTTCTTCTCCTCGGACGCATAGGCCAATCGAGTGGAAGAGAGATAGATGCGGCGCAAGCGTACAATGAGCGTAACGGGACACAGCGTAACGGAACAATGTGCGTAACGGGACACTTTCGTGCGTGCAGCCGGCGTTCATCGATTTATTAGACGTTGTCACGTCAAAAATGGTGGTCTGACCATTTGCCTCTCACCTAGGCTATCCAAGATAGATAACCGGCGTGCTATGACCAGGATTTATTACAATTGAGAAACGTGGCGGACTCTTCTGCAAAGCGGTGGGTTTCCTTGGGTATTTTCTGTTTCCCCCACCCACGAATTTTGTAAATGCTCCATTCTCAACCTAGTGACCTGGATGTTAAACCCTGTCAGTATTTAATTCATTTCGAAAGAGAAGTATACTTTTTTTCATTCGAATTGGTTCGAGGAAATACCTACACAATAAAATCAAGTATCAAAGAAACTTTAAAAATAAATATTTTAATAACATATTTTTTTTAGTTGCTACCTTACATTACGTTACATAAAAATCATTTATTAACTGAGTACTGACGTAGCTTTGCCTTCTTAACTAATATTACAGTATGGTAATGAAAGCCAATCTAAAGTTTTGCCATAGGTAAAGCCAACGTGTTGTATGTAAACTACTCAACGTATGCCAGGTTCGTACAACCTCAGAGCGGAAGAACTTTATGAAGCAAAACAAAATATTTTCGTAAAGGTTACCTGAGTTTCGAATTTATGCATGACCTGCCCGTTCGTCAAATTAATTTGCATATTTCAAACTGTTTTTTGTTCTCTCTCTACCGCAGCTTCATTATTTCGTCAGAAGGTTCAGCGAACCAAGCTTGTTTCTGTACTTTCAGAGTCAAAAATAATTTATGTAGATAATAGGATGCCACATGAATACTTGTGAAGGTTACAAATGACTTAGTATTCCCACTTTATGTATATAATTAGTATTTGAAAACGAGCTGCCATATGTGTAAGAGTAGTAGGTACAGTATTGGTGATTATGAACTTCTTTGTCTGCTCATGTTAATAAAGTAAGGTTATTGAGAATACAATACTTTTCCGTGATGGAACCTTAAAAGTATTTTATGATTCATTACTATGTATTAGCTAATAACTTTGATTAATTATTTTGTAAATATCACAAAATGCTCTGCTATAAATATACTCTATATTTAGAGCCAATATTTTATTTTGTTATAAAAAGCAAGTTTCGTAATTTTAATAATGAATATCTTCTTACCGTCGTTAATACTTGAAACACATATAATTATAAATACACATAAAGCACAATAAGGTTCATCAGCTGCTTCAAAAGTTCTTGATAAGATACTTAAAATGTGTACATAAAACAATACTACATATATATTAACGAGAGTAAGTTAAATAATAAAACTGCATTCTTAAACTTCTATATTCTTCTGAAATGTTTCTCAGTTCAGGATAAAGTTGTAAATATATATATTGGTTTTTTTTTCTGTAGGATTTACTTGAAATATAAGAATTAACTAGTATAATTCCCTAATGATCTTGGTATAGAGATCATTACTTCTCCCACCATACGGGGAGAGAAAAAAGGAGAATCTAATAGGGTTTAAGAGTGTCTGCAACATACCGGGAGGGTTGTTTCCAGAAACATTACAGGTAATGTTACTAACTGTAACTTGTCAGAGGTTCGTATTGCCTTTCAGTTATTTCTTGACTAAAATTTAAATTATCGTGTAGCTTATTTTATTACTTATAACTTTTAATTGTTTTATGTCAATTTAAAGTTAAATGAATACTATAGTTTATAAGAATGACTTTTTTTTCTAAAATCCCAGTCACAATTTTCAGTTCAATTTAATTTATTTTGTTACACCTGACTCAAAACAATGTATAATAAAATAATTTATCGAGTAATGTTACTCGCAATGGTAAACCATGATGTTAAATAATAAGTCTAAGAAAACAACTATAATTGAAAGCCGATAATTTGCCATTCTTACCAAATTATTAATCATTATTAACACAGGGTTATTTTTTTAGTATAGTAATATACCTTATAACCTAAATGTAAAAGCACAACATATAAACATTTATAATTGTTTTAGTAAAACATTTTTAGTTACACTCACCAAAATCGAGCATTACAAAAACCAATTTTTAACACGTTAATGGTGGACTATAAAAATTACGAAATTAATGCTGAACAAAGTTAACTTTTGCGTGCCCTGTTCTTAAAACAATTTACATTTTACATAGGGGCCAAGTTTTTATTAAAAGATTCTTGAAAGAAAAAATTGTGCAGGGGTGAAAATTATTCCCCGCCACCCGTCTCCCCTCAAGTGCATTTCGATGCGGGGGCGATTGCCCTCGCTGTAATGACGTCCCTGCAGAAACCGTCGAAATGATGAGATGTCAACATCCAACCAGACGGCGCAGTGACACACGTCTTGTGACGCTGCTTCACTGTCTGTACAGGGAACGATGTTTCGAACTGGCGGTGGTGTTGTGACTGCGTCGTTACGCAGAAAGTTCAAAGTAAAGTGTGCACAAGTATTAACTCTGTCCCAAGCTAACACTGCGCGTGTAAGTACGGTATTATCTTAAGGTAACTGGCTTGCGAAACACTAAGCCACGTCAGCGAAGTTTGGTTGATCTCCCAGCTAATTGGCAAAAGCACTGTTGTTGCCGTTACCAAGCGAGAATGAAGAGGAAGACTCACGACCTTCTGCAGCCAAATCCTGGTTAATCCTCCCCCCCCCCTTCCATAACCATAAATAAAACATTCAGATGTTCGACTAACAACGTGAACCATTTTTAAAGTTTATTTTCCAGTAGTGTAGATCTCACATTATTTTAATGTTGGACTATATTCTGGCTTCAAGTTTGGTTGTGCGGTGTTTTGTTTGCTGGCGTAAAACTTCGTGCAATGTTGTTTCTCAGCAGCTATAGTCGGGCGGATGATGGTTGAAAATGTCAGTACGATGTTCTCGCATGGTGATGTTCTCTTTTCATTCGGCGGAGAACGTATGAATACCTAATATGATCACTAGCGATGGAACCGAAATGACAGAGAATTTCATGTCATACACCGCCAAACACCGAAATGGAAGTTAACACATCCGCATAATACCGAAATGCAAAACCAAACTCAAAATTCAGTTAAATTCACCTCAATTTACATTATTTTTACTATAATAATATAAAATTATTTCATGAAATCTATATTAAACGTCTATTTAAAAAACTAAAATATATTTTTAAAAAAAGTAAAAAAGAGTAAGTATTTGGTTTCAATATACGGTAAATTCAAACATAAAGAGAAACCACACAAGGAAGTGTATAAGTATAATGAGTTTGGGCTTTTAGCATTACATATTGATATTTATTCATTAAAATAGCATTGAAATAAAACAATTAAATATCGTTAAATTAAAATTTTTAAATAATTTGACACCAGAAATAAAATCAAACCGCACAATCAGATTTTTTTTCTTCCGCTATTAAAATATTATGTAGGTTAAGTAGTTCCAATAAGACCATTTCTTGTTTTGGTATTTGAGTAATTTTATATATTAAAGCACGATAGTTTAAATTTAAAAATTGTTAAAATAAAATATAAAAAATCTTGGCTTTAGATATTTAAAAAAATGTTTTGCTGTTATAATTATTTTCGTATTTACAACATATTACAAAATATATATATTAGAGGTTTTAATTGCAGTTTTATTGTTTAAATTTCATTAATGTATGAATTATTGTTTTATGTACACATTGTAAGTGTCAAGAATTTTTGAAGCAGTTGATCAATGCTATTGTCACTATATGTATTTATAGTTAGACGTGTTTCAATTTTTGACGGTAAAGAAGAAATTCATTATTATAAATGACGAAACTTGCTTTATATAACTCAATAAAATCTTTGCTGCATATAGGGAATAAATGCGTTGAATGAAGAGACTGAAAACACTATGCTTAAGTTTAATTTAAAAAACAGGACATTTATTGGTATTTACGAAACTATATATCTAATTTATATCAATTATATATTAATGATAAAATACTTTTAAGGTTAAATAAATAAGAAATCTTGTATTCTTAATTACCTATTTTTTTAATATGAGCAGACAAAACAGTTCATAATCACCAGCACTGTACCTACTGCTTTTAAATATGTACAACTTGGCAGCTCGTGTTCAAATAATATTGTGTTGCAACAATCTCTCCTGAGACTATATCTTGTAACCGGTGAGTTACGTAGATCTGGATAAAACAAATTCTACGTCAAACACCAGTGCCATATTTTAACAACCTCAACACATATTATGTTTTATATAAGGCGCTTTTTAATTTTTTAATTCTGTGATTGTGTCACAGTTTAAGTTCAAACGTAAAATATTAAATTTAAAATTAGTGAGAATTTTAGCGTTATTACCTTTTTCTAAAGGAAAAGCTTATGTCCAATTAGTTCAACGTGTAACACAATTTCATTCATGCTAAAAAGTTTTAAAAAAACTCCAAAGTAGCATATGGTTATGATTTTTGCAATGAAAAACTCTGAAATATTTGGTTTACAAAGAAAACTTTTAAGAATAGCGGGTTTACAAGAGGCCCGAACATCTCGTGCTATGTTTTACATTAGACAATACTTCATAACACTGCACATACCTGAAAACATGATAAATGTCCATGAGCTGTTGCTTCTGTCCATTATCTCTATATTAACTTCAACCAAAGTAAATTCGCGCATTAAACTGTTATGTGTTTTCCATTGATTAAGTGTCCCTTAAGTGATTGACAAACTAACAGTGGTGCAGTCAGAAGAGGTTGTAAAATCCAAAAAATGTTACCAAAGAAATTGGTTAGTTTTATGCGTATTTCGGCTTGACGTTACAGTCAGAATTTTTTTGTTGTTAGAAATTAAATTTTATGAGTTTGGCTTCGATATGGTTTTAGTTGCTTGTACATACTGACTTAATGAACAGTACAATAAAAAAATCATATTTCAGTGTTAACTATGTTACAGTCACATTAACCCAAATGTATTTTAAAAAGAAATTACGTGTTATCTTGCGCCGCAAATTTTCTGCAAGCACTCACCTCGGAAGACTGCTGACATGGAACGAATAAAACGGGCTGTTGTACTCACCGGTATCCTGGAGTAGGCCGTCAGCCAGACCCAGGGGTTGTTGGGCGACTGGCCCTCTGAGAGCGGCGCCCCCGTGCCGTCGGGGATGAACTCGACGCTGTGGTCCTCCATCGGGTCGGCGGCCGACCGCCTGGTCCGGGCCGCGAACCCGGGTCCCGCGGCCCTCGGTCCAGCGCCGCAGCGGCTGTCCACGTGGCCGATGTAGGCGTACAGCCAGCAGGCGACCCCCGCCTGCGTCGCCAGCAGCAGCAGCAGGCAGCCGCGGGACACGCCCCGCCGACACCCGCACGCCTCCTCGCCCATGAGCGGGGCAGGTTCCGCGTCTACTCGTGAGTCGACATCTCCCGCCGGCTCAGCTAGCGCGCCATCAGGGGGAGGCCCGAGTGTGTTGACATGCCGAGACAAACTGAGCCTTTTATAGTTACTTCAGACCTCGCAAGTCACAATTTCATCTACGGTACACGCTTTCAATTACCCCCCCCCCCCCCCCCCTCTTTGTTGTCTATAAGAAATATCGGAGGAGGTAAGGACGCGGTCGGTATGCACGCGGCCGCGCGTGAAGTTCGGCAACGCCGCGTGGAGCGCGACGTGGTCCTTTCCGCGTGTCCGGCGGGACGAGAACTGGCGTCGAGCCGTGGACGCGGCCCGCCTGGTGTGGACGCCGCGCGCGCACTGGGCGTCGCGACGCCGCCCGGGCGGGCGCGTTGCGCATGCGCCGCGCTTGCGCGCTCTCTCTCTCTCTCTCTCTGTTCGTCTTCTCTACCCTTCCGACACCGCGGCCCTACACCCACCCCCCTCACCGCCCTCCCGCGGGCGCTTCTTCGTCCACGGAAGCTCTTACGACGCTGGCTGGACACGTACATCGCGTTTTTTTGCTGCCGCCGCCGCACAGGATGTCTTCCAATCTTTAGCTTAGAAGGTTAAGACAAGCAGTTAATAAAGAGAGTTAGCTTTTTAAATCTATAGTAAACTAGCTTAACAGCCTCAGCTATGACCATGCACGTATTGTAATATTGTAAAAAAAATTGCATGCGATGAATACCAAGCAAATGTATGCCAATCCATAAACGCAAGAAAATCTTAAGAGTTTGTATAAGTTGTCATTCATTACAATTCACGATTGAAATTTCAAAGGTGTAAATATATAAAAGTTTGATGTTAATGTGTATTATTAGTGTAATTTTTTTTTATTCTACGTATTAAACTATTCTAAGATACAATTAAGTTTGACAAAATCACACTCACCTACTTTTCATTCTATTGGGAAGAGAATTTTAAAATTTTTTATAATACGCTCATTTGTTTATATTTAATGTAAAGTATGGCATCGTCTACATTTTCTAACTCATTAGGCTTTGATATAATCAAAAGACTTAATAAAGTCATAAGTTCTTTTTTTTCAACTTCAAAGTCTTAAATTTTGAATTTTATGAAACATTTTTATCTTTATTTTGAATGTAGTTTTCAGTTATAAAAAGGTTTATCTTCAATGTAAGTTAACTTTTAAACATGATTAGACTTATGAAACCAAACTCATGAACTTCTCATCCCACCCCATTTTTTCACACATGAGTGGAATAAATTAAGTCTATTTTATTATTTTTAATGTTAAATATGTATGTGAAAATTCACACCTCCCGCTTTTGTGGATTCAGTGATACCCGTTGCACTAACGATACCACACTTATCCTATTTCATCCCACCTCATGGGTACAAGTTATATATATAAAAGTATAATGTATTTTTTTTTTTCATTTTATATTCATACGGGCAAATTAATCATCTCGCTCTATAGCGTATACAGACATATGTTTAGTCTGTATAAATCCAAGTACACATATTTCACTTCGTGAATAACGGAAATGCAAAAATGGTAAAACACAGAAAGGTATTTTTTTTGTATGGGATATTTTACCAAATTATCTACCTCTCACTTTGGGAGGTTTTATGTGTATATGTTTTTTTTTATTACAGAAATAGTTTAACACTCTTTACACATCTAAGATGTAGAATTTCGTAAAACGGTAATTAAAAAGAAGTGTGTAGTGTTAGTACCTATATTATTATTCGTACCCAAAAAATTTTCTTCCAGTTGATTGGCTTCGGAGATATAATTATTTTTGCTACAAAACTAAACTTAATCATTTTCACTTACCATGCGATTAATTTTTTAAAAATATAAAATTTATACTACAAATCTCTGTGTACATACTTAACACATTCTCTTTAGTAAATTCAATGACCTAAATTTGTTAAAAATTTAAAGTTAAGAACTGGTGAAGAGAAATTTGTAGGTTCATTATGGTTATAAAAAAAACACAAACACAATATCAACTTTATTTTATTCGAAGATATGACCATTTGATAATACAAAATATTGACCCTTTTCTACTTTAGATTTGAATTTCGAAAAAAATGAAACTAATCGCATCTTTTTTTTTTCGTTTTATTTGCTTGGTTAATATGATTTATTCATGTAACTTAACTCAACCAATTCTCATCCCTTTAACGTTTGAATTTCGACAAATCAAAAATTCCAATACTGTACTCTTTAATTATGTTCTTTTTTTCTTTTTTCATACTTCCTGCTCTGTTTGCTTTGGAAATAATTTTTTACTATAAAACTGAACTTACCCAATTTTCACCCCCTTTGCGGTTGAATGTCGTAAACGGGAACTATAACATACTGTTCCTATGTAAGTATTTTGTTTCTCGCTTGATTTCATTCGGGGATTATATTTGCATTTCAAAACCAGCTGAACCCTATTTTCACCGCCATAGCACTAAAATTTCGAAACGTCTATAAATCATGCTCGTTATTTGTGCTTAAGTCTATTTCTCCCACTTAATTATATTCGAAGACATAATTTTCTCTTCATTAATCAAGCGTCACTTAAAAAAAAAAAGATTACTTTAAATTCGTTCGCTAGTTTTTAAGTGATGCCGGAACAAACATAGAAACAGACTAACATTTTTAACATTTTAATTGAGATGCATTTTTTATAAGAACGGGCAATGCACGGTTTTTACTTAACGATATTATTATAAGTATAGCGAGATTACTTCACTGCTGTCAGCCTCGACTGTACAAGGGAAAGGATCGACTCACCTGATTTCAAAGTTCCTGAGGTTGAGTAGTTTGTTCAATAACCCCCCCCCCCCTTTTTTTTCTCCTCTTTATGCCCCCTCCCCCAAGTCTAATCGATTTAAATTCTCCCCCCCCCCCCTCCCCGATTTTTCGGAAGTGGTGGATGTGGTGGACGTTTCGTAAGCTAAGAGGTTTTTTTCGGAATGCTGCCGACTTTCCAAAAGATTCATTGTGACAATGCTACATTAGCATTTCATCATTTTTCATTATCTATAATTAGGGACCGGAAAAATTCGCGGATTCAATGACCTCTAGGATAGCCTCCATTATCCTCTGCACTTCTCAAGTAAACACGCGTGTTCATTGGGTACTAAATTGTGAGGCATGTCCACTGGGTAGCTTGTGATTCGACGCTTCATTGGTCGATAGTCTCTCATTGGCCCAGAGAGCTCCAGTTAAACCGCGATCCAATAGCAGAAACAACAGAATTATACACATGTTTGAATTTCAGCCTATCACGAAATGAATCCGCGATTTTTTCCGGTCTATATCTATAATGTCTTCTTTTTCAACGATACGTTAGGGGAATACTTTCTATTATATTCCAAATCTCTAGAATCACGAGCTCAAATACTATATCAGACTTATTTTTATTGAATAGTTTATCTGCATCACCCATCCCCTCCCTTAACTAAGCCTTCCTTATTACTACTGAGAGATTATTTTTGTCCAAATAAATTGTAAAATATATCTGGATGTCTGGTATGATCGAATTTACCTTGGGTAAAATTTCATAGATATTTATTGACTAGTTAAGTAATTTATTGCGCATTGCGTAGTACATTAACACATTCAGTATACACAACGTAACCAAAATATTGTTTTATGTTTAATGATTATTTCTACTAACGCGATTCACAGTAAGCTAAAAATGGACAAAATTAAATTTAAGGACGAAGAATTAATATATGAATTTTTAATTTAAGTAATATTAATAACTTTCAAAACATTTGCAAGATGGGTCATAAATCATAATAAATTCCGTAGAGATAGTTTCAATAAAATACATGTTGAATCTTTTATAAAAATCCATAAAGTTTAGGGCAAGAAAATTTAAGTTACTTATATTTATTTCATTTTGTCTAATAAATTATGGAAACCACTTAATTAAATGTTTTTACTTATAATCGCTTAACTTATTTCCAATTATATGTATTGAAGGATCAGATTAATTACATTGAGTTACATATTTTATGAGCTATTGTTAATACTGTAATATATTTAAGTTTCAGAAAAATGGAATCCTGCTGTCCCTGAATACACTACAAGAATAAGTAAGTTAATGGGACTTCGTTTATCCCGAAATGTGGAAGGGTAATTGCTTGATTTCTTCCAGTTTACCTGATTAAAGTCACACTAGTAATTCTCCTCGGAGGGTGTTAACTACAATGTGTATCTCATGAAAACTTATACTAGCTGAAGTCATTTGAATAAACGTTAATATCATCTGTGCAGTATTTGAAAAGCTGCGCTTTCTGCAGGGAGCGCCTGATAAATTAGGCAATCTGCTTTATGCTACTGATTGTCGTGAAATATACCACTAATTTTAAAAGGAATAAATTTTTAAGCAAAAAATGTAGTATTTTTATTTTTCATTAGGACGATTAACGAAGATATACTACCACTCACCGCGCGTATTCCTGACATCATTTAAAGCAAGTATGTAATAACAATGGAGGTCATATTCACAAAATGTAATTCGGAAAAAAAATTAGAAAAATAATACAGTACGTTACTACGATAATAACCAACCCATTCGTAGGCAAATACAGTGACTAGACCGTTGAGAATCCCAATTGCGTGCATGTTCTGAAATGTATCCGTCTACTTCCATACACTCGGCCATACACTCGTGCACCGCTCGTGTTGCTCTACGTGAGTGCACACGTCTGCCTTGGATTATTGTCACGGCATGCGTAATGTGCGTTCGTGCAGACCTTTGGTAAACAAAGTCCTTCATCCATCCCCATGCGCAATAAGCTGTTAGGGCCCCCGCCTTCCCGGGCACACACACGGTGCGCAAAGCTTCAGGAAAAACAATTTGATTTCAAAACTACTCAACAGTGGTGTCTGTTTACGAAAAGCATTTAAAATTTCGCTGAGGACTGAAAAGTACTTTTGATTTTGGATTAAGTTTTTTAACTGTGTTTTTATAAGAGTGAAAATGGCTAAAAGGAGTGTTTTCGGAGTAATGTTTAGGCGTAAAACAAACTGGTACAGATTTTTTAAAGCTTTTAAGGGATTTGCGTTACACCTTTCTTTCATTTCTCCGCCATATAATGTTATTGTCACCGCTCAAATGTCACAGTTTTCCTGTGACGACTAGAAGACTGCGTGCCAGTTCAGAACCTTGCGCTTAGAGGCTACACCGCGCTAGAAATACCAGCGAGCGTCACGCTTATCATCCCGCCTCACTAACACACATACACCCCGAACAGACGGCGCCCTTAATTGTGAGGCATTCGCAATTTGTAGAATTACTACGTAAATATGGGGAATTCGGTCCCACACTTATGTGACACATTATTTTGCTCCAGATGATGTAAGGAATAAGCCATGAACGTGGCGAAGACTCATCGTGCATTAAACTGTGTAGTATAAGTTTTTTTAAATAAATTAAGTATGTATTTCTTCAATTCTGAATATATAAAAAAAACTTTAATAAAGCTTTTCGACATAAAAGGAGACAACTATTTAATTTTTTTTACTATGACACAGAAACGAATCAAAATCGTTCGTTAATAGACACGCTACACAAACTGTTTTATAGCGCACATTTTATAGTAATTATAAATTAATATAATGCCCAAGTATAAATATTTGGGGATAAACAATTATCACACACCATATGAAAAATATTTTCTAACCAGTTTTTAAAAATGTTTTAATGTCAAAAGAAATAATTTCTAGTTTAGTTTCGCACTTAATAAGATAACATTTATTATAATTCTACTTGTAATAATAAAATGGTATTACTGTTGGTGTGCTTAATCTGTTGAAGAATTGGAGACAGTTTATGACAGGAAATAAATTAACTTCTGAATTATTTTTAAATTTATTTTAAAATTTTATTTCGTGTCCTAAATGCCATAAATCAATCATATGGACCGGTTTTTTTATTTCCTTAGTCTAGCAAACTACGGTATTTTGAAACAAAACACACGTTTGGTTTTGGATAGTTTGGCCCAATACAGCGGTCAAAACTTAGCGTGACAAATATTAATACCTAAAGCTTGAAGGAGTTTTCTTTTTAAATAACACTTCGGTGTATTTACTGCTGCAGTTATTGATTTTTTTTTCCAGTCTATGATATTTGATGTTCCTAAACTATACCGTTTTGATTTTTTTTTAAAGTCGTATTTGAAAATTTTTTTGTTATTTGAATTGTTAAAATAATGTGTTTTTGCTAGTGGGGTGAATGTTAACGGAAAAAAAATATTTTTTGCCACACCTGGTACTTTCTTCGTGTGCGACCTCCTCTATGGAAGCGGTCAAACCACACCTCTGTACACATGCGCACGTATTCTGCCTCCCCTCCACCAATCCCGAGGCAATGCGCTGCAGACATGATACATCTACCCAAACACACACTCTTTGGCGTCACGCACGGCGCTAGGCGGCGCGGGTACAGCGTTAATGGAAGGTACATCTCGATGCAAATTAAGTGCCGCTCTTCGTTCGGTCCGCGAGGGAAGAGATGAAAAAAAAAATTAACGTGTGTATCGCAAAGAGCACCCTTTGTTGACGAACTGGGCGGGGTGGAGGATAATGTACGGTGCGAGCGTTATTGTGGTCCCGGCCTTCTTTTACCCATTGCAGCTTTCGTTTTGTTCGTTAGGAAGGGAGGAAAATGAAAATGAAAAATCACCGGGGGCTTTTAGGCCGACTGTGATAAAGTACCGCTTCTCTCTTTCATGCCGAGCGGCTAATATACCTTTCTGTGATCTGCAGCTTGTTGTTTTCTAGAAAATTATTTTTTGTAAAAACTGTTGGATACACTACGTTTGTTCACCTCCGGGAAAAAATTGTTCATTTCGTCACGTTATTTGTCATTCTCGTAAAATGAATGTCGTGGGTTTCCCAAACGAAGTAATGAGGAAGAGATTTCAGGACATCAATTTTTCTTATTTGTTGCGACCATAATGTTAGTAAACTGTCATAGCTTACCTTATTTTCTTATTTCAGAAAAGCTTTTGAGATAGCTAGCCACTATCTATGACTGTATTTCTACCAATTTTTTTTAAATAAAGTCAACTTTTTCTCACCTAATGCATACGAGAATTTTATAAAGTAAATTTGATAATTTCTACAATATCATCAGTTCATTTATCGTTTAGCAACTTGTTTCCTTGGTAAAGTCTAGGGGGAGAGGGTCAAACCAGTATCCAATATTATCACACAATCAACATCATCACGTTGCTATGAAATTTACTAAAGATTTATATAAAATGTTATTTTTTATAGTTTGGTCATTGTCATCAGATTTCTGAGGTTTCCATGTGCTAATTTTTATGACATTATGTATTTATTGGCATTTTCCTTTACTTCAGACAAACACCCCCCCCCCCCCCCCCCCGGCCCAACTAAAAGGGATGTGCAAGAAGACAGTTTTTTATAGATAAAAATTCATATATTTGAATTGATTAACGCGGGGCATAAAATTGTGCATGAAAATTGTACTTAAAAGTTACGTAGTATTAGTATTGAATTTTTTAAATTATATTGCTAAGGAGGTGAAAGAGGGTGAGTTAAGTTGTTTAGTAAGCTTATCAATTGAAAGATAAGATATTAAAAAAAATCATCTAATAACTACAAATGTTATTCATTTTTCCTAAAGGAGGGAAAAGGGGTTTTAATAATAAAAAACATATCTTCAAAGTTTATAGAGCAAAAGTTAAGATATTTGGTATTAATAACAAACACACAAAGTAGCGTAGTTTTTAGCACTTTCCTAGAATCCCTCATCTAAAGGATTGAAAAGAGGTAATAGTTTTATTAATAAAGAATAATATATCTGAAGTTCATCTAGTAAACTTTAAGATAAAAGTGGGTATAAATAACTAACATACAAAAATAACCAATATTTTCTTACGTTGATATTAATTTTACTTCTATTGGCCTGAAAAGAGTATTAGGATGGTTTTTTTTATATAGAATCATAGTTTTTAAGTTAACCACGTGGAAGATATTAGTTAATAATAATGAAAATACAATAAACTACAAACTTATCTGTATTACTTTACCAATTGTTTACTCTAGGATAGTAAAGGTTGCTAATCAGGTCACTATCCTGAAAATGTTAGAAATTTAAATTGTGAAAATGTTTTGACATTTATTGGCTTTTTTAAATAGATACATGGTTTTATTTTCCTACAAAATGTTATTCATTCCCATTCTTTGTTTTAAAAATATTTTAATTTGAACAACGTTTTCTAACATTTAATTAATATTTCCTAATCTTACTGTAACTTTTTTTCATTTCCGGGTATACCAAATGTAAAGGCCATTAGATAATAAATTTGTATCATTTTACTAGTTGTAGGTTGGCATTTCATCGAAAATATACCATAGTTTTAACAACTAAATTGTTTAAATTGTCAAATATTTAAATGACCAATTAAGAAAATATTTTCTAACAGAAAATCTAACACTCTTTCAAATGATGCACTTTTTTTATCCTCAGAATAGAGAGCCTATATAATTGCTAAAGTTTTTATACGGTAAGGAATTGGAAATTTTAATTAACACAAAATGTGAAATAATTCCTGGAAGAAGAATTTTTAGAAAAATGATTTCAATGCATTTTTATTACTTTGAACGATAGAATTTAATACCAGAATTTGTTCATCTTGATCTGAAACAAACAATATTTTATAGTAGGATCGATTTTAGTGATCAAACAAAATAGTTTCGTTAACTCAACTGCATATTATATCAAGTGTACAAAATCAATATTGTTACACTTCCAATTTGGTTAGGTCAACAATTTATTTTATGTTACACCAAGTAAAAATTTGCTTCGTCACATAACAACAAATTTTTTTTATGTGAAATATCTTAGCTCTCGGTGTACGGCAATTGGTAGGAGTAATTTCGTGAATGGAACGGAATTCACTTGGAGCGGAAATGTGTAACCACGGTGCTGCTATCTGTGTCGGATGGCACGAACCAAAGTTCACAAAGCCAAAGGTGATCTTTATAGTATTAACTGTTTAATGAATTTCAACAAGATGGGTAGTATTTTGATAAAATTTATTTGTCAAAAATCAGGTCTAAAGCCGGGGTTTAGTATTTTTTGAAGTCTTTTTCACTGTTATCGGAATCATTTCATTAAGTATATAGTTTAAAACTTCTCTTTGCAAATCGAATGATTTGATAGTCGAAGTAGATGCTCCGGCAACGAATTCTAGCGATTCGTGTGGAAACTACCTTTTATTCGCTTAAATAAATGTAGTTGAAATTTGCGAATGTATTTATCACGCTTGGCATTATTTTTAATAATTCTACTTAGTTCTACCTAGTTTCATATTATAAGTGTATTTGCAAGATGAGAACACACGAATTAGCTAGTTATCAGGTTAGATGTTACACATCTCTGGCGAGTGCTTCATTATTATTTGTGTAAGTCGTTACACTAGCTAGATTTACGATAGCTAAGATTTTAGTTTATATATTTTTCGAGCAGTTAAATCATTGTGCTGAAATCGTGTAACAACACTACTTTATTGTGTATAATAAATTACAACCAAGCCTTTGCAATATGTCCGTTGAAAAAACACAAATTGGTCCAAATTTTTCAGCAATAAGCCATTTAGTGAAAGTGGCTAATTGCCGTGCCTTTCATCAAGGCACTCGCAAAGTCATAAAAGAATACATTGAAGAAGCACAAGTCGAGATAGCACTCGTTGAGCTCAAAGAACGTCAACACTCTCTTTTATACCACAGATGAAACTAACGGTCGGATATAAATCCACCTCTCTATGGTTAGAGTCTGAGATATATGTTACCAATCGCATCCAAGTGAAAAAAATAACTGCGAAATTATATTTTAAGTCACCATAGGGTCTGCAATAGTAACACTTCGCTAACGCAAGCAGCATTAAACAAGCTCTAACACATAAGTCCGCCAATGGAGGACGGTCTTTCGCAGCTCGCGTAAATCGGATCGGTGACCGGGAAGTACTACGGAAAACCCCCAGCCTTTACGTCGGGCGCCCAACACTTTTCATAAAGCTCCATAAATCAGCGGCGACGTTTTATTACTTAATGACCGCGGATGTTTCTTCCCGGCGCGGGAGGAACTGGGGGATATCTTCGCAGTTCTTTCTTCCTGCTCCGGGGCCAGACAAAGGAATCCGGACTTGGAGAGCTTCCAGCGCGAATGGTTCTCTCCGCGAGGCCCCGGTCGAGAGAAATGAGATTCTTTTGAGATCCGGGGCAGCGCGCAAGCGGGAGGGACCGGCGAGATGCACGTTTGATGACTTCCAAACGTCCCGTGAAGTTTTTCAACCGTGCTATCGGTTTTTCCCTCATCTTTATTACGGTAAAATAAACATTCTTTTATTAGAGTGTTTTAATAAAATTGAACAAATGATTCTAATATTAAAATTCACGTAATTAACTGCGTTATCAAATACTTTTTTTTCATACTGAACATGTATGATATTTTGTTTCCGATTACTTGAAATCTTGACTTCAATCAATGAACTAAATTAAGTTCCATCTGTTTAAAAATGTACGTATGTACTTAAGTAAACGTTTATTCCCATCTTAAATGAGGCTTTAAATAGCTGGCTTTCTTTTCTGGGAAAGGACCATGGCGCAAATAGCTCGGACGAAAAGTTCGTAATTCATTGGCTAGCCAACAAATTGAAAAAAAAGAAAAAAAAACAGCTTTAACTACTCTGAATTTTCAAACAATTCAAATCAAACTTTCAACGTAGGCATACTTGCTTGTTTTGTCAGTTTTGGTTATTGTACGCTAGATTCAAATATTCATTGTCACTGCGAACACTATGTTTGGGTCTTAAATGACTGATTATCTTACCTTGCTTAAAAAAATAAAACCATATTTTTAATCGCTCTCTAGGCACGAGAAAGGTCCGCCATGTAGTCTTGTAGTCCGCGCGTCAAGGTTTGCTGCCGGAACATCTCACCAGGGCCGGCGAGGTTGGGCATATCCCCTGTATCCGGGCACCAGGGAAGTGACGATTGTTTGAATGCTTGTCATTTTAATGCTTGGGTTTACCTTGATGGGGCTGAAAATACAATCCCATTGTTAATACAGGTCACAGGAAATCTTACTACTTGTATGCACAGATATGTTTTACACTTTGGCCACAGAAACGTTTCCAGTCTTTCGGGTTTTTTATTGAGAATTTGGAGATACTATGTAAAATTTTACGTTAAATAATATTGAGGAGGCCTAAAAAACAGTATTTTTTCCCCGGGGATCTTGGTATTTAAAAAAAAAAACCGCAGACACTCTTGTTCACGTGTAAGAGAGATAATCCGAGTTCGTATGCATCGGCACCGCAGACACTCTTGTTCACGTGTAAGAGAGATAATCCGAGTTCGTATGCATCGGCACCGCAGACACTCTTGTTCACGTGTAAGAGAGATAATCCGAGTTCGTATGCATCGGCACGCTCCTCCTCCTCCCACCAGGAGCTCCCGGGGGGGTTGGGAGTTGGAAGGGGTAGGCGGGGACGAGGAAGACGCTTGTCCCGGAATGATTCCCTCCCGAGGGATATTCCTCACGTCGCGAGCCGAACAAAGCTGTCGGCTCGGGAGCTCTTCCTCCCCGCCGCATCCCCGCTCCATGTCCCGGGCCGGGGTTCGTCCGACCATACGGGCGAGGGCCTGCTTCGCCTCCTGGTGCGGTGATGCTGTGGTGTGGTGGTGCGGTGGTGCGGTGGTGCTCGCTGGTGCCTCCACGGCGCGCCCCCTTCCCGTCCGTGCGTCAATGGTGGCTTCAGGATGACTTTTCGGGAGGGGCTATCCAGACCCCCCGCATCATTCTGTGCGCCCCGTTGCTAGAAGTCATGATGCCCCCACCCCCCTGTTTTTCTAACAGAGATAAAAAAAAATGTTTTTCCTTTATGTATATTGTTTAATTATATATTTTTTAACCTTTTTACAATTATTTTTAAAACACATTAAAACTAGTTTTAAGTCAGTGTTTCGATTGTCAACGTAAATTGATTTTGAATAATGGCAAATAAATGAGTGTTAAGTGTTCTGCGCTGTCAACATGGTGTCACATCAATTGGTGGTGGTTTTGGTTACTCACAGTTAGTTGTAGATTCAGACACGTTCTGTACGCACAGCATATTCCGAATAATATTACTGTGGTGTACTATTTCATCGGCAACTAAATTTAGGCCTTCGCAGGCCCCCTATACCCATGGGCCCCGTTGCCATAGCAACGGTAGAACCGGCCATGTGGGGGCCCTGGGGCTATCGCACAAAGAAAGGTCGTAGTTGCAAAAAAAAATGAAAGTGGTCATATATTGGCCTTGGGATATTATTTACAAATTACAGGTTTCAAATGCAGAACCTTAGTAGCTCCGTGCAACTTTATATGAGATAAAAGTTTGACATATGAAATTAAATATTTTAAGTAAACAAAATATACACTAATCAATAAAATTGGTCTCGGGAGGGGATATCACACCCACCGCCCCCCTTCTGGAGCCGCGCTTGCCGTGCATGCGGTAACTGTGACATTGTATGGCGGAGAAATTAAGATAAAGGTGTAATTCATGTCCCTTAAGTTTCCTTCATGGATCTATAACCCTTTTTTTTTCTGAAAACACGCCGTTATAACTGTTCTAAAAATACAATTTTTGTAAACTTAATCCGGAAAAACAACCACTCATCGGCCCTCAGCGGATTCTTAAACGATTTTCGTAAACAGACCCGCACTCTGATATCTTGAGCAGTTTTTCAAATCACGTTGTTCTTCCTGAAGCTCGGCACACGCTGTGTGTGGCGGGTAGGCGTGGACTTAAAGTCACTATGTCACACGCCATGTTTATTTTTTGATTTTTTTTTCCCCGTCATTTCTTTTATTTAAGAGCTTTCCATGTAAATTCATCCCAGTATAACACGGGCACATAATTATTGTTCTCAGCTTTTCTCCCCCGTAATTTACGTAACGATATTTTTTATTAGAGCTGTGAAGTTTCACGCAAATGATCATGAATGTAAACACTTGCGTGAATTTTTACCGCTTCTAGGTAACGTTTAGAAAAAAAATTTTGTCAAAGGAATATTCTAAAAAAATAATTCAAATTTATTCACAGAAAAAAATTGCTCAAATAATATTAATGACAAAAATTTAAACAATCAACATTTTGTTTAAGAACGAGCCTAAACATGATACTATTAAAACTATGCTTAGAAAGAAAGTAATGTTGTAGAAACCTAATTTAGGTTCTAACCAATGCACTGTTAATATACGAATAGTTGTCTGACGCATTAAGCGAAGTGGTGCAGTGGTAAATCACAGGACTCACATTACAGAAAACCCGGTTTCGAATAACCGATTCGGCTTGCCTGATTTTGGTTCTCCGTGTTTTACAGAAGACACTCCAGGCAAAAGCTGGACATGTTCGTTACTGTAGGCCATAGCCGAGTTATCCCCCGCCCCCTATTCCTGATATTCATGTTCTGTGCTGACATGTCTAAAAGTAATTAAACAACAAAAAATATAAAAAATTGGTTGTCAATAAAGTCGGTTTACGGACGATAGTTTAACGTGACAGCGTCATAACAAAACATTGATGAAATGATTGCATACTTTTATGAATAAAATTGAATCATTTTTATTGAATTATCACTATTTTGTATGGATACAAAGAAGGAGTGAAATGAAATCTACAATTTAATTGATAAATTTACTTTTATTTGCACTCATTAATTCAAATATGTTTATTACTTTAACGAAGAGATTATTTTAACTATCACTTTTATACATGTTTGCTATTTAACTTCTTCCAATCTGTGTTATTCTGTTAAGGATAGGACGATGACAGGAAAAGTAGGAAACGAATGGGAGTGTTTCAAGTTTAATGTGCCTCGAAAAATTCAAATCGATGGTTGTTCCAATCAAGTGGAAGAGAGATAGATGCGGCGCAAGCATACAATGAGCGTAACGGGACACGGCGTAACGGGACAATGTGCGTAACGGGACACTTTTTCGTGCGTGCAGACGGCGTTCATAGATTTATTATAAGTTATCACGTCAAAAAATAAAGTTAATTGATGAGCTGCTGTTAGCATAGACTAAAGTAGTGTTAACACGGATAGAGTAAACGGGAAAGCTACTATGGCAAGTAACAGTATCCAATATAGTGGTAGAGTAAACGATATATCAGCTAGGGAAATAATGTTATCCCGTTTACTCTACCCGTGTAAACGCTCCTTAAGTGTGGACATTAACTGCCCGCGCAATGTACAAACTGTGGAATGGAAAATATTGCAAGGTTCATTCGTCAATACAACTGTGCGGCTGGTACGTTGTTGAAGTTATGAAATGTGGTATCGCTGTGTGTGTCCGAGTTTTGGTGCAGTTAGTCTTTGGTCTTCAGTTACTTGTGCAGTTATTTAATATTCCGAGTCAAATCACTCCTTACATTCGATAAATTTAACAAGATGTTGAAGTATCATTTGTAAATGAATTCCTATGGGAATGTTTACGACATCTAATTTTGACTTCCATAGGAAAATTCGTAAGCCAATGATAACATCATGTTGAGAAGACCATACTAGATCTACACAATAGCTTCAGTCTATGAATTATGCAGTTAAATCCGTTGCTGGTACTGAAGTTGGTAACTGGTGCCGTGTAAACCTGCTAATTTTTCTTAGTACGTGTATGGTAAATCAGTGACATTCTACTACAAACCTGTTTCGAAATGCTGTTTTTTTTATGGCATAAATGTGGTAAGTTTAACAACTTCGCATTTAAATTTACTGATTTGCAACAGTGTTAATAGTTTTTAATTAAGAGAGTGATTTTGATCGACTTTCCTGCTACCGCGGACAATAGTTTTGGTGTCTTGTAATCAGGACTAGATATTATGTGCCCTAAAATACTGCACGCAATATTATTTCAAAAAAGATACCGTAACATTCATTTGGATACATACTTTTATCCTTCCTGATTAATATTTACAAACATAAAATCTAAAACAACTTCCATGAATTCTTAGGCAGTTTTATTTTCGGAAGAGTTTTCAATATGAATGTTTTTTCACTGACAGGCTATGTCCTTTTTTCTAGTAGTCTGATTGCTACAACAAGTGATAACTGTAAGGCTTTCATCTTAACATTTTTTTTACTTTTAGATTATTCATGTCACTCGAATTCTTGCTAAAAGTTGCAACTATCGCAGTATGCACTCTGTGTGGTAACCCGTTCTATTAAAGTAAGAGTGCCATATTTTATGAGGAAGCTGTAAGAATTTTTTTTTCTTTAAAGGGTTTTCCGGGTATGCTTTTTCCCTGTACCAAGTCTTGGAGGTGCCTGCAGTCGAACTTATTTTTTATTTCAAAGGCGCTAACTTCCAAAACTAAACTTATACTTAGGTCTGCTGTCCCTGACGAGTATGGATGTTCGAAAGTTTGAGTGCGTTCCGGTAGCCTTTTATCTGGTGCCAAGCATTTTTATGATAAATTTTGCAAAGTGCGCCCTTGTGCACAATGCAAAATTGAAAAAAATATATTTCAAAGCAGTCATGAGGACTGCCGACAGAAGTAAAAACTTTTTCACAATTTTTACGAAAAAAAATTATCACACATCAAATTTGTTTTATCACGTTAGTAAAATACCTTCTAAATAACTATAAAATACGCATTGCATAGTAATTGTAGGTATTAAAAAATAAATGATGTTCTTAATTTTTAGGTTATATTACTACAAAGACTCCGTTTTCTTCGTTATTCAAACTATAAATTTATATGAGAATATTATAATATTTTATACTCACTTTTTACTGTACAGTATTCGTATACTTAATATTTAAAAGCGCAATAAGTTATACTAATAGGAACAGATATAGTGTTACCGTTAACACGTCACGTGACCATGTCGATGACGACTTACATGAATTTACTACCTATCCAAACCTTCCCATAGAAATTTTCACTTCAAAATGTGAATATCTCCACCCCAGAAATTTGGATAATAAATGTGGGTTTTACGGGTTTTTTTTGCGCGGATTCAATTCGAAATCCTTTTGCATTGACTAAAGGCTTCTTCATAATGTTCTTTTTAATGGTTCAGAATCGCTCTTATATATAACAACATTGGTATACTTGGCACTGCTATAAAGGGTTTTTTTGCGTGTTTTGTAAAATTGGTATGTTATTTACAGTTTGCTAACTTTCCAAAAAAAATTGAATACATTTTATAGTTTCTCATGTTAGCATACGCGTGGCTTGAAAAATTGCTACTAAACATTTGAAGTCTACTTCCGATATCGTAATATTTGTGCCTGTTTGCTAACACATGTGAATACCACAGTATATTCCAGAATAAAGTACTCAGATTTTTCGACTCATCAAGCAATGGCCCATTAATTTATGTGACTGTCTGCCTCAGAGTAATAAGGCCCAGCCATAATTCAGGTAAACATTTTTATGCCTCCCCCCCCCCCCATGCATTATTTACTTGTACAATTTTTGACCTCAACAAAAGGTGTTAGCCAGTCAAACAGCAAATCAGCTAAACAAAAAAACGGTTAGCTGATTAGTAATTTAAACACTTCTTTTGGCACACGAATTTACATCAATCTACTTTAAGATTCTAGATTTGCTTTTCGTTAGTTACGATCCGTATGAATGTGCATGTATCTGTTAAACCTTACTGTCCAACATTTAAAAAATAACTAAGCCTATTATTTAATTAAAATTTTTAATCCCAGAAAATGCAAAGTTTAAATAATTAATTTAAAGAGTAATTAATTTACATTAAATTTTCTGTCAAATAAACCCTAAAAAAGATTTTCAAAATGGCAAGGTTTATTTATCTGGAAAAGCTTGAAAATTAAAAAAAAAAATGTTTGTCTGTAAAGTCGGTTTACGGACGATAGTTTAACGTGACAACGTCATAACAATGAAATGATTGCATAATTTTATAAATAAAATTGAATATTTTTTATTGAATTATCACTATTTTGTATGGATGCAAAGGAGTGAAATGAAATCTACAATTTAATTGATAAATTTACTTTTATTTGCACTCATTAATTCAAATACGTTTATTACTTTAACGAAGAGATTATTTTAACTATAACTTTTATACATGTTTGCTATTTAATTTCTTCCAATCTGTGTTATTCTGTTAAGGATGGGAAGATGATATGAAAAGTAGGAAACGAATGGGAGTGTTTCAATTTTAATGTGCCTCGAAAAAGTAAAATCGATGGTTGTTCCAATCGAGTGGAAGAGAGATAGATGCGGCGCAAGCGTACAATGAGTGTAACGGGACACAGCTTAACGGGACAATGTGCGTTACGGGACACTTTTTCGTGCGTGCAGACGACGTTAACGATTTATTAGACGTTGTCACGTCAAAAAACCAAATAGGTATTTATATTCTTTTAATTGCATACTCTCATACTTCACTTCCACTTCGGACGGCACTTGTGAAGTCACTTCCAGGGACAAGATCATAGACGTGTGTGTCTACTTCAGACGAATTCAGAACAGGCATTAAAGTTTGAAGGGATAAATGTGGCATGTATCTTATCCCTAGAACATTAAATACATATAACTGTAAAACATGGGTACGAAATGGGTGCGTGCTATTCAGGAACGATTATTGTGTACTGTAACTCTTATTTTTCTGGATAAATTGTTATCTCCTTTCGTTTCTTCTCCCGCTGGCAGGCATCCCATTTCACCCGATTGGGTTTTATGGCCTTTCCCAGGCGGTCTATAATACAGTGTTGTTGTCACATGCCGCACAGAGTAATAAAAATAGCTGGGAATTTCCCATGTTGCGAGCTGCAGCCTGTCTGCGGGCAATTCACTGCAGAACTTAGAACGTTAATGAATTTCTTTCCGGTCCACTAAATAATGTAATATTCAGTCAGTCGGAATGACAATTAAGGGGCCCGCCTCGTCAGGGGTGTATGTGTGTTAGTGAGGCGGGATGATAAGCGCGACGCTCTCTGGTATTTCTAGCGCGGTATAGCCTTTAGGCGCAAGGCTCTGAATTGGCGTGCAGTCTTCTCGTAGTCACAGGATAACTGTGAAATTTGAGCGGTGACCGTAACATTATATGGCCGAGAAATGAAGATAAAGGTGTAATGCAAGACTCTTAAGTGCTTTAAAATATATATACCGGTTGTTTTATGCCTAAAAAGTACTCTGAAAATACTGCAATTAGCCATTTCAACCCTTCTAAAAATACAGTTTAAAAACTTAATCCGAAATCAAAAGTACTTTTCGGCCCTCAGGGAACTCTTAAATGCTGTTCGTAAACAGAACCCACTCGGATGGCTTGAGTAGTTTTGAAATCGCGTTGTTTTTCCTGAAGCTCTGCGCACCGTGTGTGTGCCCAGGTTTGCGGAGCCCTTAAGTACTTTCTGTGGCACACAATATTTCGACTGAAGCGCTATTAAGCGGCGTTTGGGGCTTCATTGATGCACCCCTTTGCATTGGCATAATATAATTCAAAGGAGAACAAATTTTAAAATCACAAAGTTCTGTTGCACACACAGGTTCATTCTTTTGTTATTCCTAAATTCAATTCCGAATCCCGTCAAAACAGTTCAAAACGAAAAGGTTGAGAATTTCTTGAAGAAAATCCATATGAATATTTTATTATGTATGATTCTAAATGCTTTCGTATGGACGGTTCGCCGGTACAATTTTAAGTTCAGCCAAGATCTACAAAAGAGTACAAAGTGTAAAGCTGAAGATTTAATCAATTTAATGCGCTCTTGCAAAACTCGTTTTTATTTGATTTTCCCTTTAAAATGCAATGCTAGCTTGATCGGGTTGATTTACACGCAGATGTTAAGAAAATATTTGTGTGTGTATACCTACATATGCAAACACAGGATGAGTATAAATTTGACGAACTTCGTCTGTGGATCCAGCCCGAAAAAAATAATAATAAAACAGGAAACACGCAAGACTTGTAGTTTAAAGTGGGTATATAGGAATGAAAATTATATTAATGAAAATATTGAATGCCAGCTACATGTTTTGCAGTTATTGTAGAACTTCATCAAACTTAACATTAGTCAAATGCTTCGTGTTCCATTTGAAATAATTTATCTTTTATTTGCAATAAAATAGTTGTTCAGCTTCATCTACAAGTGCGTATACCAGCCTTTGTACATACTTTAGACCATAAGTTATATATAATATATATTATATATTTTTTGACGTGACAACGTCTAATAAATCGTTAACGTCGTCTGCACGCACTAAAAAAGTGTCCCGTTAAGCACATTGTCCCGTTACGCTCATTGTACGCTTGAGCCGCATCTATCTCTCTTACACTCGATTGGAACAACCATCGATTTTACTTTTTCGAGGCACGTTAAACTTGAAACACTCCCATTCGTTTCCTACTTTTCCCATCATCGTCCTATCCATAACAGAATAACACAAATTGGAAGAAGTTAAATAGCAAATATGTATAAACGTTATAGTTAAAATAATCTCTTCGTTATAAACATATTTGAATTAATGAGTGTAAATAAAAGTAAATTTATCAATTAAAATTGTAGATTTCATTTCACTCCTTCTTTGTATCCATACAAAATAGTGATAATTCAATTAAAATGATTCAATTTTATTCATAAAAGTATGCAATCATTTCATCAATGTTTTGGTATGAGGTTGTCACGTTAAACTAACGTCCGTAAACCGTCTTTACAGACAACCAATTTTTTTCGCTCAACTGTTGCTTACGGTGTTTGTCTGTGCTGTCATCACTGTTTCTTCACATAGCTGGGTTCACCCGTGCGTCTATGTATAGCCGTTGTTTTTTCAATTTGTATCTGTTAAGTTTCATCGTTGATTTATTCTGTTTGCCGTTGTGCACCGTAAATTTTCTTTGTAAATGGAACAGAAATATTCAAGTAAAGTTACATATTTGTTAATTTGTACATTTACATGAAAATAACTTTACCACTACAAAAGAGTGTTACCATTTATGCTTTGTGTTGCCCCAGTACCTCCAATATTTAAAGTTATATGCAAACAGTTCTTTGAATAGCTTTCCAGTATTACCTGCGCATATTAAGCAGTGTAAAACAAAAGATAGCAAAAAGTGATATGAAAAAAAAATTTCTGTGGTTTCAAAACCAAATGAATAAAATGTTTATACAATAGCTTCATGCTTGTAAGCGTGCGTGTAACTAAACACACATTTTTAATATCTATGTAACATTTATTTCAAAATAACTTTACCATCGTCAGTGCAAGCTTACATATTTTTTTTACTAGTCTATATTTATATATAATTATTGTACAGCGGGATTGTAAGTTTGTTTGCAGAAAATCAACTAAAAAATTGCCAGACTAGTTACACAAATTATATTTCACTAATATTAAATTACATATTTCATGCTGAACGAACAACATAAGAACACATAAATTTGTTCATTACCGAGGTTAGATGTTACTGCACATATTAAGGACACACGAAACTACAGTAAACTCGTGGAATAACATCATGTCAGTGTTAAGAAGACTGCAAGTATACGCTCTACCACTCTGGTTCTGGGGTAGAGCGCCTGCCTTGTGACTTGTAGGACCCGGGTTCGCGCCCCGGCTCCTCCAAGGCGGATTGCCCAGACAAAATGGTGGCATTTTCTCTGGTAGGAATACAATCCCTTGTAACAAGTCAGGCTACCAAAGAAACGGTGGGTGGAACAGAAAAAAACCTTCCAGGTGGCTTCCAAATGGGGAGCCCGTTTCTTTTCTTGGGCTCCCCATGCGGTGGCCATTCCGGGGGTTTCTCCGGGGGAACGGAGTTTTGCATTTTTTTTTTTTTAGTTTTGTAGAATTTTAGTTTTTAGTAACTGAAAGCATAATTTTTTAAACTCTCCATCTTGTCTGTTTGGTAAAAATTTTGCAACCGATTTCAAACTAACTTCCTGATGAGCTAGAGACCTAAAAACTTTTAACGTACAGTAGCTCATATCTGGTTGGAAATACAATTTTAACTAGCTTTATTTTCTGTGTGTTTGTATGTTCGGTAATTTTTTTAACGCGTGACAACGACTAATAAATCGATGAACGCCGGCTGCACGCAAGAAAAAGTGCCCCGTTTCGCTGTGTCCCGTTACGCTCATTGTATATTGCTCTTTGCTAACCTGAACCTCCTAGCATTGCGACCGAGTCCGTGGCGTACTTCTGTTTTCATGCTTTTCAATGTAACGTTTTCATTGCTCTTTTCTAACCCGTTCCCCCTAGCATTGCTGCTGAGTCCGTGGCGCAAATATATTATTTTTGACTGCATTTTGGTGTTGGGTAAGCCATTTTCCTTCACATCATCCTTGAAACACTCCCATCCGTTTCCTACTTTTCCTATCATCGTCCTATCCTTAACAGAATAACACAGATTGGAAGAAGTTAAATAGCAAACATGTATAAAAGTTATAGTTAAAATAATCTCTTCGTTAAAGTATTAACGCATATTTGAATTAATGAGTGCTAATGAAAGTAAGTTTATCAATTAAATTGTAGATTTCATTTCGCTCCTTCCTTTTATCCATACAAAATAGTGATGATTCAATTTTATTCTTAAAAGTATGCAATCATTTAATCAATGTTTTATTATAACGTTGTCCGTAAACCGACTTTACAGACAACCAATTTTTTTTTTTTTTCGTGATGAGCTCGCAGCCGACGTTTGTAAGTCATAGTCAGACTCACTCTGGCTCATCACGTGTGTGTGTGTCTAAAGAGTTTGTTTGTTTGGTTTTATGCATCCTTACAGTTTATATTTTACATGTTACCTTCTAAAAAAATCATTGTCGACACAATATTTCAACCAACCCCTTACAGCAGTATTTTAGTACTGTTTAGTGAAAAGTTTTACATTTGACTTTCAAAATAACCGAGTAATTACCGTCTACAATTGTTTCGAAAAAAACTACTACATCTCACACTCTACATAATATTTCGAAAAACCACTACCTTCTCCAATTGACACACACTTTGAAGGAGAATTTTGGTACTTACCTAATGAAATTGTGCACGTACTGTCTTCAAATGATTTTTTTTAAATAAAAGAAATAATAATAAATAATAATATCAAAGAATGCCTCTTCACTCTGAGTAAAGCCCGGCAACTCTGAATACTTCAGCTAGTCATTATATAAATATTAATTTTCTTATGGTGTTTTGAAATTTATAATTCCCTTGAAATTGAATTAAACCTATTCTCTTAAGCCTAAGCTACATTCGCTATAGCATGCAAACAGCATGAAAATAGCTCGGTCGCATACGCTCAGCACATAATTCGAATCTACAATTGCACACAACACAGCGGTTCGAAGAATTCCAACTTTTTCCCTTCTTTATTTTGTGGAAATTTTTATTTTAAAATGTTGAATTACTTTATACCACTAACATAGTTTTTATGTATGAGGTATTGAATGAAGATTAATCACTCATAGAAATTCGGCGCACAGCACGGAGAAAAGTTAAAAAGATTTCGATAATTTTTTGTGCGCCGTTTGCGAGCTGTATTTTTTTTCTGTGCGTGAGCTATTTTCCAATGTAGAATCTGTTATCTGTTTGTGCACTTTCATCTACCCTTGCGTCTGTGCTGTGCGCGTGCTGTTGCGAATGTAGCCCGTCCTTTATCAATATTGGGGTTATGCGTGACCACGGCTATCTTGGAGATCCTGGAGCCATAATTTTGTAGTTATAACAGTCTTATTTAATACTAGCGGCCCGTCCCGGCTTCGCACGGGTAGACATTATTATTTTTTTGTTGTTTCATTTCTATAATTTTTTTTAACACAGTATCACATTATCTATGTATAGGGCCTACTTACAATCCGAATTTGTTCATTTTTTTTACTAAAGTAACTTATTTGATCTTAAGGGAGACATATTACTTAGTATTTTTTTATTTACATTTTTTCAAGATTTTTGAAATCGGCACAGTATTTTTTGAGTTTATTCATTACAAACATACACACAAAAGTACAAATCATTCCTCTTTATAATTTTAGTGTAGATAATAAGCAAGGTTTTATTTAAGAATGTGCTTAGTTTTCAATTATTACTTTGTCGTTTATCTTTATTATATAAATAAATTCCGCCCGTGCTATGATCTCGAAAAATAATATTTTGTTTAATTAAATAAATATTTCGTAACCTTGAAATGCATTTTCCTTTGTTTGCCATGTTTCCGTGCATCGTGGAAGCAGCAGGCACTATAGTGAAATGTTCCTGGAGATCCGTCTGAGTTTCCGTATCATTGTAGAACGCATCTTAAAAATTGATCCAGGTATCGAGAAGGCGACGTTGCATGGTCTCCGTGTTCGGTTGGGGACATTCTAGGGTCTATGCGTTCCGTTCATGTGATTCGGACAGCGATGTTGCTGTCATGACAACAATGTAGCCTCTACTTTCCAGGGACCATTGAAATGTGCTTTCTGTCACAGGGGGAAGGGAAAGGGGGGGGGGGGGGGAATTCCCCCCTAAGAGCCGAACCATGCAAGAAAAACTGAATACTGTTTATTGATACCAATACTAATACATTTATCAAAGGATAATTTGGAAAAAATGTTTCGTATCATTAATTAGAAATTTACCTGTGCATTTTTTTTTTCAAGAAATTTATCAACACGGATTTGGCAACACTGCTTGGTAATTTTACTGTTTATGGTGGAGTGTATCTTGAATGGGAAGTTTATGATTTTTTTCGAGGAATTTCTAAACATGAAGTTGGCAACACAACTTGGTAACTGTAGTGTCCGAGATAGTTCCGGTCTCTGTAAAAGTAAAGAAGCAGCAGGACGTGGTAGTGAGAGTTGTTTCGGTAAAATATTTTTTTTTTTGAGCTGTTTGATGCAAGGACTACTACAGCATGGTTTTCAATACGAAAGAAACCTGACACTATTGATAATCCATAGTCTCCGATACTAATTATAATATTCTCGGTACCGCAGCGGCAGAGTACTTGGTTAACAAATTTATACGGTAATTTTTGACGTGGTTCAAACTTCGTCACTGGAAATTGTTCAATTTATTTTTAATTAACATATTACTGAATTATATAAATTAGGTTTTAAGTAAATATGTATTAATGCATTTTCTTTGTGTAGGCCTGTCTAATTGCTATAATATTATTAAATACGTAGATCAGCCAACTGGCTGGATTATTTCATAATATTCCACATTCATACATTTTATAGGCGTCACGAAAAATGGTTTACAGTCATATGTCATGTTCTAGATATTTAATTAAATTTTTTGGAGAAGGAGGGAGGTCTCCAAGCATTTAAGATATACAGTATTGTAGTATTTTTAGGTTACATAGATTTTGTAATCATCCGGTTTCGAAACAATCCAGGTAAATATTTTTTTTTTTGAAAAAGTGGTAATTACTCTCAGTTTACTTACCCAAGACATTTTATTGCCCAAAGTATTGCATTCTACTTAATCGAATTGTTTGAAAATAATGGCTCAAGTTGGGACTACTGAAAAATTTGGCCCTTAAATACCTAATGAAAATGTGTCCGTGCTGAGTTGTGGAGGCTACTTCGAAAACGTTTGTACTCTAGTCGAGTGTTCACGACTATCATTGGCAATGTTCTGAAACACTTTTATATTTTAAGCTATTTCTTAGTTAACTGAATTTTTTTTCTAATATTTTACTTCTTTGCTCGGCCGATAAACAATCTGTTCTTCCAAAAAAAATTGGCGCCTTTCAACCCTAGATCCTGGAGATGAAATTGTAAGGATCTAGGTACTAACCAGCAAAGAAGCCGGTTGCGCTATCTAGTGAAAGCACAAAATTTACCGTGATCATTTTATAATTCGGCCGCGCGATGGCACCACTCAACACTCGTCCCTTTCTATAGAACAATAATTAACTGTTAGCCGCGGAAGTAAACTAGAGTACTGCAGACTGGATGGGCAAAATAGAATGATTGGACCAGTAATTCACAGGACACATTGCATGACACAGTAATAATCCGACTACTTTATTTAAACTTACGTAATACATGTAAGTCTTGTAGGCCTATATACACGGAATCTTGTACATGTTAAGTCTGAGTTGTGCTTTCGAGAAACTAGATCATTCTCTTCTCGTCTGTAATAGATAACTTTCTGTCTGACGCCTGCAACAGAATTGTTATAATAAATCCCTTTCAGTAAAGCCTACATACGTAGGTATATTTCGAAGTACCTATTACTGCTAGAAAAATTTGAAAACTTCTGGAACATTTTAAGAACCGGAACTTAAATTTATACCTACATAACATCTTTATGTTCTCCAATATTAGAAAATTATCTATTAAACATTTCCTCATTTTCCTTGCAGCGAAAATAAGTATTATAAATGTTTGTAACTCAATGCATCCAGCATTGAACAGGGTATAAATCATTTCATATTATGCCAACTAAGGTAGTTATACAATTTTTTGACCTTCAAACGCTATTTTTCATCCCTTGCCCTAATACAGTGGTCGTATAATAATTGCTTTGGACCAAGGTTTAAGATAATATTAAGATAGTTTGAAATAAATTCGAACAAATTTGATGCCAAGGAAGATTTTTTATTTTTTAGTTTGAACCCCTGTTTTTCCGGTAATAATTCGTTTCATCAAAAATTGTTTCAGCCAAAGTTTTAGATTAAGTTTGAGATTTAGGCTTATACAATAAATTATAACGTATTTTAATTTATATATGTTTAAAACAGTATTTTTTTTTACTTTCAACCCTTCTTATTTCCACCCTTTGCAGTAATAGTTGGTTACTTACAAATTTATTTTAACCAACGTTTTAGACAATATTTAGAAAGTTAAACAAAAATAAGAATGGATTCGATAGTGTACATGGTACGAAAGTTTCATTTACTTTCTTATTCCAAGACATATTTTTTCAACCCCTTGCAATAATGATTTGTATTATAACAAATTATTTCAGACAAAAGTATTAGATAATATTTGTAGGGTTTTCATGCAAGTTGAACGGATTTGATAGAGTGCCGTCTAAGGGAGCAACGATTTTTTTGTTTTTCAAGCCCTCTTTATTTCACCCCTTGCAAAAATGCCAGGTCGCAAAGAAAATAATTTCAGACGAAAGTTGTAGATAATAATTTATGATTTTACAATAAATAGGAAAAAATTCAATAGTGTATATGGTATGTTTTAATTCTCCTTTTTGTTTTACCACCTGCAACGATGGCTCATATTAACAAAAAATGTTTCAGACAAAGTTTTTATATAGAAACTAGCTAAACCCGTCCACGCTTCGCTGTGGATCAGTTTTAAATGAAATGGATAGGAAATTTAATTGAAAAAAAAAATATAATCATAAAATAATTTCATTAAATGTATTATTTATCAATAACTTAACAAATAAAATTTAAAACATTTGTTTAATAAACTTTAGAAAATAATGAACGGATGTTTTTAAATTTAATTAATAATCTAGTAATTACAATTAAATGGAGTTGTAATTAATATTTCAGTTATTACTTCATAAGTTGAATTATTTAAAATTATGGTGATAAATTACATGGGGAATATAGTAGAGTATATTAGAATTATAAACGTTTAAACGGAAGAACCAATTACATAAGAACTCACCAAAACTTCAAGAATATGAAGAATAACTTGTTATTGATTGAGTTCACTAAGTTTGATTTCACTCACTTTAAATATCAATTAAATCACTTCTGAAATGAGTAACAATTAACTAAATTATCAACTACATATTAACTAACATTCTACTCAAATAAAAAAATCACCAAAACGAAATACATTATAAGAACAATTATATATTAATAATTAATCTCAATTAAGCTCACTTTAATTTAATTTAATCAATCACAAACATATTTCCCAATTATATATTTTTCATCAGCATCTTTTCGTAATCAATTCTGATTACAGTTGGAATATCATTTATTAAATATTAAAGAATAGTTGAGATAAATTACTACTTTGCGGAACACCTAATCCCATGAAATTGCATTTGCAAATTTGACTGAAAAGCGTCTATTTGTACGATAATTAAAACATATATATACCACTCATTGCTTGACAAGGCCTAAAATTGATAATTTTTTAATCATAAGAATTGTGTTAAGTATCAAAGGCTCTGCTCATGTTGAAATAAATAGAATATTTTATTTATATCTGGATGTTATACTGATACACAAAAGCAAAAAAAAATAAACATGTTGGAATGATTATGCCACAGTTACTAAAAAATAAAACGCTACAAAACTTCAAAAAATATTTTTGCAAAACTCCGTTCCCCGGAGAAACCCCCGGAATGGCCACCGCATGGGGAGCCCAAGAAAAGAAACGGGCTCCCCATTTGGAGGCCACCTGGAAGGTTTTTTTCTGTTCCACCCACCGTTTCTTTGGTAGCCTGACTTGTTGCAAGGGATTGTATTCATACCAGAGAAAATGCCACCATTTCGTCTGGGCAATCCGCCTTGGAGGAGCCGGGGCGCGAACCCGGGTCCTACAAGTCACAAGGCAGGCGCTCTACCCCAGAACCAGAGTGGTAGAGCGGATACTTGCAGTCTTCTTAACACTGACATGATGTTATTCCACGAGTTTACTGTAGTTTCGTGTGTCATTAACACGTGCAGTACGTGCAGTAACATCTAACCTCGGTAACGAACAAATTTATGTGTTCTTATGTTGTTCGTTCTGCATGAATTATATAAATTCATAACAGAAAAATATAATTTGTTTAACTAGTCTGGCTATTTTTTAGTTGATTTCCTGCAAATAAACTTACTACCCTGCTGTACAATAATTATATAGAATAATATAGACTAAAAAAATATGTAAGACCTTCCACTGTCGATGGTAAGGTAATTTAGAAATAAATGTTAGATAATAAAAGAGTCGGTTAAGTTAAAATATGTGTGTGCTTACAAACATGAAGTTATTGTCTGAAAATTTTATTTATTTGGTTTTAAAGCAACAGAAAAGTTAACATTTTTTATATCACTTTTGGCTTTCTTTTGTTTCACCGTGCTTAATATGCGCAGCTAAAACTGGAACTCTATTCAAACAACAGTTTGCAAATAGGCGTTTTCAAAATCTTTAATAAAGTACTAAATCTATGTTAGTGTTGGAGATGTCAAATTAAAAGATACATTTTCATACTGACATCGCCGGATTTCAGGTAATAATAATGTCAATAAAATATTTATAACTGCTGACAACATGCATTGTTGCATTAATACTTAGGTGATTTCTTGGTGATTTTTATTATTTCCGAATTTGTAGGTTAATAATTACAAATTTTCTAGATGGTGGCCGATAGGGCATGAGAGTCTTACTGGAGACTGGTAGATCAGAATTTTAACTTCTTTTAGGATTTTTCAATATATTTAGTCAAATAAGTATTTTTAACCTACTGTTATATTTTTGGCATATATAAAGGACAATTCCTATCCATCGAGTCAATCAGATTATTAATGTTTTGATTATTTTTGGAATTTTCCCCGAATTTCTGGTTTAGTTGTTCAAGATGGCGACCTAGAAAGCCGACGATATGTAGAATGCCATATTGATAAATACTAAATGGCCATCTTAGTTTCAGAGAGAATACTTTAAGCTCTCCAAAAACCAAAATATTATCCCTAAAATTATCTATTTAATTAGTTTTAATTTGATCTTGACACGCTTTTTACATGTATTAATGTTTTCATACAGGCTGATAACAATAATTGTTTGAATTTATTGTACTTGTCATAACCACCTTTAGTTATTGGTATCTTTTTCATTAGCTGTATATTAATAAAATAACTTATGTACCCGATATTTGTTAAGTAGAGACAAATATTATTTTTATAGAGGAAATTATATTTTTGTAAATTTGATAATCGCACTCAAGAAATATGTAAAATAAAATCAAAATGAGCTTATTTAATAGTTAATAGTGTTGGTGGTCTGCTTCCACCCCACCCTTAGAGTTTTTGGACTTAGATTATTTTCTTTCTGTTTTGGTATTTATATACAGGATAGGCGCCATTTGGGCAAACAAGTTTTACCTTGAGTGTTGAGTAAACATTGGTCACTAGAGTTTTGCTTTTAATTTGTGTTGGGTTCAGGGGTGGTACTGTCAGAGTTAAGAATAATGTGTGTTTCTATATACGTGGATCCACGGGGCTGACAGAAATTTAAATATAATGAACTTTACGTTTTCTTTTAGGAGGGATGGGGGATATTTTCTGAACACGGTCCCCTCAAGTAACGTCTTCGCACGCCATGTTGTGTTACTGCATTTTCATGCCATTATTTTTATCTAGAATAATTTATACTGTTTTTAGCTATATAAGTACTGGATTCCGTGTCTTGTTGCAAATTTGTCGCCAGATGTATGTTTTGCGTTATTGCTGTTGGGGAATAAAAAGTAAAGCTTTGGCTCTTCATAATTACAATTTATTACGTGACTAATTACGTCGTGATCACGCATTAAAATTTCATTTACTGAGTTTCCGGATCATATTACAAGCAAACGTTATTTTTATGTCTGTAAAAATATGTTACCAGTTAGTGAAAAGGAAAATGTTAATTATATGTCCCAAATATTTCTTCTATTATCTATCTTTAGTCCCACACCCAGTACGTACTTTCGAATGATTTGCAGTACCTGGGTAATTCGAGAAATGCACCTACGAGTTGTTCGTTCTGCTGCCTTTCTCCAATGCGAGGATCATTACGAGAACACATACGCGTGTCATGTATGCACTGCCCGTGGTAACCAGTTTCATTGATCTCGCAGCAAGCAGGGCTGTAAGACAAACCGGATTCCTCGCCAGCCTAACTCTTTGTATAACCGGCGCTCGTGGCGCGACGGCGAAAGGCCTCGCCAATGCAAATCACGTCGGTAGTAAAAAATAATTTTTTTTTAACTTTTTTCTCAAACGGATTACTGGCAGTTGTTGTCGCCGGCGGAGAACAAGTAAGCACAGGCTCTTGTGCCGCTCCGAGATTCAGTTCGCCTGAGTAACGGAAACAGGTGTTTACAGGCCTGCATGATTTCAATAAATTTTGACGTGACAACGTCTAATAAATCGATGAACGCCAGCTGCACGCACGAAAAAGTGTCCCGTTACGCACATTGTCCCGTTACGCTCATTGTACGCTTGCGCCGCATCTATCTCTCTTCCACTCGATTGGAACCATCGATTTGACTTTTTCGAGGCACATTAAACTTGAAACACTCCCATTCGTTTCCTACTTTTCCTATCATCGTCCTATCCTTAACAGAATAACACAGATTGGAAGAAGTTAAATAGCAAACATGTATAAAAGTTATAGTTAAAATTATCTCTTCGTTAAAGTAATAAACAAATTTGAATTAATGAGTGCAAATAAAAGTAAATTAATCAATTAAATTGTAGATTTCAATTCACTACTTCTTTGTATCCATACAAAATAGTGATAATTCAATAAAAATGATTCAATTTTATTCATAAAAGTATGCAATAATTTCATCAATGTTTTGTTATGACGTTGCCACGTTAAACTATCGTCCGTAAACCGACTTTACAGACAACCAAATTCTTTTTTGAATACAGGTTAGAATGCATACCGCTGTTCATTTTAATTACGTTCTCATTAGATCATCAGTAGGTGCAGGCATTTTTCGCGAAAAAATCTGACCGCCTATTAGACTGCAACAAGGTATACACCCCCACAAGCTGTTTCTCCCTTGTGATTGGCGGCCGTCTGCGAGAGAAGTCGTTCCCGTATTTGACCGAGCCACTCAGGACGCGTTTGCTATCGCGCTGAATTACTGTGATTGGTGTTGTAACTATCCGCGTGTACCTGAAAGAAACTCACCCAATCGCGAAACATGTAAGATGGTACGGTGTTTTAACTTTCAGCTAGTCTCAGAATCTTTTTCGCGAAATATGCATGCCCCTAATCATCGGTAGTTCTATTCGGCGCGAATGCAATGAACCTATAACAATGCCACAAAAAAGTTAATGCCCAGTCATATGCCATACCTACGGAACGTAGCAGCCAGTGAACGAAAGAATCGAGTTTAGCCTGGTACCAAAAAAAAATAACCCGAATCCCGCACGTCTTTGCAAATTAGTTTGCTGCCAGTGGTGGTTAGAATTACGTCAGCGATTATAAAATTGGCCCTGCTACCATGCCAGTTGGCTGGCGTGAGTAGCGTTAAATTTTGAATATTAATATTCATCCGTACTTTTATATGTCAGAATTTGAATTTTATATCTATGATGTGCAGCATCTGGAGGGAATTATGACCGTTAATTGCTTGCTACAGTAAAGGATTAGTATATCAGTATGGTATAGGCCTACAGTTCGTGAGTTTGTAACTTTTATAAATACTTGTTTCGGGGTAGGGGCCACAGCGAAGTAAGCCATGCCTCTGTTACTTTCTCCTTAACAATCATTATCGTCAGTTACTTTCTTCCTCCTATACCACATCGCTCCCCTGGTACCACTTCCACTCCTTCGATTCGTCATATCATAGTGCAATGCTTTCTTTTCTAACCATATAACCTTCAGTCCTCACCGGTCCTCCACGCGGGGAATTCGCAATATTGTGATTTTGTAAAAAAATAATATATATATAAAAAATTTATTGCGAATATTTAGCCGAACATCAAGCAGTGAAAATGTAACTTTATTTCATCATCAGACTATAATTAATAAATAACCATAATGATAAAAAATTATACTCTAATTTAATAGCTTATATTAGCAACAATATACGTAAGTCACTGAGCCCTAATTTTTCAGGAAGTACAAAAAATTATCAGTTCATATTTTAATAATGAACATTTTTTATACAATTTATATGTATTCTTTAAAATAATTGAAAATAAACTATGCTTGTATTAAAAAACAGATCTAGGTGGCCCATTTTAATTAATAACACTATTGACTTATGTTGTTCCTGAAATAAACTCGTTTCTCCTAACAACAGCTTCAAGTATTTATGTTTACAATGAAATTAAAACACACAAAACATTTCAATCAAAAAACTTAATGCTGTGTGTATTGCATTTATACAAGAGATTGCACTAAAAATAACTTTTATAGATAATTAAATTACATAAATGAAGTTTTTTTTTTTACATTTTTACAGAGTTCCTTTAGTGTAGTTTATGTCACTCTTCTGATGGCCAGTTTTAAGATTCTTAATAAATGATTGAAACTTCTTTCTTTAAAACACACCAGTTACATAGATTTTTAGAGCCAATAGTCTGATATCAGTCTGTGTTGGCAAGTTCGTTTAAAATCACATTAATTTCTGTTTCCTTGCCTCAACTTTTTTTTTATTTTCAAGAGGAAGCATAACGTTATGGTCAGAAATCATTTTTAGTTTACAAACCTACTGAAAATGACAGCACACGTACTGCAAACATCAACCTCATAATCCAGGCTCAAAAATTACATAACCTCTTGATACACCAAAACATTCTATCAATGCTCACGGGTTGCCAAACTCGACAGTTGCCATGGTAGAAGTGGGTAATTATTTATTTACTGCTTAGTGCAGAAACCAAATAACTCTTTGACTTATGTTGCATCTGCAATGATAGTTTTTCATGACCATCTAAAACCTGTATGTCTACGTGTACAGAAATTGAATTAATGCTTAACTCAAAAGAGCCAAAATTTTTTGAAATAACCTATTCAATTGTGTGTTTACCGTACAGGCGCACACGCCGTCATAGTCTAAAAAAAACTGAAATGCGCTTCGTGTTAGGTTGTGTGATTATGTCAGCCAGGTTTCCCATGCCCGACAAGTAAGGAAAGGGCTAGAAACAATAAGCCCGTTGTCTAGTTAAATCCAACCTCGCAATCTTATTTACTGAGTTTTTCTCACGATGAACAAGCATATTTGCGGTGTAGCTAAATTTAAATGTTCGTTTATTTTAAACCTTTTTACGGACTGGAGGTTAAAACAATACGGTTTAATGCTAATAAATCACTAATAGCTTCTGCATGGCAAAATAAATATATTAGTATAAATGTATGATTTTGTGTCACATTTTAAGCACAGAGTATCTAAAGGTGATGCGCAGAAAGGCATAGATGCCTAAATTGAAGTTATTAATTAATATGAGGCATGTTAGGCGTTGAGATTTCTCGTTGTGGCTGAGTCACAAACTTATGTTCTGTGAATCAAATTTAAGCTTTCCAAAGCGTATTCCAAGAAAGTTTTTTTTCTGGAATCATTCAGTGTTTCTTGCAATAAATGTTGGTGATTCAGTGAAATATTATGGACATACGCCATTTCAGAGCATGTATTTATATAATGCATAAAACCCATTTTCACAAATATATGACCTAATCGCAATGAACAAGCTGAGAAAAAAAATTATAAATCTAAACACATTAATAATTTCACAGAATGGAATTAAGTCGGCTGACAAAGCCAAACCAGACGATAACAAGGTGCCCACGTTATGGAAAGACAGGGAAGTCAGATTTTGCCAGGTTGTCAGGAAATTCATGGAAATGTTTTTTCAGATGGTATTTTAGTGCATAGCTATATACCCAATAAAATTGCTAACCATTTAAAAAAAGAAGTGGAGAGAGAAAGAGAGAGAGAGAGCTAAGTTAGATATGAGGTTGTGGAGGCTGGATCTTCTTTATTTAGTTCAGAAAATGGCAACAAAAAAAGGTAAACTAAATTTTAAAATTTTTGAACTTTTGGTTAGGGAATAGTAAGGAAGATTTTTTTTCAAGCGATTTGTGTGGGCTCCCTGGATAATCAACAAATTGAGAACTGAAAAAGAAATAAAAAATAAGCAATCGAATCGCCCTTGAAAATGATAACATAGAAATAACAGACAAAAAAAAAAGCAAAAACTTAATTACGCAGTTCGTATATCCATAGGTTTGTCTCCTGATAATGATTACCTCATGTCATCACGATCGTGTTGTTAGCATGGTATGTCTTTCCATTTTTTGGCACGTACCTCGCGAATCAGCACACGTACAAGCTTCGCCTTATCGTGGCTGACAAGTCGACGAATAAAGCACTTGAATTGCCTCTGGAGTACTTAGGTAAAGTGGAAAAAGAACTTGCGAATTTTTACTGTTTCTGTAACTGGCTGCGTGGTAAATGAGATACTGTAGAGTGTTATATGTGTGGTGTGTGTTGCCTCATTTCCCTTGCAAATGTTTCAAGTTTTACGTGAACCCATTCAGTGATCAGAAATTATGCCTACATAAAGAGATGGCGCAGTGATATGATCGCTGTAATACCTATCAGTAAACTAACAAGATCTGAAAAATGTAATTTAATTTAATTACGAATTAATTATAAATTTTACATTCAGTTATAAATTATAATATTATTATAAATTATTTTTTTACTTAGCAAACTAAGTAAATTTTAATGTGATAACGTCACTAAATCGCCGAGATTACGTTACAAGGAGGTAATACGAATCAATTAAAAAATAAATTTACAACTGGCATAGAGTGCATAAAATTATTTTCTTCTAAGAAATTGATGGATTGGTGAACAAAATTCAATTTATTAAACTATATATTTTCTTGACAAATTGTGTTTGTACTTTTTTTTAATATATTTATTGTTTACAAATAATTCATTTTGAATGCTTGGGAGTTCCAAAGCGTTTAGAGGGAAGGGGTTTAATATGTCACACAGTTATTCGCTATCTTTGTTCGAAGACAGAGCCAGAGATAATAAAGAATACACTCAAATATAAGTAATTTTAAAAAAATCAAGCTTCGCTTCGAATAACTCATTTAAGGCTTACCGAACCCACTCACATTGAAAAGTCATGACTGCGGCCAATGATACTTTCATGCGATCCCGTATATCTACGCAATTTTTGTATTATTTGCGCTAAATGTTTGAGAAATTGGTCGTTTCTGTTCAAATTCCATCATCTTAAAACGAAACATAAAATGTTTCGCAAACCTACACCTACACATAGAGAGATCACTGCTCAGGCCTACTACATTACATATTTAGTTAAGATCAAATTATATCGACGAATAAACAATGCTTTGTTGACTATGAATTTTTGAGGAATAAGTAATATCTGTTTCAGAACAAAAAATTCTTGCATTAAAAAACACAACTTATTTTTTGACTATGAATTCATAAAGAAAAACTTTGGACAATTATTACTTATGAAGCAATACCTTTGGCAAATAAGTAATGCATGCTTCAGGGTCTATCATTTTTAAGTAATAGTACTTAAATACTATCACAAACAAGGCTTGATTTTTTTCAAGAAATGCTTATAAAAACCGTTATGAAATCTCAAAAGTGTCCCAACTGTTGGTGGCATGTCACAAATTTATAAACAAATGTGTATGTATGTGTGTGTCTATATATTTCTACTAGCTGCCCGACCCGGCTTCGCACGGCTATACTAATGGAAAAAAATTAAGCCACATCTCCCATTTACAATAAAGGTAAATAAAAAAAATCAGTGAAAATTTATTACAATGCTGTATAATGTACCGGAGAGAAAATGAATATCACCGATGGTTTCCCGACTCGTGCACGCAACGTACAACTGATGTACCCGTACTTCGCTACGGCAGTCTACAGGCAGATCACTCTTGCGCCGCTCATTATACATGCCCCTCCTTGTGGGTACGCCACTGCCGCACGATGCCCGTTGCCATGGAGACGCAGAAGGCATGAACAATGCAAAATCCTGTTCTCATGCAGACACTGTTGCCTAGTTTCAACCAGGATCTAATTTTCGGAAAATGTCATCCTGCGTAACATAAGGAACATTATTGTGAAGTTTCAAGTCTGTAAAATATATATACTTGAAAAAAGGGGCAATATTTGATATTTAAAGTACCCGCAAAATTTCAACGGTGATGAGGACTGCACTAACAATGAAATATTCGTTGCCATAGAGACGAATGAAGCATCAACAAAGCAACAGCCGTTGCCATGGTGATTTCCTACCAAAAACTGGAAATTTTGATATATTACGCCCCCGAAACTCCCCTTGGGATCGGATTTCCGCAGAATCCGTTCTTAATGAGCGTCTACATCACAAAATGAGTAACTATGCTAAATTTCGAGTGAGTCAGTGAGTGGTATTTTGCTTTTTTATATATATATATAAATACAAAGTCCTTGTCAGAATTGTAACGGGAGAGGAAAATTATTGATGGTCCGAAAAATGAAAATTAATTAAAAATAATAAAAATAATTCTAGTAAAAGAAAAAAACAAATTAAACACAGAGAGAGAAAAAAAATAGTTTAGGTTTGCGATTTAAAGTGATAAAAATTATTTAAATACTAATTGAACTCTTATGAGGGTACTGATTGCTTCGTTGTTAATATCACACGGGAGTTTTTTACTTGTATGGGAAAATTAAGAATGATAAGGCATCTAGTGCGTGGCAACAATGTTAATAGGCAATAGGAAATAAACTTCTAGCGCCTGCGGCATTGTCAACACACACTTCGTACGTGTACTGCATGTTGTATCTAACCCCCTCCAACGCATTTGATTCTAAATTGGACTTTTAGTAAGGATCCCTATTGTTATTGATAATATAAAATAGCCTATAGCCTTCCTCGATAAATGTACTATCCAACACTGAAATAATTTTTCAAATCGGACCAGTGGTTCCTGAGATTAGCGCGTTCAAACAAACAAACAAACAAACTCTTCAGCTTTATAATATTAGTTTAGATATATAACACCCAAGTGCATGTTTCGCCATTTACTATGGGTGTACAATGATTCTGTTTACGTTCCTTAAATTATTTATGCAACGGGAAATCATGATTTAATACAATTTCTTGGACACGTCATTGCAGTTTTGCACTATTTGTTGCTGATGACGGATACACTTTCCAGTTCCCGAAACTTCGCAACTGTTTTTGTCATAGAAACCTACTGTGTTCGCCTGTAATGTTGTGTGATGTTCATAATATCTGTTTATCTTCATCGTTGTGTTCGTATATTTGCTGCGTGGTCCAGGTTTTGTTATCCGTCTGCATTTTCTGTTATTGTTGATGATGTCTTGTCGTTGTTAGCACACTGTTTTCATATGTGTTGTTATATATTTTTTTTCATGACTGGATTCCTTGCACGGAATTCTTGTGCTGTCTGATATTAAAGTTTGAACGTGTTCGTTTGTGCTGTCGTCGTTGTGTTGTTCATACTACCTGCTTAGGTTCATGGTTGGGTTAATTTTTCTTTTTTAGCATCAGATGATTGTATTCTGTGAGATTATATTTTCATTATTTTTTATTTCTTATTTGGCATTTGTTTATTTTTTATTTCCAATGACAATCAGTGCAAAACTGCAATGGTTTCTGTTTGAACTATTAATTTAAGAAGACTTAAGTGTAAATGATTTTTTTTATTTAACGCAACTCGGCCACTGGATTTTCACGTATCTTTGAAAGTAGCAAATTTGGAAAACACAACTCGGTTGTTTGGATAGTCATTATTTAAGGTATGTAGATAATCGTGAACACATGGGGATCCCGTGATTAGCAAGAGGTGTGTGTGTGTGTGTTGCACGCTGGTCATGGCAGCAGCGGGTGCAGGGTTCGTCCAGGGAAGCCTAAGATGTACATCAAGTTCTGTCCTTTGCACGAACACGCCCGAATATTCACCTTCGGCCAACCTCGGGTTTATTTATATATATATTTATATTTCTCTGTTTATTTTAATGTAGCTATACTAACCTAACTAACCGTCCATGGTGTCTTAAAGAGTTTCAATGTAGCTAACCTAACCGACCTCTTTTAATATTCGAATTCATTTTTCCCTGCGCAAAAATGAAACAAATCCCGAGGTTGGCCGAAGGTGAATATTCGGGCGTGTTCCCTCTGTACATTTTGTATACACCAGGAAAGTGTAACTTGTATCTAAAAATCCTGTACTTTAGACAAAAGAGCACTGCGTGCTGGCGTGTCTTATAAATAACTGACAAATAACTGTAAAGTGTAAACATGTAGAATAAAAATCTTTTGAATTTGAATTTGATTTGGGCAGGGACGGAGCTTGATGTACATGTTAGGCTTCTCATGCTCGGGGGCCGACGGCCGGGCGGCTCTGCGCAGACGCGGCGAGGCGGGTCGTGACGTCAGCGGTGACCCCGGCGGCGGGTAGAGCCCTCGTGACTGCCCGCGGAGGTCGGGTCACGTGGTCCCGCTCCGGTTGCTGCGGGCGCGGCGTCAGAACCCGCTGCGGAGGGTCACGGGTGCAACGGCACACCTCCCGGTCCGAAGTTTCGGAGCAGAACAGCCCCTTTTGAAAAAAAAAAGGCTATCCGGACACGTTTCCGACGTTTTGAGAAGCCGTCGAAACCACCGTCCACCTGGTATTCGACGTGTAGCATCTAAGCTCTTCAGTATGGTCAAGCGTTCATTTCACAGACGAGACAGCCAAAAACCCGAAGTTCCCCGAAGTTTAGAATGATTTCACAGTATCTTCAATGTAGCTGTCCTAACCAAATAAACCGTCCACAATGTTTCAAAGTATTTATAATGTAGCTAACCTAACCTAATTGACCATTAGTATCCTTTTATCAACACCGCCATATTTATTTACAATGAACAAAAAAAAACCGAAGATGCACGATCGGACGTTTGGCTCTCTCGTCTGTGAAAAGAAGGCTTCCCTCTCAGTATACGGCATTCTTGACTGGAACGGAAGAAATGTAACAAGAGTGCTGCCATCTGCTGCGGATGGCGCTAACCAAAGTTTACAAAGTCAATGACGGGCAGTGGTTAAATTAAAATTCCTTGTCGAAAATCAGGCCCATAGCCTGGGTTTAGTACTTTTTCAAGGTTTTTTTTCTTTTGTCGGAGCCGTCTGCTAATCGAATGATTCGATAGTCCACGTAGCTGCTCCGGCAGCGAATTCTAGCGGCGGGTGCGGAAACTAAGTGTGATTCTGGTCCATAAATGTAGTTGAAAACAATTTGCGTATATTTACCTCGCTCGGAATTATTTTTAAGACTTCTACGTTAATTTTTGAGTCGAATTTCGTATTATAAGCGTATTTACAACATGAGATCACGTGAATTTGCTCGTTACCGAGGTCAGATGTTACACATCACTGGCGAGTACTGAAAGACTGGCTCACATTTTTTGAAAACTAATTAATGTTTTTAATTACACAGTAAAGTAACATTAAGCGTGTATAGTTATACATTTAAAAACTTTTTTTTTTTTTATAGTTCTCCGGTTTTCTCCGCTATCTCCCCTCCCGAAGGACTACCGCTGTGCCTCTGCAAACTTTCCCCAAGTTTACCTGCTTCCGCCTTCTTTTTTAGATACGTTAGGCGTTTCGAAACAGTTTCAGACGTGTCTAGGTTCTTAATTTATTTCGTGATAAAAAATTTAATGCTTAAATATGGCAAACATTTTACGCACACGGAATGTCACAGGAAACAGTGCATTAATCGGGAAAATGAATTTTCATTACAGATTTAAACAGAAAAATTATTAATACCCAGTTTTATTTTGTAAAACCAGTTAATTCACTTAAGTAACAATTTTGATAATGATTTAGGGAACTTAATTTGGTAACATATACACCTTTTACTTCGGAAGTGAGATGGCGCCCTATTTGTGATCGCAGTTTGCTAAAATATGGTCAATATTTTCTTTAAAAATTTAAAACCAGCGTAAAAAATAAAAATAAAGTTGATCTATTGTAACCAAAGCCTATAGGCTACATGATAATTTTTTTGACAATCGTATATCATTTAAGATATCTTGACTTCTTGTATTAACAAATATAAACGCATAACTCTTTTTGGACATATTACTATAATTATTTTTAAAGATTTCTGAACTCATAGGATTTCAAACATTTGTAAAAAAATTTATTTAGTGTGTTTGTAGCTTCCTTGGGATTTGACGTGGCATTTATTATGTTTTTATCGTTTGAAACTGTTTTAGTATTAACATTTTCATTTTTTGAGTCAGTTGTCTGTTTAATAATATTTTACGTACAAATGTTTAGAATTATTATTGTTTTAGAGTTTTTTATAGTAACCATCTTTAGCTACTCGCATAAAATACGTAAGCCTGATTATTTTTTGACAATATGTATGTTTTAGGTGCGTATTAAATGGTTGTCTAATTTGTGCTAATTTTGTCTTTTTTTCTAAAATATTTAATTAATTAGATGCATGACCAAAACCTATATGGATCATTCATTTGTAAAATTTAAAAATATAAATTATGCTGCAGTGTTAAACACTAATATTGCGGGTCATATTGCTACTGTGATTAGCTTCAATATTGTGTGTCAAAGCTCTCTTGAAAAATACACGATTCGTACAAATTTTGGTAGAAAATATTTATGTTATTTACTTGAATCCATATCTTGGAATTCTATATTAAAATAACAAAATTTTGATAGTGCAATAGATAATTACGTTAACTAACTTGGAGATTACATAGGCAGGACTAACACTAACTTTATTACACTCAAAAATTAACTACAGTTGCTTACTCTAACTTAATTCTCGAATAAATAATTTTGTTTAATGTTTGTTTCTTATTTTTATTATTTTTAATTTAAAATCTATTCATTACGGCTATACACCAAAAATGTTAACTGTAGGGAACAACACATTCGAAAAGGTTAGCCCGATTAATTTAATACAGTTTTTATTAGTTGATTAATAATTACACTATATTTTAAATTATAGCAATATAAAATATCTGTCTAAAAAGTAATCACTCTTTCATCAGTTCCCCAATTTGTTCACCCCACTGTAGCTAGTCTCGACAGTGACTATCTCTACTGCTCGTCTCTCAACTCGCACCTCTATCCCGACACACTGCCTCGCACCACTCGCTCGCCCGTCGCACACAGCACAGTCCTGGATGCTTCGCTCCCCGATGGCGACATCTTAGCATACGAATCCTGTCGTCGCTCTTCGTCCGCCTTCGCACGCCATCTTCGCTCCACTGCCCTCGCAGTTCAGTCTCTCTTTTAATGTACCTGCCAATCACGTCCTGCCCTGGAAAAGTCTTGTAGCCATCCGATGTATCGCGTCATCAGGAACCCCGACTTGACACTCGAAACTCCTGGAACAACGGTGGTCTCTTTACGTCACTCCACGCAGGCGGGACTCTGGGAAATACTTCTAGATAAATCTATAACGTAGGAATAATAGGATTGACAAACACTTGGTTTAAAAGATATTTGGAGGGTAGGTCTCAGAGAGTAAAAGTAAATAATAAATTAGGAGACTCCTTAAATTAAATCTCAGTGTTCCATAGGACAGTATTCTTGGGCCAATTTTTTTTCTGATACATATTTATTTGTGTCTGTATATATATATATATATATATATATATATGTGTGTGTGTGTGTGTGTGTGTGTGTGTGTGTATTAATATTATTATTTTAACTTTGACGTAGACGGGCAGATCGTTTCTTATGCAGATGATCCTGCAATTATTATATTTTCTTCTGAAAATTGGCCTTCTGTATTTGAAACGGTTAGTAATGAACTGAAAAAGTTAAAGATGTATTATATGATATAATTCTTTCTCTAATTATATAAGTTAAATTAAATATATTAATTTATCTACAAAAATTTCCGGTCTGTCTAGCGAACATGAAATTAAATTTCATGTTTGAAATTAAATAAGCATTTATTGCGAAAAATGTAGTGTTATGGAATAAGTACACAGGATAAAAAATACTTATAGAAATTGGCTCTTTCCTAAATGGCACAAACAAAATTTAGAAAATTATGTATAAATTCGTTGAACTAAGCTCCGTATTAACTGTTGAAGGAATTCGAATGGTTTACTTTTTTTAAGTCTGTTTTGCAGTATGGTTTTCTTCCCTTTAGAGGAATGAGCGAAACATCAATAAATCCACTTATTACAATTGAAAAACTTATTTTAAGAGTTATTTTCAAAAAATCCAAACATACCCATGCAAGGAAGTTGTCGAAATTTTAAGAGTATTTGATATTAAAATTTTTGTATAAGAACTGAAATATGGTGTAAAATCGGTTAAATTATGTAGCTCATAATTTTCCAACCCTGCACGGACAGAACTTAAATTTATTTTTTCCTTCATTTCATAAAACAATTTCACAGAGATCTTTAGAAGTTTTGTTCCTAAAAAATATAGTTATTTTGTTGTAGCTTATGTGCATGGACGATTTTCCTTTCAATAATAATTTATTACTTTTTAATATTTTTTTCTGAAACAATGCTACACTTTATCTTATAATTAAATTAATTGCTATTTTATCTTTTAACATTATAATAACAAATGTAAGTTTTCATAAGTTATTTTTATTTATTTTTCAAATTTTTAATTTTTTTTAAGCAACCACACAAGCTTACTTTTGTGAGTGCTTAATTTCCTATCTAATTTACTGAATTGTCGTCGAATTCGTAAATAAAAAAAAAGACGAAAAAATTAAAAATATATATAAACATTTTATACCATACAAGCTAAAAATTATTTCTTCATATGTAAGCTTAATAGAACTGTTGGGCCTTTCAGGTTTATTGATTTATTTTTGCAAATGGTATTTTTTGTATTAAATAGTAATATACTCATAATCAAGTTCCCATGCATTAACTATATTCATTTATTAAAAGTAGCGGAAATGTAGCCACTTAAGCTAAAGAACAATCGATTCTTTGGTGCCAATACATATTTTACTACTCTTTCTTGAGAGTAGAGAATTAAATAAATATTTTAACCTGTTGCCTCGTGGCGAAAAAAACATTAATCAACCAACGCACTGCTCCCTGTTTCGCGGTGACAATATTTCGCAAGAGGGAAAAGGTTTACTCGGGGTACTCCCACCACTCCGGCCACCACTGCACTTCTCCAGCTCGCCTCCAGACTGGCTGGAAGCTGCTGGCCTGTTGCCGAGCGACACAGCACTCCTGTTCTCTCGCACTCGTGTAGCCATAAACAGACCTGTGAATGTCTTTTATTTTTGACGTGACAACGTCTAATAAATCGATGTACGCCGGCTGCACGCACGAAAAAGTGTCCCTTTACGCACATTGTCCCGTTACGATGTGTCCCGTTACGCTCATTGTACGTTTCCGCCGCATCTATCTCTCTTCCACTCGATTGGAACAACCATCCATTTGACTTTTTCGAGGCACATTAAACTTGAAACACTCCCATTAGTTTCCTACTTTTCCTATCATCATCCTATCCTTAACAGAATAACACAGATTGGAAGAAGTAAAATAGCAAACATGTATAAAAGTTATAGTTAAAATAATCTCTTCGTTAAAGTAATAAACATATTTGAATTAATGAGTGCAAGTAAAAGTAAATTTATGAATTAAAAAGTATATTTCATTTCACTCCTTCTTTGTATCCATACAAAATGGTGATAATTCAATAAAAATGATTCATTTATATTCATAAAAGTATGCAATCATTTCATCAATGTTTTGTTATGACGTCACGTTAAACTATCGTCCGTAAACCGACTTTACAGACAACCAATTTTTTTTTTCCTTCTAATCTTTGAACCAACTCAAGTGACGTGGGGTTGGTCACGTGATACTACTGCAGCTTGCAGTCTCTGACGTCACTTCCTCCCGCCCGACTTGGCCGCGTCCACCGGAAAAGCAAAAAAGCAGGTCCTCATGTTCTCGTGCGAAACCAGATTCTGGAAGGTTTTTTTTCTCGTGTTTTTTTTTTTTTAATTCGTTCCCAAAGTTTAACTTTTTTATTTCCTACAAGGATTATATAATGTTGGGAGTTATAGTGCTTACTGTATGTTTCAGTTAATTTATTCCCCCCGCCTACGCATGGTGGTAAATGTTGTCTGGACGTCTTGTCAATGGGTTGAAGATTTCAATTCCCGGCAGGGCCGCTGGATTTTTCGCGTGTAAGTATTTTCCTTCCCAGGTTCAGTCCAGCAGGCCTTTGGGTTGTCTTCTTTTTTTCACCCTCGAACCGCACGAGATAAAGACAAGACATCCATAGCTCGTGCTGTTCGGTCTGTAGCCAGGTAACCGGAGGAAATCTTCCAGATGCGATAATTGAGCGTGAAGGTAAAAAGTAAGGGAGTGGGCATGTGAAATTTTAATAACTACTTTCACAACCGGACAGCAAAATAATTTTTATATAGTGAAAATATAGGATTTTTTGTTAAATTATTTATTTCACAATACTCACATCACGATGGAATTATTTTTATCACGTTTTTATTAACTCTTTTTCTTGTCTGGCAGTTTAATACAAAATTTGGAAATTGAGTTTAAACTAACTTCCCTATGAGCTAGAGATAGCTCAGAACATAGCTCAGAACTGGATGACAAACAAAAAATAAATATAATACTAGCTGCAAGTACCCAAGACATATGTTAAAAGATATATATATTTTTATTTTTTATTATTATTTTTATTTTTGTACCTACATATGTAATCATACACAAATATCTTACATAAACTAAATTATTTAATTAAAATACATTCTTATACACTACATTAGATGTTTTGCTGTCTGGTGCATACAAAAATACATAATATGCTTGTTCGACACGTGAAAAAGCAACATAAAGCTGACCATGTGAGAAACAGGATTCTTTCAGATTAACATAGGAACGTTTGACCTTCTACCTTATTGTTGGCGTACTATATGCTAATCTCAGTGGAAATTGTAACCTTTTGAAACAGAGTGGCAAATCATTTGGATTTAATGGGATTCTTACTATAAAACCGAGTTTCCTATTTCTTTGCCGGTTTGTTTTACTGCCTCGATGATATTGTCAATTATCGTTTCACGCATTATCTTGTGCCATTGAAAAATTTCGGCGAATTAAGATTTCGTAATAGCATAACTAGCGAACCAAATTTTAGCTTAAATATATGCGAAGGCATACCAGGCGGATTTAATGAATTTAAAAATCCTGTTGGAAAGTTCACACTTTCATCTTGATTCATCATTGTATCTATTGTTCTAGAATATTTTGGAAAATTATTTCTTACTCTTTGGCAATTTTTTTATATTTTTACATTTCACACTTCACTATTCATTTTTCATTTTTTAATTTTTTTTCCTTTATTCGTACAATTTTTCTTATGAAAAATCACCTGAAGCATGTGTGTCCCATGTCTTCCATACCCTTACAGCTATCGACGCGCAGCCACCATAGTGCAGATGGTAGACTCGAGGCTACTGCCACACACAAACACCATCCGTCTGCGATGTGCAGTTTTATGCACACACACGTCCAATCATACATAATTACAATTCACAACGATTTTTTTTTCATTTATTCGTTGTTTTGGTTACTCAAATTGGTTTATTACTTTGAGCTGTGATGAATGGAATTGGCTAGACATGCGCGAAGCTTTTAAAATTTGTAACCAAGTAGCATCTGGCATCAAGTTGTTTTAATACTGAAATAAAAATCCTATAAAATTAATTTTGCTTGCTTCTTTATTTTATTTTTCAGGTAAATATCAAATAAACATATTGAAATATTATTGCTAGGTAGATATGATCAGGTGAAGAGATACTGAAATAAACGTACAAATTTTCAAATGTCTCTATCATAATCTCATCAAGATTTTTAAAACGATTGCAAAATTTCGCACACATAAGACTAAAAAGCAGAAAATAATTAATACTATTATTCCTAGAGAGTTCCCTTTAAATGAACTAAACAAACTTCTAGCATTTACATTTAAATTCAGCCACGGATTGTAATTTTGTTATCCAGAGTGACTTCAACTTTGGAACAGACAACCATTCCATAAACTTATACCTAAATATAACTGAGGATTCCCGGCTAATCTCCGACTGAGGCCTCGTGATCGATATTCGCTCATAATTCGTAGCCACGTTCGTTCGAAGGAGACAATATTTAGAGCATACTGATGTCTCGAACCCACAATTTGCTTGTCCTATTCTTGGTGAAACGTTACCTCCTAGATCACCGAGACCGGCGCTTGAAGGAAACACATAATTCCTGCATTGAGCTTTTTACAATCGTTTTTAAAAAATTGTCGCAATTTTTACACTTGTAAGTTTACAACTTAGAACTTGATTCGATGTTAGTTAAGAAAAGTATAGTATCCATATGTTAACTTATAAATAGCAAAACCAAAAAAAAAAGTGTAACCATGTAAATAAGTAGTCCGTTCATAACAAATTTATTTGTTTTAAATTAATCAAACAACGCTGATTATAACTAATGCGTGCTTCTTCACATCTCTGACGTCAGAGATGGAGCGAAGTGATTCGGTCATTAAATGAGACATTCAAAATTTACGTATTCAGGGTGAGTCACAGCACCAGTTTTTAACAAGTCAATACTGTAATATGTATTTTCCATCTTAAGTGTATCTAATAAATATGGTAATTTGTCTGCGTAAATCGCCCGTGCATAATAATAAGATTTTAGAGTCATAAAATAGCTCTCTCATCCATTTTCGTCAATCTACAGACATCCCAATAGAAAGGTGCGTTACATATTGTGAGCTAAGTGGTCAGTTTCTTTATGAGAGACGAAGAACTTTTCTTCCTTTGTCAAGAAGTATGAGAATCGACGAATAGATGTTTTTGAAGAGAGTCCAAAGTATAAACTACCATGTGGCGGTCAAATGTAAAAAATGTACCACTTGCGTCCAAACACTCAAGTGCAGTCAATTACTAATACTAAGTTCTGCGTTAGGACTCCCACCTCAGGTAATGCTTCGTACCGATAATTATATAATTTTATTTGAAATTTATAAATACGAAATTTATGCTAAAAGCAAAAATATTTATTTAATGGTTATACCGAAAGCACCTTTTCAATAAGACTACCGGTTCCTAGGTAGGCTTAATATATTCATACTTTGGAAAGTAGCCATGAAGTACCTTAGTTAATATTGAAACATTTAACGGGAGAGCAGCTGACCATGAAAAAACAAGTGACTACCTTCGACCACCTCTTAAGCTACCTTCAGATGTCGTTGTTGAAATTCCTGCATACATGCTAGCAGTTGAATAATTATTGTGACTAATGTGCAAATTTACTAAGTTTGTGTTTTAATGCGAACCTTTGCCGTTATGGTCTTGACGCCAACCCATCATAACAAAATAAATAAATACCGTCCTCTTTTTCTATTTCGGTGTGATTTAGTGAAATATAGTTAAGTAATCATCACCTCTCTGATTATAAGTTAGTATATAAAAGTAATGTTTGTTTACTGTTCACTGCAATTTTAGAGAATGTTATTTTTGTACTGGAGATTTTGGGGGGGAGCTGAATTGTTGCCCCTTGGAAGGGCAGCCCTTCATGATTTTCTGGCAATGGTTTGTTTGTGCAGCGACTGGAAGGGCAGCCCATCCAATTTCTGAAAACATGTTTCTTTAAGTGTTTAAATAATCCTAAAACTTGCCCCTTGGAAGGGCAGCCCATCAGGATTTTTCTGACAGAAGTGTTTTTGAAAGGTTATCTGAATTGTTGCCCCTTGGATGGGCAGACCTTCAGGATTTTTCTGACAGTGGTTAGTTTAGGTAAGGTTAGGTTAGGTTAGTTTAGGTCACTTTACAAACTAACCACTGTCAGAAAAATCCTGAAGGGCTGCCCATCAAAGGGACAACAATTCAGACAACCTTTCAAAAACACCACTGTCAGAAAAATTCTGAAGGGCTGCCCTTCCAAGGGGCAACAATTCAGACAACCTTTCAAAAACACCACTGTTAAAGATATCCTGATGGCCTGCCCTTCCAAGGAGCAACAATTCAAGATTATAAAATTACGAAAATAGACACATTTTAAGATACTGGAAGGGCTGCCCTTCCAGTCACTTTACAAACTAACCACTGTCAGAAAAATCCTGAAGGGCTGCCCATCCAAGGAGCAACAATTCAGACAGCCTTTCAAAAACACTTCTGTCAGAAAAATCCTGATGGGCTGCCCTTCCAAGGGGCAAGTTTTCAGGATTATTTAAACATTTAAAGAAACATTTTTTCAGAAATTGGATGGGCTGCCCTTCCAGTCGCTGTACAAACAAACCATTGCCAGAAAAATCATGAATGGCTGCCCTTCCAAGGGGCAGCATTTCAGTCGCCCCGATATTTGTAGCGCAGCAGCACTCCGAGATGTATCTTTACACAGGTAAAAATGTTGATAAAATTTTTGTTTTTCATTTGAAGACTGTGATGGAATTGAAGTGCAGAATTTTGCGTCATTAACTTCTCCTGCAGCCTAACGATTAGAGCCGCGATTGTTTATTTTCAAGTCAAGCTAGACTAAAATGTGCATTACGTAATAGTGCTGTTTTAGTGTGCATACTGGCCGTTACCAAAGTACGACTCTTTCCATTCCTTGGGTTAGTACTTATTGTTTTATTAACCGTGCAGGGTTTTCCAGGGCGTGTTAAGACAATTTTGGTCCAATCATGTGAGGGAAAAATATATGTACATGTGTTTCACGTCTACCAATGAGAGCAGTTGCAACAGAAGAGGCAAGGCATCGCTGGCTCCTTGTTTTTTCCACGCCGGACGCATCATGTGACTGGAGCTGGAGAACTGGTTTGGCCTTGGGACGAGAGTTGGTGAGGGGAAACGACCGGCAGGTAGGGGAGGGAGGGAGAGAGACGGAGATAGTCATGTGACGGACCCTCAGCGAGGTGTGGCCGGTCATGTGACCCGCGGAAGACTCGTTTCCCGGGCGATTTCCTTGCTCGAGGCGAGAAGCCGAGACTGTTGCTGCCTGCCGTTCCCGCCGAAAACCCAGTGCACGTGGTCTCCAGCAGCCTTCCTACCCTCGCGCATTAGAGTATTAAGAAACAACCAAAGACTACAGCGATCAGAGGCGAATAAACGGACGAACAAGCTGCATAAGTAGTCGTAAGGACTAGTTTCATTGGACGAGATACGATAGGGATGAATAACGAATCTTTAAGATTTCAGAAAAATCACATATTCAAGGTCAAAATAAATAAAATATATGCATGAAACTTCAAATAATCAGAAACTAAGGGTAACATATATTTTTCTAAGACCTAAATAAAACTCAGCCAATACCATTTTGCCCATACTGAATCTTCTGAAAACGTATTCTTTTGAGTATTTTTTTCACGTACGAGTATGACGAACGTTTCTGCAAACTTTTTTGTCAAGTCAGATAATAATAGGGTTGCACCTGTATCTCAGAAGCTCACTCAACCTTGGAAACACCACGGTATTTAGGGCCTCACCAATATTTCTTGTCTTCGTGTCTCATATTATCAATGAAGACTCCATCGAGGAAATGAAGAGGGGAAAAAAATATATAATATGAAGAAACTGCGTGTCAAAATAACCGTTAATTAAAGCTTTTCCGTGGCACGAATTCGGCGAGAACCAGAACCTAATGTTTAAGGGTGCCCGCCTACGTTGAAGCACAGTGAGGGTTCTTTGATCCGGTACGTTCGAGACAATGGCCGTTCCATATTGGCTATTTTGCCACATTATCGAATGCCAACTTGGTTTTAACGGGAAATACCAAATTCGAAAATGTGGAATGTGAAGTGTGACCCGTTATAAAACAGGAAACACTTTAGCGACCGTAACGATGAACCGAAAAACGCCGACAGCGCGGTAATGCGATCTGGCGGCCAAGCCGGAATCCACGCGGATTTCAGAGTGTGCCCAGCAAACAGGACGGCAGATGAAAGATGTTTCACTGTACATAGCTATAGACGGGCCAGTTATCCGATCTAACTGTTTGGGAGCTTCACTACCCCCGCCGAATTAGGTAAACGTTAACATTCATAGCATCACACAACCTACCAGCGAACACACAGGCCCCATGTGCCGAACCTATCCCACAAGACACGCACCCCCACCGGTCGATTCAAATGATTCTTCGCCAGTGTTGGGGTGCACCTAAATTACTATGCACTTAGCGAAACTTCTGTTTTTGGCCTCGCCCACGCTCACTGCCCCGGATGGCAATGTGATGAATCGGCGGCGGGCGAGCGACAAGACGGCAGATGAAAGATGTTTCACCGCGCATAGCTAGACGGACGCGCCGCCACAGGAAGACGCCAGCACGTGAATGGCTGAATTGCAGCACCTGACCAGGCCCAGGTAGCACGCGCTGTAACCGCGGGTCTCCGGGTCCCGTGATACCGCGCCAGTGGAAGAGCTTCAAGTGCGGCCCGGGGGTGTTGGAGGGAGGGCTAGTCGGCCGCCTGCCTGGACACCCTTTGCGTTGCGTAACCGTCCAGTTCCGCCGGCCGGCGCGCCGCTGCTTCGGCCTCAGTCAGTGAAGCCGACCCACAGCCGACGGTGCGCATTTCCCAGACAGCAGCGGCCATTCTCTCGCTGAGGAGCATCTTCACCCGGCCTCCACATCTGCATGTGAGCTACAACTCTTCTTGTTCCGTCTCCGGGCCGATTCGCGATTCCTGGACGCCTCCAGAATTATCTGCGAAACCGTTAGAAATTATAGTAACCTCTTCAACGAATAATTAACCTTTGATAAACGAAGAGTTCTTCATTATTTTAAATAACTGGATCTTCTTATAAACTACACCGTATTTCAACTTTCGAATGATTTTCTCTCTCTCTCTCTCTCTCTCTCTCTCTCTCTCTCTCTCTCTCTCTCTCTCTCTGTATAAACACGTTAAACGCACGCGTGGAATGAATATTCTTTTTTTTTTTTTTTGCGTGAGTCTTAACTAGTTTTTGAATTTTCTTGAGTGTTCAAGTTCAAGGTAAGTGACTATCCCTCCCCCCCCCCTCGCCCTAGAAATGAAATTATTCGTACGCGTCTGAGTGCTGCACGTGTGCAATGCGTGTCTTTTAACTTGTAGTCTGATGTACTTCACGACGAACACATCTTGTGTCTTTCACGTGACCATTTGAAAAATTATTTGTACGAATTTAATCCTACTCCAACAAAAAAAAATGGGTGAAAATTTTGCGTTGCGCCTTTAGGCATAGCTATGTTACATTGGTCCTCGGGGAAAACACCACAATCTGGTAAACAGTCAGGGCGCGAGATATTTTTTCATTGGCTCCTTCCACGTTATATTTCGTCAGATTTGCACGAGATTCGGTTGTGTGATTTTTTCTGATACATTCTCATTGGCTTATTGTCTTTCAGGACGTGTAAAGTTAGGGTGAAAAACCGTTAGAATGAGTCAGGCGCCCGAACAGTTGCGAACATAACTTAAGCTCGCCACCCGCTCGTGCAACTTCATGTTAGGGGAAAAAACACATTTTTTTAGAGAATCCTTAATTTTTATGATTTTAGAATATTAAAAAAAAAATTCTTCTCTAACTTAACCAACCTTTCAGTAACGATCACTTACACATGCGCAGGTACCCTATTGAAAAAAAACGAATAATACAAAAATTTTATTTATGTAACACTCCTAACCTAACCTATCTTTAATATTTAATAAATCAAGAAAAAAAAACCTTTCAAAGATGCCGAAACGCGAAATTTTTCTTGCGCCTGACATCATGTCAATGAATCTTAGGTTTATCGTCAGACTACCCGTAGCTCAATGGTGAATGCCATCCAAATGCATAAGGGTATGCAGTTTAGTATATAGCCAAACAATAATATAAATTTTGAAGTTCCCTATTTTTATCGGACCTTTACGTATCTTCTAAGCCAGAGCATTGGAGACTGGCGCGTGCGACGAATCACAATGCAGGGCAGTTCTGGAAGGAATTGGTAATGGTCGTTGATAGGGGAACCCATCCACAATGTGCCAGAACTGTATTTTTTTTTGTAAATGGAACGTAAATATCCATGTATAATTACAGATAATTGTAACTTTGTACATTTACTTGACAGCAACTGTACCACTTCAAAATAGTGTTCGCAGTTGTACTGGGTTCGTATTCTTACCCGGGAAATTTATGCTTTGTGTTTTCCCAGTACCTCCAATAGTTAAAGATATTTGTAAACGTTTCCCTGAATAGCTTCCCAGTATTAACTCAGAACGTAATAAGCAAACTAAAACAATATAAAATCAATTCATTAAATATTCGTTTATCTATTTGAATGGTTTAAAAATTGATACTTGAATGAAACATCAATGCGAAAATTTCTGTACGATATACTCAGTATTATCTATAATAGTGTATTTCATTTATGCAAAAATAACCACAGCAATGTGTTGTACAAAGTTACAATATATGTATTTCTTGTGGTGTTAAAACTATTTCTTGGCTACCGGTTTCCAAAGGAATATATTTTTTTAAATGTGCAGAAATATTTTTTTCTGTTGCGATTGATCTCGGGAAGCCGGGAAAAACCGTAAACGGTTCGGCTGGGCTAGGATTTGAACTCGTGTCCTCTCGATGCAAGTCCATTGTCCCATCATTGAACCGACTCGCGAGGTTTCAGTGTGAATATGTGTTTTCTCCCCAGGTTGGAGCCAGCTTGCTGCTACTCTCGGCAAATGTGTATACTATTATGACTAGAGACTGGAAAAATTCGCGCTTTCGATGACCTCTAGGATAGACTCCCCAACCCTGAACATACTCAGGCAAATGCCACTTGCTCATTGGCTGTTGACTCGTGACACTTGTCAACTGGGACGCTTGAGATTCGATACTTTTTTGGTTGAAGGTTTCCCATTGGCTAAAAGTCCTTCAGATAAACTGTAAGCCAATCACAGAAACAATATAAATGTACAGTTTTTTTGATTCTAGCATATCGTGAAATGAATCCGCGATTTTTTCCGGTCTCTAATTATGACATATTTTTACTTAGAAGTAGCTTGGCTTCTGGGTTATAGCCGTGTCCTTGGCAAATAATTCACTGACGTTTCGATCGACATTGCAGTCGCCATCATCAGGGAGCAGTTACCTACAGTAGGTAACTGCTCCCTGATGATGGCGACTGCAATGTCGACCGAAACATCGGTGAATTATTTGCCAAGGACACGACTACAACCCAGAAGCCAAGCTACTTCAGACAATGGCCGTGAAAGCCTGCGAACATTAATATTTTTACTTTCTGTAATCACTTTAGAGAATAGCAGAATCAAAAATATTGTGTTATTTCAGGAAGGTAACAAAATCTATTAACAGTAAAATATAGTTGAAATCGAGACGTTTCACATATTTTCAGCTATTTATTCTTTTTGTTTTTAATTTATATTAAAATAGGCCTGAATTTTTTTTTATACCATCAAGCACCATTTAGAACTCTTACAGAGAAAAAACACCCAATAAATATATATCATTCATATTTTCAAACAAATTTCATGTCTTGAATTTAGACTGTAAGCCTTACGAGAGGTAACTGTTTTGTAGACGATATACCTTTAAAATACTTAATGCGAAATAAATATAACTTTATTATCTGAAAGATCACTTATTTGGACAAAATTTCATTAATAGTTATAGTGTCATATATAATGAGGTATATTACAAAGTATATTATTCATATAGTTTCTCTAATTAATATTGATGCTATTATTCATTAAAAACTTATCTCTACTGGGGAAGGGGTGTTAAAGGTTACTTTAGTTCATACTTTTTTTTCAAGACTTATTAGTCTAACAATTTGCTACACAATTTAGAACATAGAAATGCGTCTAGTTAAGACTCCAAAATTCTTAATTTTTGTTAGATTTGCGTAACGCAGTAATTTTTAAATCGCACTCTTCCAGAATGTTTTACGATCTTCTCAAATCTCAAGAGTTAGTAGCTAGCACGACTTCCCCGTCGGTAGCAATTAAAACCATTAGAAAACGATGCAATTAGAAAGCGCGATTATAAAACTGCTCAAGATGTCCATGTGGGGTCTGTTTACAAAAAAGCATTTAAAAATACACTGATGGTGAACGAGAAGTTATGTTTACGTATTTGGTTTACAAACATTTTTATAAGAGTGAAAATGGCTAAAATGCGTGTGTTCAGAATAGTTTTAGGTATGAAACACCTGGTAGATATTCTTGAAAGATCTGTAAGGTTTCGCATTACACGTTTATGCCCATTTCTCCGCCATATAATGTCACGGTCACCGCTCAAATCTCACAGTTGCCCTATGCACGACGAGAAGACTGCACTAGTTCAAAGCCTTGCGCTTAGAGACGATACCGCGCTAGAAGCACCAGCGAGCGTCGCACTTATCAATCTGCCTCACTAAAACAAATACGCTCGTCACTAGGTGGGCCTGGTGATGTGAACGAGAGTTATGACTTAAACGTAAACATTCTTAATGATCTATCATGGGGATATCTCAGATTAGCCACAGCCCAGTCCGATAGTATGTATAGTCGTTTCCTGCAACGCGCTTTGCACTTCAGTTCAGCGGGCGCTCTATCTGTAAGGCGTATGTGGCGTATCAGAAACCATTCAATGTCACGGTGTAATTAAAACGTTCGTTGAGTGATGATTCTATAAATGTTAAATAATTCTTACCTTTAAAAAACGCTATCCTTTCTATTGATTTAATGATGGAAAGTTCTAACATAGTGCATTACTTTAACTTGATTAATTAGTTAACATTATGTACAATAAAACTATTAGTTTGATAAGAAATAGTATACAAATTAACCATTAAAAAAAATTATGTATGCGTTGTTTACAGCAAAATCGTCTCACGCATGTACCCAGTGCATTCAGTCCCAAAACTTGTATTAAATTCTCTGACATTGGATAATAATCCAATATAAATGTTAAGACTCAATTATAGCATGGACTGCAAATAATGCAGTAGTCAGGCGTACATTTTGAAATTTTCACTATTGTGAAAGATTATTTATTTATTTTTTTGGTAATACCTTAAACTACAGACAATTTTCAATTTTTTTTTTTTTTTTCGTTGCCATGACTATCTTTAGTTTACCAAGTTCTAGAAAAATCTGCTCTTGGGCAAAGTACATTAACCATTAACTCATGCGTTTGTTTCTTATTAAAAGTATGACGTTTTAATTCATGAGCACTATTACTATTTAAAATAAGCATTTTACGCTATGCTCACTAAAGAACAAAAGCTTTATATTTTACCACTACCTATATTTTCCGCGTACGTATCGATGTGATATGTTTCTTTTTTATTTATAGCTTTCCTTTGCATTTTTATTATTCAGTATATTCATACACCGAGATATCTGATCATTTCTGAGTACATTTATTGCTGGATAACTATCTAGCTATGACTATGTAAGAGTTTTTATTCATTGATTTTAATGTTTGTTAAATACATATGTTTTGTAAATCTGCACGGAAAATTGGCAATTAACTAACTATTGAAAACCATCAAACAAATTTGCTGGTGAAGTCACGTGTAGCAGTTTTTATTTTTCCTTTGAAACCAAGAATAAAATATTAATATTATAGAAAATGTTAATCATAATACTTTGTTAGGAGATTGGTGTGATGGCTAGAAGTAAAATACTTGTATTTATAGCAATGCCACAGTAGCGCGTGCTCTCGTTGATGTTGAAAGAATGTCGAAACACCTGCAGTCGTGTTCCCAACGGGCTGGACTGCACGCGATCGTCACCTGACTGCCGCCAGCGTCGTGGGCTGCGGCTCTCGACAAAATGGCGGCGGTGCTGGCGTCGAGCCACGGCCGAGCCTGTTGCCACGCGAGCTCTGATTGGTCACGCGTTGACCCAGTCGCGGGTGGAAGGTTCTTTTCCTGGTGCTCCGCGTGGCGATCACGCGGTTTAAATACATGCACGGGTCGATCTGTCTGCCAACCTAAACAAACCGAAATGTAATGTGATATATAAGTACGAATTTGGCGCCTATCACGGATACAGCAAGTATATCTCTGCTGATCAAAAATTAAAGTCATTTTAACAGTAAAAATCATTCATGTTACATTTATTTAAAGGTAATTAAATTTAATTGATTTCATAATCAACCCAGTTCCTGTTAATTATTCTCTTTTTAATTTGAACTTGATTGCCGCTAGTCTTTTTTTAAGTTATTTTATACATAATACTTGAATACAGTAATATTATTTAAACATATATATTCATTTTTAGGAGGGATATTAACCGAATAGGCAAAATGTATTGCTATTGAAGAATGAGACATGTGTCAAAGCTTGTATATCTTGCTATGCATATATAGGAATTAGTTCAATTATAAGCAGAGAACGACATGAAAAACAAAGTGATGAATATTGTGTGATAATGTCGTCTTTTTTTTTACACTGTTTATTTGCTGGTGGTAAGTTCTTTGACTGATTCTTTCAATGACGTAAACTACCAATGGCGTTTTTCCAAGAATTTGTTTTAAAATCCCTGGATTTTAACTGATATTCGAGAAGCCCTATGATTCATCTCATCTTCTCCCAACAAACTTAATTCAAAATTGTATCTTTTTGTGATTGAATCATTGTTCATTTAAAACACCTCTGAGTAATTTTGAGTTAGCAGGAGATGTAAATTTCTTGACTGGCCAAATACCAAATGGATAAATCAAAGAGTAAGGGCGTTGTTACACAAGACTCTTTACTACTTCAGGTAAAAATGTTCAACTTTTGCGTGCAGCTACACACAGGCTGAACATGTTTTGTTCGAGGCCATTGCTCATTAAACTCAAACCGGTTGGCAAAGTTGTTCAGAATGAAGTCTCTTCTACAGAAGCCTCTGTGGCTGTTGAGTGTTGAGAGTATAAACAGTCCTTTGCGAAAAAAGCAAAAAACGAAAGATGGAGAGTGTTCCTGGCACAAGTTCGTGTAATATTTTTCCGACTGCAGCACAAAAGATCTTTGAAACGACCATAAGCACCATGGTTTACGAAAAAAAAAAAAACTTAAAAAATGTAACTAGACAAGTAGTAACCAAAATTTTCTGCTATTGCAAATTATGCCTGACACGAATTATTTTGTTTCAATGCCTATTTCGCTGACGACATTTTATTTCCTTTTTTAATCATCGGTCACTGCCTTGTAAAATGACAAATATAATTAAATAAAAACAATGCAGATACATTTTACATTTATAATGACATTACCATACGACCAATTGAAAACAATATTGTGCTTGAAGTCCACGCGCGACAGAAGTGAAACTTCCTGCTTTTTGGGTAGAAATACAGATAAATTATTAGTCTTTTTGAATTGAATAATAAATGAGAATAGTAAGAATGCGGGTATGATTTCAAATGAAAATGTGTATAGATGGAGATATATTATTACTATTTTTTATTGAACAAGAGAAAATAGTAAGGATTCGGGTATGATATAAAATTTAAAAAATTCAAAGTTAGTGGTTTCAAATATATTTTACAATGAATTCGTAATTTAATTTGACAAAAATATTAAATGTCATGGTAACTTGTTTCACATATTTTATGAATAATTATCCGCAGAATTATCAATGCCCATCATAGTGACAGCTGGCATATGATAGTTAAAATACGACAAAACCTTTGGGATTTAAAACTTCTACTGGCTTCCCCATCATGCGATCGGAATTTTCGTAACGCTTGAAAACTTTAGCCCCTCAGCAAAGAAGTTTCCCTTCAAAACCACGTTTTTCTAGATACAAAAAAAAAATTGAGTCCACAGCAGTTTCATTCGATGTCAGTAGAAATCAGTTTTGGAGTTGAATACACTTTATACCAACTGCCGTGTAACCGTAAACTTTCGCTTTATGTTTACTTAAACCTGTTCGCCTGAAGTAGTTCGGCGTTCCAAGTAACCGCGTCCTTAGATAGATCTTTACCAAAGCAGCATCCCATAAACAAAAAATAAAAAATAATTTACTGGTGCAAATTTGTTTAATGCCTAGAGACCAACCATATACTGTTTTTGTGGGAAATATATTGCTTACAGGACAAAAGCTTATGAACAACAAAAGTGATATTACTCTACTAATCTAAAAATAGACTTAAGACTGGTTAAATATTATTGTTAGTCGAATAATCATCATTCCAAAGAACATTTGTTTACAGTTTCCACTTTTATTTTGTGAGCTTAGTCCTTGCAGTGAGAGAATAAATTACTGCTTGAAATTTTTGTGTATCAGCTTATTTTGCTTTCAGGTTTTTTTAATATCCAATAGCACTGGATAATTTATCTCAGCATTGGCTAGCTTCTTCGCCTTTAGAAGGAGGTGGGAAGGTTAATTTTTTTTTAGTGGTTCTGGAAGTTGACTCTTGGTCACTTGCGTCCGGTTTATCTGGTGGTTTCGCTGGAAGGATCAGTTTCCGTTAAGAGACCGCAGGTGGAACTGAAAGCAGCAGTCTCACGACTTGCTCCAGCCGCGACCTGACGGCAGCCACACACAGCCGGGTGCCTGCGAGTGGACTGAGTCTGTGTTTCAAAAATGACAGTGGCCCAGCCAGCACGCTCTGTTATGTCATGACGTTACGTCACAAATTCTTCGCACAAGCATTTATGGACTCGGTTTTCCTTAACCTCTGACCACACATCTGGATTGTTTGTTTAACGTCTTTGTATGTAACCTCATTAAAAAAAAATTAACTACTTTTGCATTGGCTATTCCAAATAATTTACCATAGAAAAGATTGAGTTTACGATAAAATTGGTATTTTGGTAAAAAAAAAAAAAAAAACTTAAACACTCTTTAAATTAAGGGAGAAACATCGCACTTTACCAATATAATAAAAAAAGAAAAGGTTATCGGCACAACATTAACACCAATCACTCACACATTTGTAACGTGTGTACCTGCGTACACATGCGAAGAATAGTGCCATTCACACACATATTCATGTGCAGTAGGTAAACTGTGAAGTGATAATTTTAAGTAGGTGTTCCAAAATTGTTTTTTTTTCTTTCAATCTTGTGTTTATGCATTATTGCAAGGAATTAATTTATGTTATAAGTACTAATAAGAACAAACTATTCCCATCATTCTTGGTTGAATGTAAATCGAGACATTTTCCTTCTTTCTGTAGCAGGTAAATGTGTTATTTACAATTTATTCATGCGCAGATGAGTGTTTCTCAAATCGGTATAGTATCTACAAAAAACCATTTTTAGTAAACCCGAGTTTTCAATTTCAATATTGACCATTTTGGAACTTTTAAATCGGTACTTTCCGTAGAAAGGATAAAAGGGAGGATAGCGTTTCTTGCCACTACCTCATGTCAGGAGGAAAATCCTAATTGGTTCGACCAAAAGTAGTTTTGCTGAGCCATTTAAACGATATGCATTAGACTGAAAATCGTTTGACTGACAGGCAGTAAACCGAAAGTCATTTTGCAGAAAATTATTTTACCGATAGTCGTTTGACTGAAAGTCGTTTCTCCGACGTTTCGGAAAAAAATGCATTTTGGTCTACTGACTGCTGCTGCCCAGTAAATTTTCTTCAGTTATTTTATTTCCTGGACTTTAACGGCCCGTACGTGGACGTGCCAAGGCAGTCATGTGATTGGCTGAGCCCCGTTAGCCGTCCTTAGCCAGGGTTCCTCCAAGGCAGTCTTCCCCGCCACCCCTCTCCACCTGAGGTCCTGTAGGACCCGAGATGGCAGTGGCGTAGCTGTGGGAGGGGCTATGAGTCACATATCACGTGCTAGAAACCTATTAAATATTGGTAATTGCTTAAAATTAGTGGGGTAAATGTACGAGTTTAAAACTATCAATTTGTATTCATTTAGTGCCAGACATATATATGTTAGAGCTATATTCCTGGACCAAGAAGATAAGATGTGACCTAATTCCAAACTGTTGTCGCATTTAACAATGATAGCAGTTCTTTTACAACATGCAAATTTTGAAAACATTAGTTAGTGAAACATTAAGTTCTTTATTAGATCCGTTACTTAGAAAATTACATATATATTTTTAAAAAAAATCAAATGCTATACTGGGGAGCTAATTTTAGTTTTGAGCGGTTAGTGTAGTCACCCTGTCCAAATATGTTCCCTTGCTCATATATATATATATGTGTGTGTGTGTGTGTGTATGTATGTATGTGTGTGTGTGTGTGTGTGTAGTTAAACCACTCAAAAATTCTAAAAGTTTAAAAATGTTTAATATAAAATTTAAATTAATGACTTTAAAGGGGACGCTCATTCCCTTACGGAGTCTTGCTTGACGTAATATCCAAATCTTGTGATTGGACGTCGTGCTGGCAGATGGCGTTTTTGGACTGTTATCTTCCCCTTGTGTTAAGACAAGTGTGAATGTCGCCTACCCTGCACTCGAAACGCCTCTTATTCGCAGACAGCCTGCGAGAGTTCGCCCGTTTCAGTCGTAGCCTTGGATCAGCGATCACGTAATCACGACGCGAAGCGTTACGTAACAAATAATTCTTCCATGCGTTATTTATATTTAAGAAAGTCACTGCTCCACCCAGCTAAATTTTGCTGGTATTGCAATCAAGACGGTAAAAATTATCTTCGCAAGTATTAAAATTTAAAAATTGTAAATAAATAGGTTATCTTATCTCTTTAAGCCTCTCAGATTAAATCATATCCATATGAATATTTGCATTGGAGTACAAGTTTTTTCAATAGTTTTTTTTTTAGTTTGCAGTAATTCTCCACATCTCAAGAAAGTCTTAGAGAATTAATTTTAAGGTTAGTCTAAAGTACTTGCAACACTTTCGAAAGCTGACTTTTAAAGGTTTTTTGATGAACATTGAAATTTGAGGACACAATATTTTTCGAGACAAAATTTTCTTCTGTATCCATAAACGCCAAGGAGACCTGACACGTAATAGTTCTCGTCAGACCTACGGCTTGATTAGTGATTAATTAATTTGGAATTTGATGAAGTGTGCCCTTGGTATGTCTGCGCATAACGATAATACTTACCCATTCGTTAGGTCGTTGAACTCGAGGATATTTGTGGTCGAACTCCGCTTTGCAAAGATGCGCTTGTGTTTATCGCTTGCTATATTATCGTTTGAAGCAGTGATTTAGGACGCGTGTTCGTACATGTGGAACATCACGTGTTAGACTTGGCCGTCACCTGCATGGCGGCCTGAGCTCCTCATTGGCTGCTCGCTTAGTGAGTAGTGTCGGCTGGTATCACGCGTGGTTCGGTACCTATGTCTTTGGAGGTCACTTCGTCCACGCGAACAGTCTGAAAATTTCAAGGCGGTACGAGTGCTTGAAGTTTCGTTTCTTTCTTCCGTCGCAAGACACAGCTCATGGCGTCCCTCTAGTTTCCCTGCGACGAATGAACAGCCAGACGGGACAATCCAGCAGATGTCGCATGAGAGTAAACCAAACACGGACGAGCTGTGATGAGCTAGGGAAGGCGTCGCTTCACTAAAATGGGGCCGCACATTCTCGAACAATCCCGAGAAAAACTTTCGAGTGTTTTCGGAGATCGCGTTAGTTTGTATTTATGAAAATATTCTTTCCGCGGGTTAAAGAACATGTGAAGATCGGTCACGTATTTTCACAAAATATAATTCATACTGTAGGAATGTTCTAATAATTGTTTTTTTTTATCCGTGGAATGCTTGTGAGTTTTATTCTGTGTACAAATAAACTGAAATAGTTTTGCGCAATGAATCCATTCAATAAAATAGATTTATCACTCGAACATGATCCTTACGCCCGCGTTTTCATCAACGGTCGCTACCGAAGTTGCACGAGCGAATGTCCAGAGCTTGGAGGCCGTCAGCTGAGAATCGGGAGAGACACGAAAGATGCCCACATCCCCGATTACACGATCGAATTTCGAAATTTATAAATTTTTTCCTGCGGGTCCAGCTGCAGGGGCGGCTCCATCCTCGTGTAAGCCGGGTGACCGCCAAGGGACCCGCGCCCACCCTTTTAATTCCAACGCACCTGTACAGTAAAATCTTTGTAATTACGCCATATAATCCTTTTCATTATGTAGCATGAACGTAGTTTGTTAGAATTTTAATCTCAAAAATATATTATTACTATTCATTTATTGTAATTTTTACGTGTTAATAAAGTAGTACATTACTATCCAAATTTAAGTTCCTGGTTGGTTTAAAAACATTTTTATAGTTTTTTTTTAATTTTTCTGAGTTCTATTCTATAACCCCAGACTACTCGGTAAGACGTTTATCAGAAATTTTAGGTCCCGCAAAGTCTCTAAGGCCACCACTGGGTCCATGTGACCACAACGGTATGAATGTGACTCAGAAAACCAATCAACACTTCACTTTAGTTGTGGTGTGTGTGTATATAGGTACAGGGTGTCCGTGAAAAACCGCACGTTTTTTTTTGGATCAGATAAAGAATAAATTTCTGAGATAGGAAGCCTTTGCCGATTTTTTATCTGACCCATAGGTAATTAGTAATTAATTAAAATAGTTAACCAATTATGAGCGCGCTCTAAGATAAAGAAGAAGAGTGGAGACTGTGCTTACCGCGAGAGAGAGAGAGAGAGAGAGAGAGAGAGAGAGAGAGAGAGAGAAGCGCGAGGTACTACTGCTTACGGTCTCTCACGGCGCGCCAAGAGTATAAGGGGGCAAGCAGCAGTAAGCGAGCATGTGTGTGTGCGTGTGTGTGTGTTCCTGAGTAAATGTGTGTGCGTATTATTTAATTCTTAAACAAATTAGATTTTAACTTCCTGCTAAAAATATTGAAAACTTTTATTGATCATTGTAACTCTTCTTCTTTCTCTTAGAGCGCGCTCATCATTGGTTAACTATTTTAATTAATTACTAATTACCTATGGGTCAGATCAAAAATTGGCAAAGACTTCCTGTCTCAAAAATGTATTCTCTATCTGATCCAAAAGAAACGTGCGGCCTTTCACGGATACCGTATATAGGGCCTATATAATCTTTGTGAAAAACACGAAAGGCTGGCGTTTAACTGGGGGGGTGCGCCTTCTGTCGGGCCCGTTATACGATATGACGCGCAAACGGAGACAGGCCTCACGGAACGAGAGTTCCTACAATAAATAGCATGCAGCACGCAGACGGACCCGCACGGATTAGCTCGGCAACGTTGCTCCGTCGTGCGATCAGTGGAAGGAGAGTATTTGGTTTTTCGGCGGCAGCCATGTTTGTCAAAAAAATTTCTCTTCGTGTACCTACAACCAATATCTAGTGTTATATTTTAAATTTCGTGGTTAAATATGATCTTGCTTATGCTCTTGCCATGATCGTGCTATGATCTTGAAGCATTATATATATATATATATACACACACACACACACGCACTGGGATCTGATTGGTTCCCATCTGCTACGTTTTCGTGCATCGCGGGGGCAGCAGACGCGGTGTTGAAATGGGGTCGTTACCACAACGCCGAACGTACAATAACGCCGAATGCCATAACGCCGAATGCCAAATTGACCGCAACGCCAACAGCTAGAAAACTGCTGTGTAGCTACCACAACGCCGAAATACAGTAACGCCGAAAAATGTTGCTGAGGGGAGGGGGGGGGGCACAGGAGCAAAATAAAAAAACAACTGAATGAATTTGTGTACCTAACCTTACCTAACCTAACCTTTTGTGGCAGTCCTGCAATGACATTTTTCGGGGTTAATGTATTTTGGCGTTGTGGTACACAGCAGTTTTCTAGCTGTCGGCGTTGTCAATTTGGCATTCGGCGTTATGGTTTCCGGCGTTATTGTACGTTCGGCGTTGTGTTATTTCGGCGTTGTGGTGCGTCCCCTGTTGAGATGTCCCTCGCGGGACGGGCCATGAGCGGCGCCGGCGCGCCGGGTCTCGGCCGAGGGCTCGACCGGTTCCCGCGGGCTTGGTTATGTAAGCGGAGGCCGGACGCGTCCACGTGTCGGCCGCCCAGGGGCTGAGGCCTTCTGCCTATCCTATTGGCTCCGCAGGGCAGCGAGGCGGCGTCCGGGTCCGTGGACAGCGCCGGCGACCTATAGCAATGTATACACTTAGATAACCATGTACCGCAAACAATGGGATAAGCTATTAATGGCTGTAGAGACCTGCCAAAATTCGCGGATTCAATTACCTCCAGGATAGACTCTACTACACTCTACACACTCGGACAAATGCCACCTGTTCATCGGCTGCTGACTTGTGAGTCGTCTCGACCGAGTGTCTGTGATTCGACACTTCTTTGAGCGAGGGTCTCTAATTGGCCCTCATTACTCCAGATTAACAGTGAGCCAGTGGTAGAAGCAGCACTAAGGTATAATTATTTGAATTGTAGCAAATCACGAAATTAATCCGCGAATTTTGCAGGTCTCTATTAATGAGGAACACTAAAGATCTGGTGAGGTACAAGAATAATTAATTATGTACTGTATCAAAACATAAGCGTGCCGTCACATATTTGCGGGAAGAAAAAATCAAATGAAACTAACTCGGTCTTTGCGAGATCCAGTATTTTAGTGACAAAGACTCGTGGAACGACCTTAGACAAGATTACGCAACTATCTCACAGTATTTCCAAAAAGAATTCTTCGATCTAGGGTGTTCCACGGGGGCGGGGATGATGAGGGGTGATCATTAGCGTCCCCCCCCCAACCCCCCCGAAATCATAAAAAAAAATATAGCTTGCCCACCAACAAAACAAAAGGAAAGAATTTTTTGAAAGCAAACAGCGGGAAAAGTGTATCTATCGTATCCTACCCCCCCCCCCCCCCCCAACAAATTAATATCTGTGAACGCTCCTGTCTTAGAGGTCACGTCAATCTGACGAAATCAGAAAAAAAAATTGCAATATTTTAAGAGCTGCTCACAAAAATAAGAGGTAAGGGTTTTTTTCTCGTTTATTTGTTCACGAGCACAGCGCGGTGTAAAAAAAAAAAAAAAAGAGCCGTTTCCTCGCGGTCTTTTTCTCTCGTCTACCTTCCATCCCCGGCCCGGCAGGACCGCTTCCCCTCCGTGGCCTCTCGCGGGGTGAGGGAGGGGGTGCCAGTCGTCCCGGCGACCACGATATTATCGTACTCAGGAGAAAATGTCGTGTTTTGAGATATCACATGACAAGGCCCGTAACCGGGTTCGATGAGTTTTCTTTATCATAGAATTGTGAAAGAAAATTGTCACATTAAAACCAGAAGGAATAGTAGACTTTTATAACTCCACAATAAAAGTATACACATTTTAAATACTTTTTCTTGAGAAAATAAAAACTTTACATTTTAAATCCAGTTTTTTTTAAAATATTCGGTTCATAAGTCAATTTTTGACGAGTGTTGCCATATAAACATAAAACACGCATGTTATGTTTGTATGCACAGGTGTGCAAACTGACACCAAATATTTAAACAAAAATCCTGCAGCTTCTGTGTGTGAGGCATATCGGACTGAAATAGGATGGAAATATATTATGGTAGCCCAGTAAGGAGTGAAACAATCATTCGAAAATAATCTATATAACACATTACGTACATAAACCAATTGCTGTAGTTTCCTTTGTCTGTCTTCGCTTTACTTTTAATCCATGAAAGAGGGACCTATCGGACCTCCACCTGGCTACGGCCCTGACTTGACGTGTTCCCAAAGTGAATGTGCTTTGTTTTTGCTCGATGGTGTGATGCGTGAAGTGATTGAGAAAAAATACATTTTTAGCGTGATGGTCATTTTCATTCAGCATGGCGTGGCATCGACACATACAGAACACAATTTTCCTGGTACATTTCACAAACGCGACATGATCCACTGAGATATCCATGCAGATTCTTGCAGAATGCTGCTGAAACCTTGCCATGTGTCTGAAACTCTTGCGTTGTTCGGCCCTAACTTGGCATTGGTTGGAATAACGAACAGCTAGTGATGACGAAGAGATAATGAGCTATAGCAAAACAAAAAATATGTTAAGCTGTGCCATCTATTCTCCGACGATGTACTTGGAAACAGTTGACTGCTAGACACAGACACGCTCTGGTGGAGAGGTCGCTGACTATCTGAATGTGAAACAGAACAACGACGTGATGTCACGTACGACACACGTACCTCGGTACTCTGCACGTTTCTTGAGACAAATGTCAGTTGTTCAATCCCAACATCCCAATAGTTCCCAAGTGTTTTGATCCACTATTACAATTCACCTTACCTAAAGCCTTTTTTTTAAATAACAGTTCGGGTCTAAATTATTATTTTACATTTTTCTAAAATATGCTTATAGCAGATGAAACTCAGTTTAATTATTGCGTTTGGTATAATTCCGAGGCTTTTTTCTGTTTAAGTGCATGATCTATTTGTCTTTATTGATCAATAATTGAAGAACTGGCCCTTGCCTCGAGCATGATTCCGAGGTGACCAAGAACCGAAGATTATGCTACATGTGTGAACAGGTCGTTGTTTTTCACATCCAGCTATTCCACGACCTTCTACCAGAGTGTGTATATGACCGTGTTTTGCAGGCAACTGACCCGAAGTCCGTCTTCTTGGAACAGCATGTACAGCTTCACTTTTAACTACACTGAACTGGAGGTTTTTATTCCTCGAAATGTGGGAGTCCTCGACCTCAAACTTTAATTTTGTTCCCTTTTTGAAAATCTGTAGCTTCTTTTTCTTCGGTAAACAGGGCGATGGTGGTCGAATGGTCAGATAACTTGCCGGTCGATCCGGGCTTTATTGCTGGTGAAGGGATCGAACACGGTATATTTTTTTTTTCGCAAGTGTTAAACGTGGCGGACGTTTCCGTAGGGTTTCCCAGGGCTATCCGGCTCCCCTCCGCCCCCCCCCCCCCCCCGGTTCATTCCGTCAACGCTCGACCAATCCCCGAACAAAGCACATGATGCATACTAACCCTTTCTGCGTGGCTCCAACCCAGCACACGATTAGTCGTAATGGCTTCGACGTGGGACGCACCTAGAGTCTTTCCTAACCCAGAACCCTCACAAACATCGTTTTATTTAGTTTAGGGATTAAAAAAAATTCGTCATCGCCTCGTCGCACTTCACAGTCTCTAATGACCTCGATGTCGACGTGACGTTAAGCTCAATCCAGTTCGACGGACCCCCCCCCCCCCCTACCACAAACCCGGTTTCCAAAATGCCATACCTCGTGATCCTCTTGGCACGGACGCTAATATTATCGCGCGCGCTGTTTATGGCTCTGGTCACGAGAACGCCTTTTTTTCCCCCCACCACAGCGCGTGATTTCACATGACTCGATCTCGCCGACTGCTCGCTCGTCGCATGACTGCCCGCAGCGCTCCTCGCGGCCACCGCCTGCAATAAAACACGTGGCAGCGTCACTCCACGGCGCCATTTTAGACATGGTATGTTCCTGGAACTCTTGACTACTAATAAAAAACATGCTGTTGCGCATGCATAACGCGGGAGACTCTTTATATTTGTCCAGCCGATTCAGGCAGCGAATTCTAGTGGCGGGCGCAGAAAGTATGTACCTACGTGATTCGCATCCAGAAATGTTGGTGTTTGAAAAGGGAATATTTTATTTATCAGTTGATTTGTCACGCTCGGAATTATTTTGAATAATTCTGCGTGAAATCTCGTGTCCGAGTTTCGTGTCATAAGTTTATCTGCAACATGAACAACATGAGAACACCTGAATTTCTCGTTACCGAGATTAGATGTTTACATATCACTAGAGAGTTCTGAAGGACTCACTCACGTTTTTATTTTTATTAATATATGTTTCAACTATGCTGTCAACACAGTTTATTTTACGCCATGTAAAAAGCCACTGTAAGACATCAAATCGATTATGCTTAAAACTTAAAATAGTTCTTATTGGTTTCCTATTACTTTCGTGACCAAAGTGGTACCTATTATAGCCATTTCGTTTGCTGTGTTTTTGTCTCGTTTCAACTGTTGTGCTGATTTTTTTTGGATGCGGTATTTTTGAGCTGTCATCATTTGTGGGGGGTTTTAATTTTGTTAGTCCATTTTTCTTTGTTTTTCTTTGTTTGTTGACCATATTCCTGTTGTGGAGTATTGTGTGGTGTTTATATCCTGACAACAGCAATTTTTTGCATAATTTGTGTTTTTGTCATTTGTGTTTTTTGTAGTTTCCTTCTACAGACATACATAAGCATAGAAATGGCGTATGTCCAAAAGCCTACATCAAGCCATGAAATATATTTTCGCAAGTTATTTCCACCAAGGGAGCTGAGGGCTACTCTGGTCATTGGCAAGAGCAAACGAGCTTTATCATACGGAGATGGGCTCCCAAGAAGCGACATGTGATCTTAAAGCTAGTTGATTATGAAAGCTACAGAGTTGAGGTAAACACGTCTTTGATTAGCTATGGTCGTTACGTGTGATTCACCCGGCTAATATTTGCAGTGATGACGTAATACGCGTTGGCGGGGAGCGTTGAAACGAAGTCAGTGAGAGCTGTGACTCCGAATGCAATAGACCGATTTGCGTGATCTACACTTTGATTTACTCGTGAGTGAGCACTGAGTGGTGCTAGTTGCGTGGAATAACTAATAAGTAGGGACACCTGTATTTCGCGATAACATTTCGTGTCAAGGTATTTCACAAAATACTGAAGCTTTTCTCCTGTGGTTATTGGCTGAGGTCGGTGAGAGGTGTCGTCCCGCTCTTGACGGGGCCAATGAGAATGTGGTCACCGTACTGCTGCACCCTCACAATTTGCCACGACACTTAGAAAAAGCTATAGTGTTTTGTGAAATACCTTGACACGAAATGAAATTGCGAAATACAGGTGTCCCTACTAATAAGTTACTAACTTTTGTTTTGGAGCCATTAATCGCAGAATGCCTAAGCGAAAACAGGTTATGTTATCGACCGAGCAGAATTTTATTGAAAATGTAGAGAAGTGTCGTAGGTATCGAATGAGACAAAAAAGTAGCCGGGAGAAATGAGCCAGTGGGGCAAAAGGAGACCCCAAACGGGGCGCGACATTTGCGCTCGAGCGAACATCAGCCGTCCACCTCGCGAGAAGCGACGGGTGATGCGGAAAATTGTTAGGTAATGGACGTGTACAGGCTCTCTGATGATTCTGATGTTGATGTGGAGTCATTCTGAGCCAGTGGTTGTGAACGATGGGCTGAGTTTGTCGCGATTTGGCGTCACAATTCACGTCAAAATATAAAGTAACTAATTTTGTTCAATTATTTATTTATTTCATACACAACATTCCTGTTCAGCCGCTTCCCTGTCAGCTGTAGTCCAAAAACAGCCTACGCAGAAATATTAATATGCTGTGATCGGGAATGATAAAATATTTTATGGTTAGGTCTTACATAAAGACTTTGTTTCTTGATTATAGAATATAAAATTTTCAATATTGAGGAATGTAATAAATTGAGAGGAAAAAAATGACTTTTCTGTTGTTTGTAATTTCTAGGTAGATCGATGTTTTTGAGCCTGAAATTTTCTTTTCTGTAGTTTTCATCAAAATAATGTATTCCGTTTTCGGGTAAAAAAAATTACAATACAAGAATTGTTAATAATTATCATAAATATTTATTTAGTTTTTGAATACATTTATGCCCCGAAATTTTAAATTAAAAAAAAATTCACATTAAATTCCATTCACGGGCTACCAGTTACAATATCTGTGTGGCCGCTACTAAGTGGTTATATCGTAAATAGCTTTATGTTTACTCAAACAATGCTCTGAAGTCGAAAGTTGATATTAAATTACTGTCAATGACATACTGATAGTTACTGTTTCACCAGTATGTAATATCTAATAGCTATACAGGAAAAGTAGCAATGTTTAGTTGTAATATTTCAAAGTAACTGTTATTTTCGATATTTCTTGACATGATGCCAATATGTGGCGGCATCTTGACACGATTTTAGTACAAAAATTTGCCCGATTCCTCTGTTAAAATTTTTTACGTCCTCGAATGTTACGTGGAGACCTCGACGGCTTGAACGCCCTTGGCGTCGTGGATTGCGGGTAATTTCTCGGTCTGCAGCGCACGGGGCAAAAAAAATGTATACAGGAGAAATATCAGCCACCTTCCGAATGGAAATGTAACTAACTAGACTTTTCTTGCGTGTTTGGACATGTGCTATCTCATTTCCCCAACTATTCTAAAGCCTCCGGAATCTATGTTTTCATGCTGAATAACTAACGATACACTTGTGAGCATTAATCTCTTACTTCAACACCCGCTCCGAGACCAAAATGGCTTCCATCCAAGAAGAATTTCCACGTAAATTCATGTGTTCTCTCATTAACTCATTTTAGAAAGTTATAGCAGCTTTGTTTTAGCGCTTATAATGAGTGAAATCTAACCAACAACCTTCTTTATTCTAGCATATTCTAGTAATTTCAGATATATATATATATAATATATATATATATATATATATATATATAGAGAGAGAGAGAGAGAGAGAGAGAGAGAGAGAGAGAGAGAATAACCTCCCGAAACAAGGAATTTGAATTCTCGAAGTTAAAACTGCGGCCATTGATTCTGCTGTGTTTCCTGGGTGATTACATTTTCACTGCCTTATCAGTCCATCGTTTCCATGTTGTGGGATTCGCCTCATTTCATTCCTTGAAGTGTTAGCCGTCAAGTACATACAGAATGAGTCAGACTTTGACTGACGAACTTCAGCTGAAGGTTTGTTTCAAAAAAATGATCATACCACTTGTATTTCTTAAGGTCAAAACTGCTTCCCAAAGGCTGTTATACGCTTTTTTTGTTGGAGATACACATCTGGTTTGTTGAAAATTTTAGATAAAGTACTTAAGACTGAACAACAGCATGTCTTCAACTTATTTTAAGTGATAAACTGTCACCGAATTTTGTCGGTAGAATTCTGTCTCATTCTACATATTGAATGCTCAAACAGAACTATTGTGCTTTGAAATCTTAAGTATCGGAAATAATTTTACTGTCTGTCGTCTTTCAAATAAGCAAATTCAATCTATAACAGAATTTATATTCCTTTTGTATCACGAGACCTTAAGGTTTTTCACGCACAACATGATTTCATAGTGGACTAGGTATCTATGGTCTTATATATTAACAAGCTTAGTAACATTTGTTTATTTAAAAGATACGAGCATTTGAAGAGTTAAGTTCTAGTGTACACTAACTGATAGGTCACTATAAGCTATGTAACAGCAAAAACTAGTATAATTTGAATTGAATATCTCATTTTTTGTGTTTAAAAGGATCATTCGTGCGTATCAGGCTATTTCAAATAAATAAGACCTTGGGTGTAAAAAGTGATAACCAACATTCTGAATGGTATTTAGAAAATCAGTAGGAACAAATTTTTAATGAAGTATTTTGTCAAGAACCATTATACCAAAAATTTAAGTTCAAGAAATAGAAACCATGAAATAATGTACACATCCCATGATCAACACTTCATAAAAGAATTTAATTTTTATGAGGATTATCACTATTTACACGGGAGGTCTTCAAATATCTTTAACTTTATTTCCTTTAAAACTCATTAAACTGGGTTGTTAGCGAATTCGTAAAAGTATAGGCCTATTTTTGTATGCATTATTATTTACGTAAGGAAAAATTCTATGAAACTAATTGAGGATATACTTTGACGGAGTAACCACTGTAATTTTTCCAACCACGGAAGCAATATGTGTATCAAGTGTAACAATAAAAAATATTCTAATTACCTGTGTGATAAAATTATACAGATATAATAATCAAATAGATTTGTTTATAACGTATTTTCAAAATATACTGATAAACGTCTCAGCGGTGCATCATTTGGGTTATGGTTTTCCATCTCCCATTAGTTTGAGTGTTCTTAAAAAAGTTATTTTGTCGATCCTTTTTTTTTTTTTTTCTTTCTAATAATTTTACTTTGTGGGTATGTGTTCTGGTTTGCTTGCACAGCAATGTCCAGTTCTTGAAATAAATTAAAATAAAAGAGTTGAATATGCAGTCCACCCGTTTCAAGCGGTTCAAGTGTCTACTCATTCTCACAGAGTATGGCGAATCATTAGCCGAGAACAACAACTCATAATGCGCAAATAATCAGATCACCAGCATTTGGCAGACTTTAGATCTTCTTTGACCCCATAAAATTGACATTTTGTACAATTATAAGTAAAAGTTCCATATCACGTATCCATGTTTATCCCTACGTCATGATGACGTTGATCCTGTAGTGCATGATGCTAGCAAAGTCGTGCTGTGCTGTGTTGCAGGTGGACGGCGCCATGACGACGGAGAGAACCCCGCTCGTGGTGAGCGAGCCGGTGCCCAACTATGTGTTCATGACCAAGCCCAACCGCGTGCACCGCAGAAGGAAGCAGCAGCTGCACTGCTGGCTCTGCGCGGCCGTGCTGTGAGTCCGCATTCCACTTCTTCCTTCGAACTGGCGACCACTCATCCAGTGCATGGCCGCAGATGTTACATGCAGGGGCGCAACAACTAAATTTCCAAACGGGTGGGGCGGGGGCAAAATACCTTTTTATAAAGAATCATCGATCCCCTCCCTATTGAAGCGGGGGGTCGGGGGGTTCTCCCCCGGTCAAAATTGTATTTCAAGGTGGAAAATGGTGCTATTTAAGCAGTTTTATTATCTAAAAATCGATTACACAGCACTTTCTTTGCCCCCGTTTGCTACCACTTCAAGGTTTCAGAGGGGGGGGGGGGTAGGGCAAAATACCCTTGCCCCACCCCCCTGTTGTTGCGCCCCTGGTTACATGGTCACATAGCAGCCGGGTGAAGTCATTTTTTGATGTGTAACATCTCAGCTCTCGGTATACGACACATGGTCGAAGTAATTTTGTGAATGGAACGGAAGTCGCACGGAACGGAATTGTGTGACCACGGTGCTGCCATCTGTGGCGGATGACGCGAACCAAAGTTCAGAGAGACAAAGGGAAACTGTACAGCAGCTAACTCTTTAGTGAATTTTAACAAGATGGGCAGTATTTCAATAAAATGCCTTGTCGAAAATCAGGTCCGAAGCTGGGGTTTAGTATTTTTTTTTCAAGTCTTTTTTTTTCCCCGCTTTATCGGAGCCGTTTTACTATGGTGTTTGACATTTCTTCCTGCAAATAGAATAATTCGATAGTCGAGTAGCTGCCCAGGCAGCGAATTCTAGCGGCGGGTGCGGAAACCACGTCAAGAAATTTAGTTGAAACACCATTGTGAAACTTCTATTTAGTGGCCGAAAACAGTTTGCTATTAATATGAAATTTTAGAAATATCAGAAAAGTAAAGAATATATGTCGCGAAAATACATAAAACATTTAATGGAATTCTTTTGTAGTGAAGCATCCGTAGTAGTAATTGTAATTAAATATTGATAATGATATAATCAAACCCGAAGAGTGAAGAACATCCTGTAACACAGATTGGCCGTGGTATCCATCAGATCGCTGAAAATACCGTGTCACGATATATTACTCTTTTAGGGCAGCCTTCTTTTCACAGACGAGAGAGCCAAAACCCGAAATTCCTGTTTTTTTTCCCCCGTATCTTTAATGTAGCTATCCTAACCAAATCAAGCGTCCACAATGTTTTAAAGGATTTATAATGTAGCTAACCTAACATAATTAACCATTAGTTGTCATGATTTGTACAAAATAAAATAAAAACGAAGATGTAGGATCGGGCGTTTGGCTCTCTCGTCTGTGAAAAGAAGGCTGCCCACACTGTTAAGTCGCTGACTCGGCCTGAGAGTGTATCTCGATAGCGAGTGAGCCGCGCTGTTGGGGAACCGACCGCAGCGCTCCGTGAGGGAGGTGGGCGAGGAGGCAGGTACGGCCGGGGACAGGCAGCTATGAAGTCTGGAACCTGTTATGCCGTCGCGTCGGAATCAGGTTTGTCGGAAGGCACCGCGGTCAGGCGGAATGCCGCTCCTCGGCGTGAAACAGCCGTCCCTGCTGTCGCCAGCGTCGCTGTGCGAGCTGGTGCCGAAGCGAAATGAAAGTCGGTGGCTGGAAAACAACCAGCACTTCGTGTTGTATTGCTTCCATACACTTCCACAGCTCTGAACTGCAAGGTTAACTGAGACAGAGTAAAACGGGGTGTGGCTGATTCATTGACACGGCCCTGTGTTGTACGTGAATACGTGTACGTAACAGGTAACATTTTCTATACAAAGTATAAATACGCTATTTTTTATTTTAACTCCATATATATACATGTGTATATGTGTGTGTATATATATACATATTCACTGTAACTATTTTACACTAATGTTTTATACATGCAATCGAATGATTTTGTCTTAGAACTGACGATTGAAACTCAAACGAATATCGTAGCTTCTCCGAGTCAAAAGTTACCTATACTAAATGGAAATCTCTAAACGCAGAAAAATGACCTCAAAATGGCGGCGCTTCCCCCCTCCACCACGCGCGTGCGTCACAGTCCTCACTTAGCGTAACAAACTCTTTGATCCTTTAGCAATCCAGTAATGTAATTAAATTTTGGATGGAGATGTTAGATATGTAGCTGCAACACCAAACTGTATCCTCCGATTTTGTTATCATTCGTTTTTTGAATTGCCTCCCACTATGGAAGCAATTTTAAATATGTATTCACGTCAAAAATAAACCAATAACTAACAGAAGGACAGACATAAAAAAAAGCACTGGTAATTGTAAAACTAACATAGTTTCTGTTTGTTATAGCTAACCAAAGTAAGTACAGTCATTCATTCAGAGATTAATCCACAGAGAAGACATTTTTGCCGCTGTAATGATGTAACTAGTCGTTCAATTAATTAATTAGAGACGGCGCATTCTTCGTGCACGTCTTCGCAACGGATTCCTGATTTTTCTAGCCGTAGGTTCATGAGAATGGCATCCCGCGGGACCGCCCTGTTACGTAACACCAACCTTGACTTACGTAACCACGCACCGGGAGGCCATCGCTCCTCCTGGCGGACGGAGGCTCCAAGGCACCACGTGCAGACTGGAGAGCAAGCCTGGCTCGGGAAGCTCTCCAGCCAATCATGCGTCGCCTCCGTTCGAGAAGAACAAAGGAAGGAGAAAAAAAAAACAGAAAGAGGCGCAGTTTGGGTCAACGCCGTAGATATTTCGTGTAAACGTCGGGATAAAATAATACGCCTGCACATAATACTTGGACGTTTGTACCGTCGCTGGCCGTGGTATGGGCCAGCTACGTAATCGCTAGAGACCTGTAAAATTCGCAATTTCAAATCCCTAAAGGATAGACTCCATGATCCTCTACGCACTCGCGCAAATTACATCTGCTGATTGGTTACCGACTCGTAACACCTGTTGACTGGAATGATCGTGATTCGCTAATTCTTCTGTTAAATATTTTTCGTTGGCCACGAGTCCTTCAGATAAACTGTGGCCCAATCACTGAAGCAAAATAATGTCAAAATTATTTGGACTCTATCCTATCGCGAAATGAATCCGCGAATTTTACAGGTCTCTAGTAATCGCTTTGCGCCTTTTTTTAATTTTTCATTTCCTTTTCGACGCTGCCGTAGTTCTCGCATTCTCTCGGCACTGGACTTCTTGGCCTTTTTTTTCTTTCCTTTCGACGCGAGCTTACCTCTGGCTTGCTTTTTTTATGATTCCGAGCACATATATGAGTCATGAATCATGTTCTATTATTTTGTAATTTTCAATTAGTACCGATTTTCACTTATATTCCGGCAAATATTTTTGTCTCACTCTGGGTCCTAGTAGTGCTACCACAAGCTCTCACAATGACACTCGAACCAATGTCCTGGCTAGACGCGTTTCCTCGCTTCATAACTTTATCCAAAGCTAATTCGTGTCAATCACGAGTATTCGCCTACACTGGTACGATGACGTCACAGGCGAAACAAACACGTGCAGACATGATCTGTCCGTTGTGAGATCGACCATTGTTTCACGCATTATTAGTCTTGTAGTGATTAGTGATTCAAAACTGACAGTATTTTGTCACGCAAATCACTATACGAGCGGATAGACGGTTTCACTTCAAAGATAATGCCACAGAATGTAGTATCCAGAAATTGTTCACAGAATTTCCAGGCCCATAAGCGAGCTTTCTTTGAAAGATTCTTGCATGGAGGAATGTCGATTTTAAATAGTTTCACGGGCATACGCTATTGTTGGTTTTTCTTTAACTGTCATAGAAAAACCTAAAGAATGACAACATAGATGAATACGTAAACACACGAGGAAGAAGCCAATAGCAGCTGACATCAAATTACTTCCACGGATTTCTCTATACTGTTTAGGCATGTGTGATAACCAGTTAAGGCAGTAATAGCGTATGCCCATTAAATTATTTTTAATCGATATATAAGAAGCGCATTAAACATAATAACTGTCGAACAAGGTGCAATGGTGACGAAGTTATTCCTGCAAATACTAATTTGCCTGAAACCTGTCTGTAACAAGTATTGAGAGGCAGAAAATTATCTTATGTGGATTTGGAAAAATGTTTGACTGGAACAGTCATCATTTTACGTAACACTTTAGAAATGAAAAGTTTCTCCACAGTGTTTAATTTTAAGCGGTTCCAAAAATTTAGTTATTTTCTTTTAAAAAAAGAACTTACTCCTACACTCGCTTGTGACTTTACACAATTTGAACTTATTTATGTACTCACTGAATAACATTTTCAGAGTAGATAAGTAATATCCAATACATTGGTTTAGGAATTATAAGTTATCTATTAAAAAAAACATTTAAATCTGAAATACTTTGAGTTAAAGAGGTGTTTTAAAATTTTCCACAACATCACTACATTAATTTACTAATATATGTGCAGTAATGAATACATTTAGTCTTTAGTTGTATTTTTGCGTACTTCACAACTCAAATGCAGCACTATTAAGCGTGCGCTTAAAAAGAGTTTACTGATAAAACATTTTAAAAACTCTTTATATGCCAAAAAAAGTCATCTTTTCATAACTAGTACTTTCACTCTTCAGTCTTATTTGCAACTTTTTTTTTGGATAATCTCCTATTCTTTTATATCTACTTTTAGACCTTTAAGACAATTATGACTTTTTTTTTGGTCCAGGACCTAACAGAGCTTCCTGTAAACCTGTTAATCTACGTAACATAAAAATGAAAAAAAAAAAAATGTTTTGGGTCTGTAAAATTGGTTGCACAACCTAACGTTCGAGAATATCGCCAAACATTAATCAAACACGTCTCTATAACTGCAAGACATGACAGGCGCTGTACAAGGCCAACTAAACTCACCGCATTCCTGAGTTATGCAATGGGCATCTTTATTTGGCGCAGTTACTAATTGAAGAAAATCAACTGCCACTTCTTGAGTTAAGGGTCTTGATTTAAAAATGATGATTTAACAATTAATTGTCAGTTACTTTGAAAAAAATAATCAGTATAAGGAATAACTATGCCCCTTTATACGGCGGTGATGTGAGTGTGTGAAAAGACTGCGAACCAAGGGCTCTCAAGTGGTGATGTGATGGTTCCCGAGATACCATTCACTCGTGCAAGAGATGACAGATAAAAATTTTGTTTTGTCTTTATAATGCTTTCGAGTAGTCGGCTTACAGGCTTTCCAACAATGTCACTCTGCATGCGCATTAGCGTAATATATGGCTTAGCAAATAATTTATGTAATAATGAACAGAATCGAAGCTGACAAGCTTATCTGGCAAACAAAGCGGATCTTTTATTTAATTTTTTTGGTCTAGCACTCCTTCCAACTGATTTGTAAAATGAAAAAGCATTAAACTTTTAAACGTAAATAATATATATATTAATCCACACACTTCCAGCTTTATACATTAGAGTGTAAAAGTAATCCGTGGACAATTTTCAACATGTCTTTTCGTTCGTTTGTTGAATGGATGATTAAGCGAGCGACGGTTTATTGACGTTGTGTTACATCTGTTTGGGGTATTGACAATATTGACATGACAGTGCAATGTACACTTTAGCCTAATTTTATACTCATAAAATAATGTTCCAGTTTAAATTGTATTATGGCAGTTTAATTTAGACTATTAACTACAAGTAATACATCAAATTGAAGGTAAACTAACCTAGTGTTTCTTACAAATGATCAGTATGTACACCTTTATTTTTACGGCACACATCCAACCTAAAGTCCAATTCTTTCCACACTTTGGTTAATACGTCAGGAGTAATGGAAGCAATAGCCTCTTAAATTCTGTGTCTCAACTTATTAGGTAGCTGCGGAACGTAGACACGATATTTTATAAAGCAACCAAAGGAAAATAAATCGCATGGCGATATGTCAGGTGAGCGTGGAGGCCAGAGAAAAAGAGCTCTGACGTCTCGACCATTACGATCAATCCAACTGTCAGGGACTTCGACGTTCAACCACCTTCGTACAAAGAGATTCCAACGGGGAGGGCTGTAATTACATATTCACTCTTGGCAAATTGCTTAGCACAAAACGCTTAACGCTCATGAGTCGCCAATTTACGATGGGGGCGTTGCATGGTTGAAAACAACAAATCAGTACTCGCTGTTTGAGTTACTCTTAGATTGTAACCCTGAACCAAAACTCTGCGACTATTACAATTATTGACACTTTTAAAATTTACAACTGCGAAATCCTTTTATGGACACAGTGTGTAGTAGATACAATGTATGTATATGCATGGTGAGCAGAGAATATTTATGTACAAACAAAGGAAACTTAACAAAAAACTAAAAGTCTGTCATGAGGACTGTCGACAAAAGTGAAAACTTAAAATTTTGTTTTTAAATGAGTAATATGAAATCATTTCTACGTCAAATGTACGCAAGAAAATGATTTTGCTATTATATCACTAGCATGTTGGTGACGCGAACCCATAAGTTTTGCCCCTACCAATTATAATTTTAAAACTAGAAGAAATGAAGTTTTTTCATTGAAAGAATAAAAAATTATTAACTTAAATATAAAAACAATCAACATTATCTCTAATAAATCAATAACCTGACATTTGAATAAATTCACATCGTAAATAAATAAACAAAAGAAAAACATAACCTCAACTTAACTACCTACTAAAAAATATCCAACACTCGCAATATGTACCACACAATGACGTTAAAATTTCCTTGGAAAATAAGAATAAAATTAAAAACTTGTATCTTTAAAAATACATTTACATACAATTATGTTTTATCCTAGAAATATAAAAAATTAACACGTTACGTGACCATGTCGATGACGACTTACATGAATTTGCTCCCTATCCAAACCTTCCTATAGAAGTTTTCACTTCAAAAAAATAATTGGTTGTCTAAAGTCGGTTTACGGACGATAGTTTAACGTGACGTCATAACAAAACATTGATGAAATGATTGCATACTTTTATGAATAAAATGGAATCATTTTTATTGAATTATCGCTATTTTGTATGGATACAAAAAGGAGTGAAATTAAGTTTACAATTTAATTGATAAATTTACTTTTATTTGCACTCATTAATGCAAATATGTTTATAACTTTAACGAACAGATTATTTTAACTATAACTTTTATACATGTTTGCTATTTAACTTCTTCCAATCTGTGTTATTCTGTTAAGGATAGGACGATGATAGGAAAAGTAGGGAACGAATGGGAGTGTTTCAAGTTTAATGTGCCTCGAAAAAGTCAAATGGATGGTTGTTCCAATCGAGTGGAAGAGAGATAGATGCGGCGCAAGCGTACAGTGAGCGTAACGGGACAAAGTGTAACGGGAAAATGAGCGTAACGGTACAATGAGTCATCTTTTTTCGGGCGTGCAGCCGGCGTTCATCGATTTATTAGACGTTGTCACGTCAAAAACTTGAGTCGTAGGAGTTTTGAGCAGCAGCGCCTCCTCGAGCTCGGCGAAGGCAGCGGAGTGTCTATAGTGTCGTCGTCGGTGTCGCAGGACCGTCTTCACGGTCGCCATGGTGATCCTGGTGTCCTTCTACAACAACCACGTGCCCGAGACGGACGACTTGAACCCGGCCAGCCCGGCGCCGCCGGAGCTCAACACCATCATGGCCCTGCGGTGGCCGCTCGCAGGTAACCGCGTCCTCCGCCCGACGAAGCGGTCGCGCGTTGCGGGGGACGCACCGCAACGCCGAAACACCACAACGCCGAAATATCACAACGCTGAAATACCAAATTGACCACAACGCCGACAGCTATAAAACTGCTGTGTACCACAACGCCGAATTACCACAACGCCGAAATACACTAACACCGAAAAATGTCATTGCAGCACTGCCACAAAGGTTAGGTTAGGTTAGGTTAGACTAGGTTAGGTTAGACTAGGTTAGGTTAGACTAGGTTAGGTTATATTACGCTAGGTTACGTTAGGTTTTATAACGCTAAGTTCGGTTAGGTTAGGTAAGGTTAGGTTTGATTGTGGTATTTCGGCGTTAAGGTACACAGCAGTTTTCTAGCTGTCGGCGTTGTGGTCAATTTTGACATTCGGCGTTATGGTATTTCGGCGTTGTGGTAACGACCCCTGAAAACGTAAACAAGTTGTGGCCTCTTCAAAAACAAACACTAGATTTAGTTGCGTACTAGAGCTGTTCTGGACATCAAATATGTATGTATCACCAGGTCATTATTTTATATTTACGTTCCGCACGTATAAACTTTCCGACGTTATGAATGGCTCAACTTTAACAAAATTAAAGTATACACCGCATACTTGCTGCATAATTATCTGACATAGTTGCATTTTTAAAGGGGAAATCCCCGAGGCCCGGATGAGTTTCAAAATTGTTTTTAATGATCGAGTTTATCCTGGTACGACGAAAATTACAAGTCTACTATTAACAGAATCATAGAAACCCTTACCAGTAATGCGATACGCACAAATCACATTTATAATTTTGGCCACAGTTGTTTACTTTCTTTATATACACACACACACACACACAGAATGATTTTTGAATTCAACCGAAAACTTCTGCTGCAGGTTCATAACGTCAAAATAAGTTGAAAACATATTTACGACGTATGGTCTAAAGTGCTTCCCAATGTTGGTACACGTCTCAGTAGTTGGTGCTGAACCACATTTGTTTTATTGAAAATAACACAGAAAGCATATAAGATAGAACACTTAACGTCTGGATTAATGATAAATTGAATGAAATTCATAAAAAAACCACCGTGAATTTTGCATCTGTAGCATAATTAATTTTATTTTAATAATAATTGGGGGTATACGTAGTTAGAAACACGCACACAAAAAAAATGTGTTACGTCCAATTAGTTTGCGACAGAGATAAAATCCGCGGTCGTTGTTAAACATTATTCAGATGCCCGGTGACCTGTCTTAAATACTTTGTTTATTATTTAAATTTTAAATTGTCGCTCAGCCACAACTTCAAAGACGCACACCAGCCTTGGGAGGCACCACAAGTCGTATAGAGGTTTAAACTACTTCTGTACCGAGCTGAACCTGCAGCTGTAGCGTGAGGGAGGAATGCCGACGTGAGGGTGGTCCGCAGACAAGCCGGCCGCCGCGTGGGCCGGGGAGGCGGTGGACGCCGCCAAGCTGGAGGCGGCGGTGGAGGCGGGCAAGCAGGCGCTGCTGGTGCGCCAGGGCATCGAGAGCGCCGCGCCGACCCTCAGCGTCGCCTCGGCGTCCTTCCGCCACCAGCGGTCCGTGCGCACGCTCAAGCGCGCCGACCAGCTCGCCAAGGCCGGCTACATCCTGGGCGCCGCCACCAGGGCCATCGTCATCAGGTGGGCGCCTCGTCGACACGCCCTCATTACCCCTGGTGACACACCCTCATGCCCCTGGTGACACACCCTCATGCCCCTGGTGACACACCCTCATGCCCCATCGTCACGCTCTCATGCCCCGTTGCCACACCATCATTCCCCGTCGCCACACCCTCATGCCCCGTCGCCACACCCTCATGCCCCGTCGTCACGCCCTCATGCCCCGTCGCCACACCCTCATGCCCCATCGCCACACCCTCATGCCACGTTGTCACACCCTCATGCCCCGTCGCCACACCCTCATGCCCCGTCGCCACACCCTCAAGCCCCTAGCGCCACACCTTCATGCCCCGTTGTCACACCCTCATGCCCCGGCGCCGAGCGTAGCCGTTCTTTTAGCGGGATTGAGCAAAACTGAACTTTTACAGAAAGTTCCTTCCGAAGTAATGGTTTGTAACACTGCAACAAAGATATTGCAAATTTTTACAGCACAATGGCTATGGTTTTTTATACATCTCATAAGTATTTAAAGCTAAAAAAAAAAGAGTATTTCGAACTGAAATTGGCGCATAATTTTGTATTTTAATCGATGTTTCATTCAAGCATAACTCATGTAAGCCATAGAAAAAATATTCAAATATTTAATAACTTGATTAACGGTTTACAAATAACTTTAACTATTTGAAGTACTGGGACAACACAAAGTATAAAATTCCTGGGTAAGAATATGAACACATTATTTATGCGAACACTATTTTGTTTACATTCCAAATATTATTCCTCTGAGTTTTTGTTCATTGTCAAAATGAGCAGCGTCAATATCCATAAGTCTATAAACATGTACTATCTATAGAATAACGAAGGTCATTAAATTATTTGTAAACAAGTATTTTCCATAATATTAAGTTTAAATATTTTAACAAGTTGCAATTATTACCTTCCACTACGCAAAATTAGAATTATTTACAAAATTTGCCTGGAGTGATTTCGAAAAAAAAAAATTGTGGAAAACAGAAATCCGGATAGACTGACCGTGGTGCGCGACTGGGTATTTGTACTTGCGAGTGCGAGTTATTTTACCTCGGTCACTCCGAAAATGTGGTCCTCGCATGGTGTCGGCCTGTGATTACAGCTCTCTCTCTCTCTCTCTCTTTCTCTCTCTCTCTTTCTCGTTCTTTCTCTCTCTTTCTCTCTCTCTCAGGGGCGGCACCAGAGCAGGTTAGCAGGGCCTCGCCCCGCCCATTTGTTATTGACGCATATGTTTTTCATTAAATTGTAGACACCTATAACGTGAACATAATTAATTCTAATTTTAATAAGGCTATCAAAATTTCAGATGGAAAAATCAGCAAAACCATTGTGAAAATGTAAGTTCTGGGATAGCTTAAACACGTCGTTTTCAAGATTTTTTTTTTTTTTAAGTTTCATAATTCGCTTGATAAGAACCCTCTCCCAAATACAAGGGCTCTGCAACAGAAGTAAATGGTCCAGGGCCCCGAAAAGATTATAGCCTCCACTTCTCTCCTTCTTTCCCTTCCTCCCTCCCTCCCTCCCTCCGCCGAATATCCACCCCACCTGGGGCGGGGCGAGAACACCTCACAACCCAAAGGTCGGCAAAGGACAGTCTGTGTTTCCTGGTGGGGGAGCACGTGATATGCTCCGAGCTGCCACTCCCACTGGTTCGACCGGTTGCGAGGCGACCGTAGGCTCAAGTTTTCCCTGTCCCTTGTGTACAGAGAAACCCGTCAAGTGGGTGCACTACGCGTATCCGTTTACACAGGTCGATACTGCCTTACTTACAGACTTTGCCATTGAGCTACTAGCACAGGTAACATAGTACAAAAATCCCTAAGGGAAAAAAATTGGTTCTTTGATGAAGCTTGGGACAAAATGTTTATATGAATAATTGAAAGAGTCCATAAATAATTATTGGATGCAAGGTTTTTTTAAGGGGAGCGGGCAAATGTGGGTTTTTAAAACTGAAATGTTAATTTAAATTCAATTTAGGCAAGTGACGCATGTTTTCTTAGTATATTTTTTTTATGTCGGATCGAAACTAAACCAAAGAAAGACGATATAACCACCTTAGAAACAGTTATAATAATTTTAAATACATGTAAAAAGTGAGGAGATGTAAGGAGAAACAGGTGGAATGTGCCAGTGAAACTGTAATTACTCTCAAACAACTGAAGTGCATTTCTTTTTTTTTATTCTGTCATTCTTTCTGCATATTTTTTTTTTACTTCGTAAGTTAAATACTGTAAACATCGCTTTAAAAAAATAAATTTTGAAGTTATACACGTTTGTGATGACTCAGAGACTTTAACAGTAAACACCGCAATTGAAAATGCTCAAGTACTTCAACCTGCAGTTGTTAGTCTGGATACAGATACAAATGTGCTCATGACAACCCTTTTCCTATTGAGCGAAGTGGTGTATTTACTGTAACCAAAAAACGAGACGAACTAATCAGAGACTACTTTCACCAACATCCTTACAACTTCATTATTCAAACATTCACAACACTACTATATTGCTTCCCATTTTTTTTAGTAGTTGTGACGGCAATATTTGTATTCAAGAAAGGTAAAAAAAAAAACTCTAAAAAATTCTGGAATCAGAGGCTGCTATGGAAAAAGTTACATAAATTTTAAAATCCAGGGATTCAACAAAAATTGAATTAAAGAATCTGCAGAAACTTTTTTTTGTACCTGTACGGCGAGAAAAATTGTAAATGATCTCTAAACGAATGGAGATACAGACTGTTTCAAAAGTTTTTGAAAAATACAGGTAATAAATTGTAATCCCTTCCCCTACGTCAGACAGTGCAGCTCAACTCTAATATAGATGTTATTTCCATGTACCGTTGTACCTTGGTAATAAAATACTACCTGTGTGTGATCACAGATGGACACGACAGGGTAAGAATTTGTTACTGTCCACTAAAATGACATTAGAAGCAGCCCCTGAAGGCAATCTGAATTTGGTATAAGTATACGCAGAGGCAATTATTGTTCTAAATCACACTGCAAGAGCAGGAAGAGGGATTTGCATACCTCGATGTGGAACATGAAGAACTAATGGTCATCAACCCTGAAAACTTGATTTCTGAAGGTGACTCAATGAAGGAGATGATCAGTGTACAAGGATATTTTTTCTTGATAATTGCAAGTCATTTCCATTAATGTGTACTTTATTGCAGTACTTTTTATTTATCACTTAAACTGTTTATTACTTACTAGTATATTGATTCATTACTTCATACATATTTTATTACTTAATGGTACTTCCTTCTATTAAACTTTAGTTGTTCAGTAACTTTCGTTCACTTCTTTTTCTCTCCTTTTAGTGGTAAATCGTTAAAATAAATAATATTTATTTATTTTCTTCTATACAAAAAGATCATAATGTTTTCTAGGGTGGTTGTAAAATTCATATTTGGTTTACAATCGATCCAGCATCAAAATATACTCCTTAAACATGCATCACTTTCTTGGATTGTACCAAAATTAGTTTTTCAGTTTCAAAAACTTACTTTTCTCTGCCCTCCCCCCTCCTCAAAAACAAAAATACTTTCAACCTATAATAATTTATGGACTCTTTTGATTCTTGAAACTTTTTTGCCTAGGTTCATCAACGAACGAATCTTCAGTTATGTATTCCATTTTAACTGAAGGAAAAAAAAATTGCCAATGATACTGACTTGAAGCTGTAAATTTAAATACAAATTTAAATTTTTATGTTTATTTTGTTATATTTTAAGAATCCCCTCATTTTATGCCAATTGGCTTGGAGGTAGACTTAAGTACTTTTTTTTACTAAACAGAAAGGAAGCAGTTTATGAATATTTCCTACTCCTCCGGGAATAGAACACACGCCTTTCCTACCACTTTTCGGCCCCCGAGCGAATACCGCTGCAAATGAGTACGTGTTACCGGTACTTATACGTGTGTAACTCAAACATAGTTGCAAATCTTTGTCATTCACTTTCATAGAAAAAAAACATGTTTCACTGATCTGGTTCAATTTTTCTAGTATTTTATTTAATTTTCTGTTTAATTATATTTAGGTACTTAATGAGGGAGTTGCAATTAACGAATTTTAGGAATTCATTTAACTACGCCCTTAGCATTAATTTTTCCTTGTTAACTCGGTGATTCCACTCATTAAACGCTTCCTCTAAAATAACAGTCCCATAGTGTCTGTGGTGATAGATATGAATGATCAGTTAAAAATTATTATTTTCTTCACATTAAAATGACCTACCTCATCAGTTCCCAATAAATGGAATGTATCCGGTTCGTTTCAGAAGCTCCAGCTGACACAATCTCTCATTTCACATTCTGCATACGTAAATGTGACTCGTTATCTAGGTACGCATAAGGGCACAGCTTGGTTATAAACCTTCATTGGAAAAGTTTATAGACACAATTTATATCACTAATATTCACAATAAATAAATTTTGTTAATGATATGGACCAGTATTCAATTATATATCACTAACATATAAGATTTAAAAGCAGATATATTATGTTTAGTTGTATTTAGCCTTTTTTTCATCCTGTGAAAATTTCGTTTCATGGTGCGCGCCTAGACAAGTATAACTTCAAAAATTAATTAAATTAATTATATTGTTTCTCTCAGATGTGTTATTTCACCTTGGGCCCTACCCCACTCTAACTTTCACGTATCTACTCATTCCGTCGCCGGGCAGTGAGGGATTGTCATTGTAACTATCCAGTTATCTGTTCTGGGGTGGAATTGCTTCTGCCCTAGCAATATAGGTGACGGGGAAACGGCAGGGTTCACACAATGAGACATGATCTTTAAACTTCCAGGCTATGCTCAGGCTGTTTTCTGTTGGTGAGAGATTCACAACTCGCGCTCCCGTTGGGTCTTTCGCTTCGGAGGACAACTGGGTCTCGTGGCAGCCCACTTCCCGCCGAGATTCTCAGTGATAACTTCTGGCAGCTATACTCGATGATCCAGCCCTGTGTGCATGTGCAGAGGATACTTTATTCCATTAGAGCTTCAAAACGTAGGTCACCAGTGGCTGCAAACAAATAAAAGATGGACAGATGAGAAGAGGAACACTGTCCTTGTCCCAAGCCCATGTTGTCAGTCGGTGGAACGCGACCCTGGCCGTCAGGTCGCCAGCAAGTGGGAGGTCGGTGACCCTGTGACAATAGCGGCTCCAGGAACACCTCTCGGGCGGGGCTCTCACACACAGGAGGATGCAGTACATTGCCCTTGGGATATTCACTAAATATATGGTCTCAGATACTGAAATTTAGTATTTTCGTACAAATCTAGATTGAAAGAAGGGTTTAGCACACACACTGAAAGAAATTTTTTGTATATTTTACAAGGAAAATCCTCGGAAACCCTGTTGCCAAAGAATATTAGTTGTAAAACTACAAGGCAGAGCTTTGTACCATGTGCGATTTTGCAAGGCTCTGCCTTGTAGTTTTGCAAGGAATATCCTTGGCAACAGGGTTTCCAAGAATTTCCCTTGTAAAAGTACAAATTTTTTCTTAGAGTGCATTAACGAAAGTATTCCCTGCAAAGAAATAAGAAGTAAGATTTGGGTTCGGAAGGCGCTGTCGCCCCCCTGCGCCCTTCCTCTTGGAGCCGCGCCTGCCCCGTGACCGCTACGTCTGACGGGCGGGGGGTCCTCGCGCTGTTCCAGCACCGACAGGGACCGGGTCGGCGGGTCCGTGGGCAAGGGCCCCACGATCCACGCCGACTGGCTGCCCGAGGACGTGTGCGCCGACGGCCCGGCGGTGCTGCCCTCCTGCCAGGCCTCGCCCTACCGGTCTCCCGACGGCTCCTGCAACAACCTGCTGCACCCTCACAAGTGGGGCGTGGCCATGCGGCCCTTCAGGAGGGCCATGCCGCCCGACTACGCCGACGGTGAGTCTCGCGTTAACCTCTGCCCAGGGTGTCCACAAGGAAAAAAAAATATTTCGTACCAACTTAGGCGAGAAAAAAGTAACTAGATATGAAAAAAAAGTACTAAATTATAATTTGTTATGGTTTTTTTTAACAATTTAGGAACTTATTATGACATTGCAATGCTCGAACTTAAATATCACACCACACACACATACATTCCATAGTTTTTTAAAAATAATTACCTGCGCTTAATAATAAAACATATTGGAGTTACTATAATATTACTATATTAAAGAAAAATGTACTAGATCTGTACTAGACCACTAAAAAAGTTATAAAAGTACTAGATCCAGTACTAAAGTACTAACTGTGGACACCCTGCCTCTGCCTTTGTTCTCCTTCCTAACGGTCACTCGTTCCGTGTTGTGCCGCGTCATGGTGTTTCTCACCCGAGGAGATCTCTGTTGAGACCCTGATTATTGGTAGTTTATAGCCAGGCTTGCCGTCGTTATTCTGCCAGACACCATTAAAACTGATTTTAAAATTATCAAATTATTTTTATTCTTACTAGAGTGCTGGCGATCTTTCTTTCAAAATATTATTATAAAGTGACAAATTGGAGTAAAAATTATAACTTAGCTATTCGTTATCCATCCAAGCACCAAATGAATTAACTGGGGAAGTACTGGATATGATATTATCTTCCAATTCAGAATCTATTTTGGTGCTAAAATAATACATATCCACTATCTGTATGCATATTTTAGGCATTTATATACTAATTACAAGTAGCATCATTGTGGGCAATCGTTTATAAAATTGCTGTGTGTGTCATGTAGCATACATAGATGCAATTATATTTTCCATAAAAATCACTACAAGTACCATTTAAGCTAGGACGTTCCTATTGAAAAGATAAGAGAAATTTTAAATATCAACTGGAGGAAATTTTTTTAGTGTTTTGGTAAATTAAGTACAGCACTCATTATAGCACAGTATAGATTGCTTTCAGCCTTTAAGATAATTCGGAATTTTCGGTTCGGGCTATATCTGGAACAATAAGTTCTGTTGCGCTAGTGAATGAAAATACCTAACAAGTGTTTTTTTTTTAACAGCAGCAACTGTCAAGGAACACTACTCTCGAAATGACAAAAACCATGAACGAGTGTAGGTTCTGATCTAGCAGTTCTGGAAGTACCTCAGACAAGATTGTTTCTACGCCAACAAAAGTAACAAGACACACGACAGTGGTTTCATTTGAAGTCTGCTTAAAAATTTCAAATGAAATTATTTGTTGCTGTTTAGACGATTTTTCAACATATTTAGTTCAAGTGCAGCTCCATAAAGGGGAAGCTGGTGGTGGTGATAGCTCCCCTCTGATACTCAAATTCATGTTTTAAACTTTTCATTAGATGATGTATGAAACATTCAACTTCAGTATGTGAGACTATTGATTTGAAAATATCCCAATGCCAATCTGTCATATTTAATATTACCTATCATTGAAAGATTTGTGCAATGGGAGTGCATGACTTGATGTAAGCTTTTGGACATACGCCATACGCCAAAGCAATGGCGTATGTCCAAATGCTTACATCAAGTCATATTCAATGTCATGTTTTGCAACTGGATCCTCTCTCTGTACAGAAGCCCCTAGCGAAGATTCCTCGTGGTGCCGTCCCTGAGTTAGTTGTTTGAAATGACGATGGACCGCAATGGGATGTGTGTTTGTGGAGTGCTTGCTGCTGGACGGGCGCAGACTCGAGGCTCGGGACAGTGTGTCTTCATCGCGGAGCGTGTGCCGGCAGGTGTGTCGGCCCCCCGGGTGGCCTCCGACGGCGGCCCGCTGCCGACGGCGCGCCAGGTCAGCGTGACGGTGCACCGGCCTCTCTACCAGAACGACCCCGACTTCACCGTCATGCTCGCCGTGTGGGGCCAGTTCCTCGACCACGACATCACCGCCACGGCGCTCAGCCAAGGTCAGTCTCACCGCCTCGCGCGTGCGGTGCGGTCCCCCACTCCAGTCTTCTGCGCACGGGACCGAACATACGGTGTACAGTCCCCCACTCCAGTCTTCTGCGCACGCGGCTGAACATACGGTGTACAGTCCCCCACTCCAGTCTTCTGCGCACGCGGCTGAACATACGGCACAGTCCCCCACTCCAGTCTTCTGCGCACGCGGCTGAACATACGGCACAGTCCCCCACTCCAGTCTTCTGCGCACGGGACCGAACATACGGTGTACAGTCCCCCACTCCAGTCTTCTGCTCACGCGGCTGAACATACGGCACAGTCCCCCACTCCAGTCTTCTGCGCACGGGGTTGCGTTGACTTACGATTTCCCATCAGAAGTGTTTACAAATGATAAACCAACATGTTGTTAAAATAAATGAAATTAAAGTAGTAAGTTGTTGAACAAGTAACTTAATAGCTGAATACTAACTGCGCTAAAACTCTGTCAAACATCTACCTTATAACCTCTACCACGTATCAGTTGCGTCCGCCAGGACACGCGAGTTTTACTGCTCGATGTTGGACTCGGAAAATTTCTACTGTGAAACTTGCCAGCGCGATTTTTCTCCATGTTTGCTCTAAGGACATGGTTAAAGACGAGTTGGATTGGTTTTAATTTTTTGAGGAACGTGCCCATCATCATTTTAACGACTAACCGATTGAACGATTCTAATTAACAAGTGTGTGTTTTTGTGGTTAGTACGTACTGATGGCTATCATCCCCAAGGCTGCTCTGACCCTAGCAAGCTACAGAATCTTCAAGCTCAAGTGGCGCAGTGACAGACAATGCTAAACGATAGATTGATAAACTCTTAGTACTGACAGCACCGAGAAGGCATACTAATGCAGGAATTTGATAAGTTTAAGAAGGGTAGTTCCATTCTCCTTTTTATCGCCCCCTGTGTTCTAAAAACTTTAATCCACCTTCAGCACTGATAGGCTGATAATAGTAGATCAGTATGTATTTGACTGAAGGAGAAGTGGTTAGTAAAGTAAACATTTTTTTTTACTTTATTTTCTATCAGTTTTGGAAATGATGGCTATTATACAGGCTTTATGATGGAATGGTTTGCAAATTATACGTATAGTACGTATCTTATTTCGTGATTATGTAGCTTGGATCACTACTGCTCCGTCTAATTGAACTGCCAAAAATAGTTAATGCAAAGAATGACTCATGCAAGCGTTTGTTTACATTTTTATTAGAAAATACCTGCTATTTCATTCAAATGTACACATTTTAAAAAAATTCTATGAAAATTGTACGTAAGTTTGCTTAACCTTAACAATGTTCCATATGTGTGTGATATGGTACATAATATTTACTAATAACTATTTCAATGTTGGGACCACAAACGCATTACTGCGCAACTTGTGTGAACATTCTACCACATGTTCATTGTACGGTTTCGCACATCATGATTTTATTCCCGGGTAGCCTATAATGCACTACACTCGAAAAATTCTCATTGTGCTACTTCGTGAACTTGCTTATGGGAAGGATAAAAATTATTTGACGATATTAATGTGGCTAATCTAAACCAATCAACCATTCACTTAAATTTTTAGCTACGAAAAGAACCAAAAGTTTCCAAAATTGCAACGTTTGAGTGTGTATTAAGGAGGTAATATCTCAAATGCACACATCCTCAGTTACACGCTCAAAGATCAGCGTTCGTGCTTTCATCCCCCCCCCCCTTTTCTGACAACCCAACAAACAGTAGCTGAGAAAGTTTTAACTTCAGTTATCTGATATTATCTACTGTGACTGTGAATTATAATTGTGATTGGTAGGTACAAAAATTTAAACAGGCAAGTAAAGGAGGCATTAGGAACATGACCTGGCGTATAAACCAAAAATACACATATACGCAAGTAGAGATGTATTATTTTTAGAATTCGCTTATTAATTTTAATTTCGGTCTCGAGGCAGGTTATGGAAATGTCCTGACCCCGCGGGAAAATTATGTCGTGCCCTCCTTCTCGGCGAGTAGAGAGCCAAGTAGACCGTCTCAACCCGTTCAGCTGTTGGGTAGGAACCCAGACGAAACGAGACCTGTGCACCCAAAAGGATCTACGAAACCCTAATGTTGTCACTTATCGGACTGCCTGTCTGTCTGTCAAGGGCTTCTAATTCGCAAATTACATAAAAAAAAATAGAATGTTGACGTTCTCATAAATTTTCAACAGCTTTAAGCCAACATATAAAATCGTGCTTGAAATTTTGTACATTTTTTTAAGAGGTACTTCATGCATTTAAAATTGGTGTCAGAAGCCTTTTAGCCTAGGCATGTGGGTATAATTGCTACAGAATGGTTGAAAATACTGCATCTGGGTAGTATTGTGAGAGTTCCTTAAAACATTCCAAAAATTAATAGGTAATAAATCTCCACTCTGGCAAGGATACGCAACCTGATTCGCAAAAGAAAACATTCAGTTGAAGGGTCACAATGTTTACCTCACCCAATTAAATATGTGCCACAATTTTCGTGACCATTGGAACTGTAGAGTTAGACTTTGTTAGAATATAGAAGGCAATTAAGTATTTGAGGTCTTTTTTACCTTAACCATCGCCACATATAAACACCCGAAACAATAAATTGTGGAAATGGTGCTTGACCACGCCTGAAGATGGTTTATAAGTGTGAACTAGTATTTCCGACGTTAAACATAGTCACTTCCATAAAATACAGTCCTTTTAAAACTGATTCCACAGCGCAAACACTGCATTTAAGCCAGTGTTTCAGGTGTCCCACACAGGCACAGACTATCAGCTGGATCATGTGCTCAGAAATAAAATTCAGTATTTTTTTTCAAATGGTTTCTTTGGAAACCAAATGTTGTAACTTTTTACTACACATGGTTATGGTTATTTTTTGAGATAATACTGAATATTTGTTGCGAAAATTGGTGTCTAACTTAATATTTTAATTGATGTTTCTTTCAAGCTTTTTTATACGGTAAAATATATAACATTCAATAACTGTATTTTATTTTATTATGATTATTATGTACACATTTAATTCTGGAAATTTATTCAGGTTTACGAATAACTTAAACTATTGCAGATACTCGGACAGCACAAAGCATAAAAATGCCTTGGTAAGAATCTGAATCCAGGTTTGCAGTGATACAGTTATTATCTTTGAAAGATTTCTGCAACGGGAGTGCATGACTGGATGTAAGCTTTTGGACACACGCTATTGCTAAGCACATGTATGTCTGTATACGAAAACTACAAAAAAAAAACCAAAAGACAAAAACCCAAATTGACAACAGCAATTTTTTTTGCTTAATTTGTGTTTTTTTCTTTTAGGTTTTTTTGTATTTTTTTTCTTCTAGAGACATGCATGTCCTTTAGCAATGGCGTATGTCCAAAAGCTTACATCAGTGCAATGGGAGTGCATTACTTGATGTAAGCTTTTGGACATACGCCATTGCTAAAGCACATGTATGTCTGTAGAAGAAAAACTTTAAAAAAAAAAAAACCAAAAGACAAAAACACAAATTTGACAAAATAATTTTTTTTTGCTTAATTTGTGTTTTTTCTTTTCTGTTTTTTTTTTTTGTAGTTTTTCTTCTACAGACATGCATGTGCTTTAGCAATGGCGTATGTCCAAAAGCTGACATGAAGTCAGTGATACAGTTGTGTACAGGGGCGCAACAACTAAATTTCTAAAGGGGGGCAATATACCTTTTTATAAAGAATCATCGATCCCCCCTATTGAAACGGAGGGTCCGGGGGTCCTCCCCCGGGAAAATTTGTATTTCAAGGTGGAAAATGGTGCTATTTAAGCAGTTTTACTATCTAAAAATTCATTACACAGCACTTTCTTTGCCCCCGTTTGCTACCACTTCAAGGTTTCAGAAGAGGGGGGGGGGGCAAAATGCCCTTGCCCCCTCCCCCCTGTTGTTGCGCCCCTGGTCGTGTGCATGCACGATGTAACCGTGTGTGTGTTCTACCCTGCCCTCAGCGGAAGGCGGCAAGGCCATATCGTGCTGCCAGAGCGCGGCGGGCGTGAAGCAGCACCCCGAGTGCTTCACGGTGACCCTGGGCTCCGGAGACCCCTACTACAACCAGTGGAACGTGACCTGCATGGAGTTCGTGCGCTCCGCGCCGGCGCCCACCTGCCACTTCGGTGAGTTTCTCTCTCCTCTCCTCTCGTCCCTAGGGCACTCGCCACCGCGGCCGGTTTCCATCACAACCTGCTAGTCGTCAACGGAACCGAGAACTACCGGTACTTTCGGTACTAGGTAACTTTATGTAAGATTTTGGACATACGCCATCGCTAAGCACATGTATGTCTGTAGAAGAAAACTACAAAAAACCCAAAAGACAAAAACACAAATCAAGCAAAATAATTGCTGTTGTCAACAGGATATAAACACCACATAATATTCCATGACAGGAATATGGTCAACAAACAAAGAAAAAACAAAGAAAAATGGACTATAGAGAAGGAAAAAAATAACCCACAAATGATGACAGCACAAAAATAATTGAACAGAAAAAAATTTAAAGGTGCTGAAGTCGATGATTGAAGTAGCGACAGTTAATTTTTGAAAAGATTAAACTAGTTTAAGTGTTACAATTTTATTTTATTACAATAAGTATCTAATAACGTGACAGATTTACTGTCAATCTTTAACTCTGAAGGGGAAAAAAAATACTTTTAAACAAATGTTCGTTTTAACGCATGCAAAAATCACATAGTTATTAATTTAAAATAAAGTTTATTCGTTTCACAATAGACTTCAAAGGAAAAAAAGGTGTCGTTACGTAAAGAATGCCGGCGCCACAGCCACAGGCACACGGCAGTCCGAGCACCGACCGGCGACTGAGGAGCGCTTGCGTCAGACTCACTCCCCTCCCCCGCCCGATGATCGCCTCGCCAGAGTCCCGAAAAGTACCGAAATAACCGGGAATCCCATTTCAAATTTCCGGCTCTTTTACTACATCAAAAGTACCAGAACCGGAATTTCCCGGTTCTGAACCTTAACCTCGGACTCCTGTCCAGCATCCCCGGGGTCGTGCCTCTTTAACGAAGAAACTACCTGAAACAAATGAAGACTTCTTCGTAATTTCAGATAGCAGAATCTTCGTAAAAAAAAATCTACGCCTTACGCCAACCTCCTAGTTCCATGCTCCACAGTAAACAGGGTAAACGGGCAGGTGCTGTTGACTTAACCAGGTTTTGAATGTTGTTTTTTGTGTTATACGTGTGCCCATGATGTTGAGGTAAGAATCGTCTATGAAAACAGGTACATCGATTTTAAATCGATTGCGTCTATGACTTCATGTGTGGTCTCACAAGCCACGTTGATTTATTAATTTTTTCCCATGTCATTAATATTTTTGTTTTAAGTTCATTTCTGTCAGTTTATTTTAACAATGCTGTTGTTCTGTCAAAAATATACAAATGTTACATAATGGGTGTAAAATGTCAAGCAAGTTTTTGTAAGTTTTAACACTTTCGCGACATTTTTCAGAAATTATATCACACCAAACATCGTAATAGGACAATATTAGAAACTCTGGCAAATTATCATTGGTGAAGCGGACACTTAATTGTATTGCTTTCAAGCTATTTTGCACTCCACGTCGCTAGATGCCACTACAGTAACTAGTTTCACGCACTTAAAAACGCAGGTACACTCCACACCGCCAGGTTCGCTGACATCACTTATTTCGCGTATTTCTAAAGCCCTGTCATGCTGTCAAATTTCCACTCCCAACACCTTCCAGTATGTTATGTCAAATCAAGTTGGAGGGTATAAGTTGTCACCAAAAAACGTTGCTAGCGCATCCATGTTTGTTTGACAAATTGGATGACTTCAGTTTCAATCAACTATTTTGCATATAGGACGGGTTCTAAGGTGTATTGGTGTTGGATGCAATTGGCCAGTTAAAATCGTGCCTAGAGAAAACGGAAATTACATCAATTTCCGTCACAACTGTTCTGTAAAGTGACGAAATGCACACGGCCGATTAAAGAGTTTATAAAAATTAAATAACGAACATGTAGGATGCGAAAAAAATTTATGTGTAAAAATAAGATACTGTTTCTGTGACTTTAAAAAGTTCACTGAACATTCTAAGACGAATATTATTGTGATTTAAATCTATAAATATTCAAAAAAAAATTTAATGCACAAGTATAATATGAAACAAGTTTAAAAACATTTAATTCAGCACTGTGTTGCATTAATCAAATTTCTAAAATTTATATTAAAATTTAAAAGCTTGAGATAGCTGAGACTGATAATAAACTTTGACAGTGCGACAAGTTTTAAAACACATTTGAGGATAGCTGTCCAAAAATGTTTGATGGAGAATAACGTAAGTCATTCTACATCCAACACTACCCCACCAGCTCTGTTCGAGGAAAACATTCGTCAGCGTGGAAGGGCCCCGACCAGTTACAATATTTGTTTGTGACAGATCAACGAGTGGAAGAGAGAGGTTTGGTGTTGAACCAGTAGCTCACTGAAATAAATTTTTGTATATTTTACAAGGAAAATCCTTGGAAACCCTGTTGCCAAGGATATTACTTGTGAAACTACAAGGCAGAGCTTTGTACCATGTGCGATTTTGCAAGGCTCTGTCTTGTAGTTTTGCAAGAAATATCCTTGGCAACAGGGTTTCCAAGAATTTCCCTTGTAAAAGTACAAAAATTTTTTTTGAGTGATAGTAGTGGTGACGGGTGGCTGAAGTGGGCGGTGGTTCCCGCTGGCAGGTCCTCGGGAGCAGCTGAACCAGGCCAGCGCCTTCATCGACGGCTCCGTGGTGTACGGCACGACGGAGGCGCAGACGGCGAAGCTGCGGGCGGCGCAGGGCGGCGAGCTGCGCATGTTGGAGACGGTGGACGGCCGCGAGCTGCTGCCCATGTCCTCCGACCCGGACGACGGCTGCAACCAGGCGGCGGAGAGCGCCAAGGGCCGCTACTGCTTCGACTCGGGTGCGTCTGCCACACGCGGTACCTGCGGGTCGCGGCGACCACCTGCAGGGCGCGGCGACAACCGCCTGGTCGCGGCGACCGCTTGCAGGTCGCGGTGACAACCTACAGGTCGCGGCGACCACCTGCAGGTCACGGCGACCACTCGCAGGTCGCGGCGACCACCTCCGGGTTGCCGCGACGCCGAGCGTGTGCCCTTCCAACAGTTGGCACACGCTCTCTCTCTCTCTCTCTCTCTCTCTCTCTGTCTATCTCTCTCTCTATCTCTGGTCGCCGGAATGGTCGATGGAAACCAAAAGACACCATCTTTGAGTAAACAGCTTTCAAGTCATAGCTATTTTCGTCGCTTGTCTCCGTTTTAGGCATAGCGCTTAATTTCATTTAATGTCTGGAGCTGACAAAGAACTGGCTTTCAGTATTGAATTAATTTTTAATATCGACTACAACTGTAACAGCATTATCAAATAATTCACTATTTCACGTTCTCAGGAAATGTAATAATGTGTGAGCTTCATCAAAAAGAACGTGAATTATCACTAACAAACGATAACTGAGAACTTTTGCATCCAAGAAATATTTTGTTTTAAGCTTACCTTTTTATTTATTCATTCATTTTGACATGAACAAAATTCAGTGCTAGGTTGGTTCCCTTTTTTTTTTTGTGTGTTTCAATTGAGTAAAATATATTATATCATTTTTATTTGACACTGAATATATTGCAGTATACTACAAAAAATTATTACTAAGGTACATAACGTAAGAATACAATAGAGTATTAAAACGTTCTAAAACCTATCTACACACATTATAAGTAGAGACCTGAAAAATTCGCGGATTAATTTCGTGTCATGCTAAAATTCAAATAATTATACCTTAGTGCTTCTTCTGCCATTGGTCCACTGTTAATCTGGAGGACTGAGGGCCAATTAGAGACCCTCACTCATAGAAGTGTCGAATCACAGGTCAACCAGTCGAGACGACTCACAAGTCAGCAGCCAATGAACAGGTGGCATTTGCCCGAGTGTGGAGAGGATATCGGAGTCCATCCTGGAGGTCATTGACCCCGCGAATTTTCCGGGTCTCTAATTATAAGTAGAGACATGTAAAATTCGCGATTTCAAATCCCTAAAGGATAGACTCCATGATAATCTACGCACTCGTGCAAATCACATCTGCTGATTGGTTACCGACTCGTAACGCCTGTTGACTGGAATGATCGTGATTCGCTAATTCTTCTGTTAAAGATTTTTCATTGGCCCAGAGTCCTTCAGATATACTGTGGCCCAATCACTGAAGCAAAATAATATCAAAAGTATTTCGACTATATCCTATCGCGAAATGAATCCGCGAATTTTACAGGTCTCTAATTATAAGTATAGACCGGAAAAATTCGCGATTTCAATGACCTATAGTATGGACTCCATGATCCTACGCACGCGGGAAAATTACATCTGCTCATTGGCTACTGACTCGTGTCGCCTGTTAACTGGGACGCTAGTGATTCGATACTTCTTTGGTTAAAGGTTTTTCATTGGCCGAGTATCATTCAGATAAACTGTGGCCCAATCACTGATGCAGTAAAAAAGCAAACGTTTTTGGATTCTAGACTATCACGAAATGAATCCGCGAATTTTGCAGGTCTCTAATTATAAGTCATCTTATGTAGTGCGAGTGTGTTCCTGGTGAAGTGGTGAGACGTGTACTCCTGGTTGCAGGCGACCCGCGGGCCAACGAGAACCTGCACCTGACGACGATGCACCTGCTGTGGGCGCGCCAGCACAACCGCCTCGCGCGCAAGCTGGCCGCCCTCAACCCGGGCTGGACGGACGAGCGCCTGTTCCAGGAGTCGCGCAAGATCCTGGCCGCCCAGATGCAGCACATCACCTACAGCGAGTTCCTGCCCATCCTGCTGGGTGCGTGCGCGCCTGGCTGCCCTTCCCCCGCCGCGCCGCGGGTTATCCCGGCCACGTTCAGCTCTCCTTGCTGCCGATACGATCCGAGTCCTTGAACACGTTTAAAAAAAATTGGTTCTCTGTAAAGAGTCGGTTCACGGACGATAGTTTAACGTGACAACGTCATAACAAAACATTGATGAAATTATTGCATACTTTTATGAATAAAATTGAATCATTTTTATTGAATTATCACTATTTTGTATGGATACAAAGAAGGAGTGTAATGAAATCTACAATTTAATTGATAAATTTACTTTTATTTGCTCTAATTAATTAAAAAATGTTTATTACTTTAACGAACAGATTATTTTAACTATAACTTTTATACGTGTTTGCTATTTATAACTTCTTCCAATCCGTGTTATTCTGTTAAGGATAGGACGATGATAGAAAAAGTAGGAAACGAATGGGAGTTTTTGAAGTTTAATGTGCCTCGAAAAAGTCAAATTGATGGTTGATCCAATCGAATGGAATAGAGATAGATGCGGCGCAAGCGTACAATGAGCGTAACGGGACACAGCGTAACGGGACAATGTGCGTAACGGGACAATGAGTCATTCTTTTTCGTGCGTGCAGCCGGCGTTCATCGATTTATTAGATGTTGTCACGTCAAAAGTTTAAACAGATAAAAATTTGTTTTAAGTATAATAGTTTCTAGTGTTTTATTATTACTTTGTCTTTTGTTTCTATTATTTATGTTAAATCTGCACGTGCTTTGGTTAAATTAATGTTTCATAACCTTGAAGTGCAATCTCACTGGTTGCCGTTTGTCATCGTTTCCGCGCGTTGTGGAAATTGTGAAATGTTTCGTGAGACTTCTCCGTTTGCGTGATCCGTCTCCATGCCATTGCAGAACGGGCCTTTTTTGGCCGGGGTGTTTACAAATCACGAAAGAAAAAGCAACACGCAAAACGTTCAGAAATTACATTTAAGAGTTACCTATTTATAAACTACGAAAAAGCGCAACAGTGCAACGCAAATGTTGTTCAACTTCCAACGTTCTTGCGCTTTGGCCTGCGTTTTTCGACGGTCATGTTTGTATAGAAGTGTTCCGAAAACTTGTAAAGACGCAGAATTTGTGTTATGTTATTTTTATTATATACCTATGACATGTTTACACTTGTTAAACTCTCACACGTTTTAAAACCAAGTGATTGACAATTAATTTTGTTTTCATGATAAATATGAATTAATCCCGGGTTAAAAATATTTTTTCTTCTGTTTTAATTTTTTAAGTTATAGAATGGGTGACTTCTTTCGACTTACGTGTTTTAGAAACGATTTTGACTTCCTTGAATGAGGTGTGTTGCGCTGTTGGGTCGTTGCGTTCCTTGCGTAGTTTATAAACCCAGCCTAAAAGCTCAGGACCTATAAGGATGACACTGGCTGGCGCACCACATGTATCTTCGCCTCTATACGCGCCAGGCACCAAACTGGCGTGCTGTCTTCGCATTGGTAACATGCCTATATGGGACTTTAAGTTGTGACCTTGTAATTTTATGCTGGAAATTTATACCTAAAAACACCCGTTTTAGCTTCTTTCACTGTCCAAACACGCGAAGCCATGAAATTAAACTTGTATAGAAATATGCAATGGCTTTTCAATGCCATTCGTAATCAGGCGATGATAATAACTCTCGAGCGGTCTGTAAATGTCGTGCACGCCGTCTGGCGACCCAGAAAGGCGACCATCTTAAGGCCCAGTCTCACATGCCAGGTTGGTTACTTCATTTCATTGTCATTGCCTTTTTAGTTGAGGATTTTCGCTATAAATTCATCTCGATAGTTCAATTGCATTTTATCTTTGATATCGATTTTTTTTCAGCAGACATTTACTGAATTAATATCATCTAACGGTGTTAAAAATCCACACAAGTAGGCTATTCATAATCATCATTGCGTAACCTTTCACGTATAGAAAATAAGGTTGATTAAATTTCTGGTGAGAACATTTGTGACCCGGAAACAAATGCATATATATATATATATATATATATATATATATATATATATATATATATATATGCTATTGAAATGAGTTTACACGAAGAGTCCTGAAACAGAAGTAAAGTCAAGGAAAAGGCACGACCAACTCTGAGTGTCAGACTGAGGGTGCGGTTACGCGGGACCTGAACTACTTCAACTAAACGTGTTCGACTTTAGCTTGCGGTGACACACGGCCTGGACATGTTTCGTTCGAGGCCATTCAGTATTAAACCTAAACAGGTTGGCTAAGTAGTTCAGAACGACATGTCTTCTGCATTACCCTCTGAGTGTCTGTTGAGTGCTGAGAAAATAAACGGTCTTTTGCGATAAAAGAAAGGTGGAGAGTGTTCCTGGCACAAGTTCGTGTAATATTTTATCTTTTTTTTATGCTGATGACGTCTTTTTACTGTTTCATCATCTTCTGCCTTGTAAGGTGTCTAATATAATTAAATAAAAGCAATGCATATATTTTCCATCTCTGCTTACATTACCTTAAATTACCTTACATTACACTTTAAAAAAGGTTTCACTAATAAAAAATAAATAGGATACACAACACATTCACTCGAAGACAGTAGACATTCAGTTTTGGAGTTGAACACACTTCATACCAACTCCATGTAACCTTACACTTTCGCGTTTGTAAACTGTTTACTTAAACCTGTTCGCCTGAAGTAGTTCGGCGTTCCGTGTAACCGCGCCCTGGGACTTGAGGCCGTGTCGCAACCAACGCAAGACCACGAGGACGCAATACGCAAATAATTGAAAGGAAAAAACAGTCGTTTATGAACGCACGAAATTCGCAATACGTTCACCAACACTACAATTTGAAATTGTAAAACTCCAGAAAAAAAAAACGTTTTCCTTGGGCTTCTATAGACAGTTCACGTTTGTCATGAAAACGCGTGAAATTCAACAAGCATAAGTCCTCATTTTTCAGAGTTTTCGGAATACTTCACTTCTTGTGTCATTTATAAACTTGTATAAAATGCTGTTGTTTAACTTTTTGCGTCTGGCGCTTCTTGTTGCGTAGGGAAGGGGGGTTTGCGATTCTTGCGTAGTTTATAAAACCAGGCCAACCTCTCGCGGACGATCAGTTCAGTGTAGACACATGCATGACGACACAGGCCTGGTACGTTTATTTGGGGAGGCGCTGTCTCAGCATTTTCCTAGGGTGACAAACCGTAGAACCGTGGGAAAACCGAAAACCAGGATGTTCGGGTAGGGATCCAGCGTTTCATCACTGCGCCGCCTCGCACAGCTTGAGAGTCCATTCTCAAAACTCCAAGAAATAAGCAATTTGAATCAGCAAATCCATTTTAATTGAAAATTATTTTTCTAAAGACTTGTTACCGGCTGGTATGCTTCATTACAACCCTGTCCCTAAAATTTTTAAACTAACTGGAACATTTGTAAGATCCTCCGTTATTCCAGCTAACTTACGCACTTAAACTCTAAGAATTACACAATCATTACATTTGAAAGTATATTTTAATTCAATCAAATCTCGCTGATTTGAAGCAGTTTAAAGTTTTCGTACAGCACATTGCAATAAATTCATAAGCATGCCAGAAATTAGAACTTCCTTTCGGAACCATTCTAATGTCTCAAACGATAGATAACCATGGCTCCTAGATAACACACTGATTAAATGGGAAAATATGGATTGTAAGATAACTTTCAAAACTCGTTTGCATTTTAGTAATGGACGATATATATATATATTGTGAAAGGTAAATTAATGAGTTGATTCTCTCGCAAATGAAGGACAGCAAAAAAACTAATTAAATATGCGAATTATTAACTGAAAACAAAGGAAAACTGACAAGATTGCCACTGGTCAATCGTGCTACCACGTCAACGCCATTTATTTTCCAAAACAGCACATCTCACTTTTGAAGATGTACTAGTGTTGAAGCATGTTCCGATACTCGAACGCGAAGGGCAACTTTGGGATGTTTTTATAAGTTACTAATTGGTTTAAACTCGTTTTTATCCCCAACTTTGATTGCTGAGGGATTTCATTTTTGTTCGAATTGTGGAAAACCAAATCTTCTTCCAAAAATTTTAATTTTTTTTGGGGAAATCTCTTGCTACATTTTGCGCCTTTAAAGAGTTATTAAGTATCTAACAAACAAACCTAATACCTGTGATTTTTTTATGTATATTATTATTTGGGACTGAAAAAATTTGCGGTTGCAATGACCTCTTGGATGGACTTCATGATTCTCTATGTATTCGGGAAAATTACACCTGCCCATTGGCTAATGACTTGTGACGCCTGTTAACTGGAATGCTGGTGATTCGGTACTTCCTTCGTTGAGGGCTGTTCATTGGCTCTGAGTCCTTCAGACCAACTGTGGTCCAATAACTGAATCAGAAGAAAAGATAAGCGCATTTGGATTCTTGCCTGTCGTGAAATGAAACCACGAATGTTTTTTTTCGGTCTCTATCGTGGATTGTATTTCTGGGAATTATACACTCTCGTACAGAAATAACTTACATACATAACATTCATGGAAGAAGTTGGTCTTGGTGATATGAATAATTTGGGTATCCATCTGCAGCCAATGTTCGCGAAAGAAGATGTGTAATTTAACGAGCTCCCCGGTGCCAGTGAAGTTGAACTTGAGCTTTCCGTGTTCCAGGGAAGGACTTGATGAACAAACTGCACATGTCGCTCAAGCCGGTGGGCTACACCTACAACTACAACTCTTCGGTCGACCCGAGCATAGCCAACAACTTTGCCACGGCTGCATTCCGCTTCGCCCACACCTTGCTGCCGGTAAAGACTTTTCTATTTTAAATTTCCTTACCTACCTAAAACTATGTTTAATTTTTAGGAGTCCGGTTTAGAGCTGGGCCTAGGTGCGTCTCAGGCCGAAGACTGTGCCCCAAGTCATGCTGGGAGAGTGTCGCACAAATGTGGGGCTGGGTGGACCCCTGTGTCCAGGACCCGGGCCTGGAGGGGGCCCGGGCCCACCCCCGTTTATTTTTATCTCATTCTGTGAAATAAATATACATACTCGCTGTGGTTATTTTAAAGTAAAATAATTTTATAAATTAAGCTTAGTTTGGACTTATACAATAGTAACCATAATTTTACCCTGTGTTTTCAGGTTAAATAATATTCTAAAAAATGTGTAGGTAAGAAATAACCATGCACTTATAATGTAGCACGTGACTGTAAAATTGTGGGGGGGGGGTCCCCCGTCTACGATCCTGGGTCCAGGGCCCGTAATAGAATGTGGAGGCCATGCGCATGCATCATGTGCTTTGTGCGGGGATTGGCCAGCCATGGCAGCGATTGTTGCCATGACTAACTCACTTATCTTGAATCTAGATTACATCTGTGTTAAGCTGGGCCCGGGTAAAACCTGCACAGATACTGGTGGGAACCCTGGGCACATACACGCAGGCTGCAATTTGCATGCATTGATAGTGTAAAGGAATACAGGAGACAGAGGATGGTCTGGATGAAGAGATTTGAAAGGAGAGACGGTTGACGGTGGCGAGTGACTTTAAGCTCCCCATAAATCCTTCGGTTGCCTTCCAGCTCGCACGAATCACGTCAAAGCAGTTGTATTTAGGAAACTGCTTGCTGGCTGGAAGCGATTCCTACCAGTTAAGTTGTTTGACCAATCGGCTCAGTGGATTGTATCTTCTGGCTGGTGAGTCAAGCAATCAGGGGTTCGATTCCCGGATGGGTCGGGGATTTTTCACTTGTGGAAAAATGTCCTTCCTATATATACATTTTCATACTTTAGCAAACAATCATGCGTAAGTTTGTAGAGTTTCGCTATTAATCTATAAGGGTTAATTCTCTGAAAGGATAAGTGGCATTTTCCCTCACAGAAAAAAAATATTTATGATCGCTATAAAACATAGTGTAACAATTTACCTCAACAGTAGAAAAATAATCCTTCGCAAACAAATTGTAAAACATTTTTTTTGCACAAAGTATACAAACTGTAAGTTCAAAAAAACACAGTCAGGTGGAAAGTTAAAAGTGTGTGTTGTATTCTCATGTTTATCATACATTGGCTGATTCCGAACACCTCCTTAAACCAAAAAAGAAGATTAACCCGAAGGATTCCTGATATTTGTTTCATAAAACTTAAAGGGTGTTAGCCGTTTCTGTTTAACTTCCGAATAGTGGCAAGCATGGGCTTAAATCCCGGAGGGGGGGGGGGGCAGCCTCCTCCCCCTGGAACTAAGCAGCTCCCTTGCCTCCTGCCCTTACAAAAGCGTGACTGCGAAACGGGGTTGCTAAACGTAAACATAAAAACTATGTTTTTATGTAAAACTTTTATATATTATTTTTTTCCGCTGATTGCATGTAATTAGGCCCAAATATGGAAATTATACCACATACAAGCATCCTATCTTTTTATAACTTGTGTCATTGAACCCCACGCTCAGACTCCCCTCCCCCCCCCCCCCCCTTTTTCCGGTTGTGAATACTAAAGATTTACGGCCCTGGTTGCAAAGATTATTACAGAATCCGCGATTCAGCCTTTCATGAAAGGTCGAGTCACTGGGTTCCTTTCATGCATCCTAGCGACCTTTGAAGGGTTTGTTGCTTAGCCAGCCAGTTCCTGTCTACGCCCTTTGATGTTTGTCTTTTCTGTGCAGTGATTTACTTGAACGAATCAGTTTTTAAAATTGCCTGAAATTGGAGTGTGAAAAAATGTGTAAACGAAAACAAAAATTACTGAATAAAAATTATTTCCTCGTTGGTACACCAAGTTGTGTCAGCGTCGAAATATTTCGGATATATTTTCTAGTTTGTCACTAAATGTAGCTTTGAAACTAAAATATCTTTGGGTTGAGGCAACATCGGTAAAGGGCACATATTTACTCTTCGTAAACAGCAAACAATGCATTTATTTTGTATGTGTTCCACAGCAAAGTATTGTAGAAATTATTCCGTTCTAACAGTAGCGTTGAAAATATTTTACAAAGAATTTTTTTTAACATTACATTTTTCTTTGTTTATTTTTAAAAGTAAAAAATTTTGTGGTAATTTATTTTTGGAGGCACTACGAAATTATTTTATCTTCATAGAAAAATATTTGGCATGGTAAACACTTGCATAACTTGTTGTGGCGACTGCGAAACGTTATTTTAGGCGCATATTCTAGTGATGCTGGAGAATATAGTAGTATATAGTGTACCTTGTAAATTTGAAAGAAAAAATATCGCTAACACGTCGCATTCATGTGGCAGGTATTAAGAATTCAATAACGACACCTTTGCAAGACAAAAAAATATGAGCACCGAGTCGGTTACCACTATAATATTTGAGGTACCATCTCCCACAATCTTAAATCTCTGTATAGTTACCCCTACACTTATATTTTTTTTGACATGGCAGTGTACCTGAGCCGGACGAAATTACGAGAAAAAAAATTCAATTTAAACCTCTCTGGGATAACCAAAATAACAGACACACGCCACTGACATTATTCAAACAAAGTCCACTGCGTGACTGAATTGAGCATATCATCAAGTATTGTTTTCGAATTCACCTTATATGTAAGGCACGTTTTCACTCGACATGGTGATTTTTTATTATTATTACTCTTTGTTTAGGACTACTATAAAATTCTAACTCTGCACCGCCCTAGGTATGCTAATTACAAAGACTTGCGCGCTTTTTTACAGCCGTTATATTACACTAGGTTTACATCTGATGAAAATATGTGTGATAATACAACAAAAATTAGATATATTGCTTAAATAAAAAGTAATTAAAATAAAGAAGGGAGAAAAATGAAACTAGGGTGTGGCCGAGCCTTAGGGGAGAAAGAGTGTCTGTCATTTAGGAATAGCTGACAGTAGAAAGGTTGAGCTGGAAGCTGGGGAGTTTTCTGCAGTGCAACTGTGGATATTGAGTCTTCCTGGACGCAAGAGCTCGGTTCCGGACAGAGGACAGATTATGGCCCGTCTACAATAGCAATGTCCTAAACTGTGTCCGAAGGACACTCGTCGCTGATTGGTCCACGTGACCCTCTGACGTCATGCGTCAAGTGGGTGAAGGTCCGAACCTACCTGGTCCGAAGACATTCGTCAATTTGAACTTTTTGTCCCAACCTGTGTACTTCGGACACAGAAAAAGAACAGAACACTCACGATATTTGAATTTCCGGTTCCCGTTTGAAAACGTGGTGTTTGCTTTTGTTAAATATCTGAATAAATATATAATATTGAACTCCCACAACTTTCATAAGTTCAATCTCAACTACAAAGCATCAAATTAATAAACAAAAACATTTGGTTTGGCACATTTAATGCGCTCTGGTGAAAACTTTAGAAATCAATACATTCGGACATTGGACATCGCAATTGTGGACAGGGCAGTTTTCGGTGAGACAATGTGACGTCACTCACATTCGGATAAGGACACGGACCACGCACAGGTTCGGACTATTGTAGACGGGCTCTTACCCGCTGGCCGTCACGCTAGTGTGTGGCGAGGCTGAGGATGTCTCGGAGTTGTCGACGGGTGCGAAAACGGAACGCGCCGCGGCTCGCACCGTGCGCTCGTGCGCGCGCTGATCGCGGGTTGTTGTGCCGCTTGTCCGTCCAGGGCCTCATGAAGATGCTGGGCAACGACACCAAGAGCGAGTCGTACGTGGAGCTTCACAAGATGCTGTTCAACCCGTTCAGCCTGTACGTGCCGGGGCAGATGGACTCGACGCTGCGCGGAGCCATGGTCACCATGGTGCAGAAGTTCAACCCCCACTTCACCAACGAGGTGAGCCCTGCGCGACACCGACAGTCGATAGTTATGTTGTTCAAACTCGCTAATGCCCAACTGGTGGCCCATGACATCATTTCTTAAGTCCCACTTTAAAAAAAAACTACTGAGCGGATTTGAATGAAATTTGGCACACAGATAATTTATAACCTTGATTAACACATAGCACACATATTAATATGAAATTCCACTCCTAATGTTGTTAAAAGTGATAAATTCATTTTCATAACAAAAAAAATTGGTTGTCTGTAAAGTCGGTTTACGGACGATAGTTTAACGTGACAACGTCATAACGAAACATTGATGAAATGATTGCATACTTTTATGAATAAAATTGAATCATTTTTATTAAATTATCACTATTTTTTATGGATACAAAGAAGGAGTGAAATGAAATCTACAATTTAATTGAAAAATTTACTTTTATTTGCACTCATTTATTCAACTATGTTAGTACTTTAACGAAGAGATTATTTTAACTATAACTTGTACCTATACATGTTTCCTATTTAACTTCTTCCAATTTGTGTTATTCTGTTAAGGATAGGACGATGATAGGAAAAGTAGGAAACGAATGGGAGTGTTTCAAGTTTAATGTGCCTCAAAAAAGTCAAATCGATGGTTGTTCCAATCGAGTGGAAGAGAGATAGATGCGCGCAAGCGTAAAATGAGCGTAACGGGACAATGTGCGTAATGGGACACTTTTTCGTGCGTGCAGCCGGCTTTCATCAGTTTATTTGACGTCACGTCAAAAAAAAACAACTAAAATGTTGTATACTCTCGTGCATTAGCCGCCTGTGTTTGTATTTAAGTTTTTAATACTTAATTTAATGGTAATTATTCTTACATGAAAAAATATATATTTTTTAAACACTGTGTTCAAAATATTGCCATGCCACATATTTTATTTACTGGTTACGCCGCACAATAATACGACATTAAGATTCCTTGTTAGAAATGTAACATTTATTCATGTGTGTTTGGCCCTCAGATTAGTTGAAGAATAACATCTGACCCTATAATAAATGATTTAATTGAAGTTTTAAGACTTAATTGTAAAGTTTGAAATGCTACTGAATCTGATTTTTTTTTACATATGCCATTGCTGGTTGCACTTTATGTCACAAGAAACCTCAGTAACGGACAAAAGAAAAAGATGACTGTTCAAAAACACACAAAACAAGCCCAAATCGGTCGATGTTAAGAGGTAAAAGCATAGACAGCACAATTATTTCATGGAAGGAATATTGTCCTTGTTGTACTTACTGGATTTTGTCAGCACGCTGTGCCCGTTCTTGCTGAAATATTATCCTAATTCCTTCCAGGTAATTTTTTTTTGCTGTATATGCTTTTAACTTCTGACATCGGCTGATTTTTGCTTGTTCTGTGTGTGTTTGCATATTCATCTTTTTTTGTCCGTTGTTGGGGTTTCTTGTGACACACAGGGAAACCAGCAATAGCGTTTGTCCAAAAAAAAATCAGCTTCCCCATTGTAGCTTGCTACTTGAATTTTTTTTGAGTTGTGAAATCAGTTACAAATATTTATTTTTAATTCTAGCAATGTTCCCCATTCGTCATAATGCCAAGTTGTGAGTAACGGTATCTCGCTATGCCACAAGGGTCCTCGGTTGCCTATACCAGCTGACATGTCATGCTGATGTGTGTTCGATCTCAACATCCCGGCACGAATTGATGTTATGAACGACTGAGTTGGTGTCCAAGTAGTGTGGAGCCCTTTTTTAATCTTAGAGGTCCCGCGATTAACTTGTGCGACGTAAAATCCCATGAAACATGCAAACCGTTATGCCAAGAATGATTAAAAAAACTTAGATACTGCGCACAAAACACAAAACTCTCGGAGATTCCGAGAAAAAAAAGGAAACATTACCAGGAAAATACTAAGTCCACCGTGTTGCGATAACTTCTCGTTTGTATCTGCACACCGAACACCCTCACGCATAGAAGTAGCTTGGCTTCTGGGTTGTAGCCGCATCCTTGGCGAATAATTCACCGACGTTCCGGTCGACATTGCAGTCGCCATCATCATCAGGGAGCAAGTTACCTACTGATGATGGCGACTGCAATGTCGACCGAAACGTCGGTGAATCGTTCGCCAAAGGACGCGGCTGCAACCCAGAAGCCAAGATACTTCAGACGATGGCCGTGAAAGCCTGCGAACATGATTACCCTTACCTTTGAATATATATACTGTATAGAAGTCGCCAGCCCAGGTTAAAATTTCCAATACGGTTTTGAGGTAGTTGGTTAATTCACCGCCGCAATCGCCACCATCTCTAGGGCATCGACTTGTGGTGGTCCCTAGTGGACAAGTGTCGAACTCTTCAAACAACCCTTCCCCCTCCCGTTGAACGACGTTGAGCTGCAGTGAATGATGGATGAGGGGTGCGGGGGAATTACAGCGGGCGACAGCGCTGCGCTCTAACGTGTAAATAACAACTAAGACGATACAGGGCGTTACGGCAGCGCCCTGCAGCGGTGAAGTTCCCAAGCTGCTCCTCATACACTTCTGAAAAACGTAGAGTAAATCCTATCCACTCGCGACTTCTATACAGTATATATATATTCAAAGCCCTTACGCACAGCAGTGCATGTGCGTCACACGTTAGACCATTTTGGTCCGCAGATCACGGAGCACCTTTTCGAGAGGTCCGTGGAGCCCAACGTGCCGTTCCCGTGCGGCCTGGACCTGGTGTCGCTGAACATCCAGCGGGGTCGCGACCACGGGCTGCCCAGCTACCCCTACTGGAGGGAGCACTGCGGCTTCGCGCGGCCCAAGACCTTCAAAGACCTGCACGGGATTATGGACCCCGACTCCGTGGACCACATCACGACCATCTACAGGTGGGGCATCTGCCTGCGTCCTCCAGACGCCCGTCAGTGATATCTAGAGACCGGGAAAATTCGCGGATTCGTTTCACGTCATGCTGGGATCCAAAACAGCTGTACATTCATATTACCTCTGTGATTGGCTCACAGTTTATGTTAAGGACTTTGAGCCAGGGAAAAACCTTCAACCAAAGAAGTATCGAATTGGAAGCATTCTCGTTGAAAGGTCTCGGAAGTAATCAGCCAACGAGCATGTGGCATTTGCCCGAATATGTAGGGAATCGTGGATTCTATCCTAGAGGTCATTGAACTCGCGAATATTTCCAGTCCCTAGTAATATCATATGATGGATTTTGATGTTATGGACGTTTTTAGCCTGCTATCTGAAGTAAAATATTGGTAAAAAATATTGCGTTGACGTATTTATGCCTCCTGTGCCTATTGGTGTATATGTTCGTACGTGTGTGCAACTCTTCTTTGCTATCATCCCCCTTCCTTAACTGATTACAGTGACGTCTAGCATGTACTTTATTTTTCAGTTCAAAATTTTGATTGTGTATATTAGGTACCTATCAATGTAGTTACATGTCAAGTACACTGAAATTTATACTATGTTTATATTTATTGAAAAAGTCAAGGTGATGTGGCGTCATTATGATGAACTTAAAAAGCAACGTTTTTGCTTAAATGGCATCGGAAGGATCACGATACTACCGTCAGTTCATCCTCCTTGCCACACGTTAGTGGCTGTGATTCTATAGATACACCAATGGCGTGAGTTGCTCGCACAGGGGAAGTTTTCTTTCCAAACCGTGTAAAATCGTTCCACGTTGCGCAGCTGGATCTGCGTGCTTGGAGCTGCCGCCCCTTGAAGGGTTCCGGTGCTTGCCCGCAGATCCGTCGATGACGTGGACCTGTACACCGGCGCGCTCTCCGAGTACCCCATCGAGGGAGGAGTTCTGGGTCCCACCGTCACCTGCCTCCTCACCGACCAGTTCGTGAGGCTCAAGTTCGGCGACAGATACTGGTACGAGACGGCGCAGCAGCCGCAGGGTTTCACTCCTGGTAAGTGTCTTTCATGTGCTTTGTTGTTCGCTTCCATTCCCAAGGCAGTGCCTTACTTCTTGCGATTCACCATGCTGTAAACACAAAACATACGCACGCATATTTGTGGAAACTTCTAATTTTAAGCTATGATTAGTTGGTACCGAGTGAACTGCCGCATAAGAAAAATACCCTTGAGCTCGCTTTTTTTTGGACTACCAGGATTCCAAACTTAGTTCATATTATTCTACATTTAATATCCCATGGTTAGCCGAAATCACTCCTGGCAAATGCTTGAATTGTTCCTTACACTAGGCTGCGATTTCGCTGACGTATATGGTGTTTGTTCGTCTCTAATTATCTCTTTGTCAACAAGACAAAAATATAAAAAAAACAATAATGGTACTATATCGTTTTGCCAAAATTATATATTCATATGTGCACAAATGTACATGGTGAAGTTTTGTATTATTTAAATAAGAAACTTTTAAAGTTACTGCAATGGAATTACACTGAAAATTTAAATAAAAAATGTCTTTTAGAGATTCAAAATGGAGCAGTTTCAACTGTTTTCCAGTGTAAATTCCGCTGATTTGCAGAAACCCTGCGACAATAACTATTGTAAAAATTTCATAATTTCATAAAGGTCAATTTTATAATATCTCATAAAGTCTACCACGATTTTTCGTTTTCAGTTTTACCCATTAGTAAAGTATTGACTTCATGCTGAGCCTACAATAACATTACTGACACTTTAGTTGCACTAAATCGTTGTATACTAAGATCGTTAAAACATAGTACATTAGCATGATGATACCATTTATTTCACCTTTGTTAAAATATCTATTGTTGCATTGCAACATTCAGTAGATGCAATTATATAGTAGAAATAATTTAAAGACTGCATTTATTTCACTAATTCATTGGGGCTGTAAAGAAAAAAATGTACAGTTTATTTAGTTTAGTCTATCTCAATCATTACTTGTTACTCCCTTATAGGTTAAGACAGTGATAATAAAATATGAGAATATTTACAAGGTAGTTGTATGTAATTATGAACCTGTACATTCGCAGAACAACTGCACGAGATCCGTAAGACAAGCTTGGCTGGCGTGATCTGCGACACCTCGGACAACATAGAAAGAGTGCAGCCCCAGGTGATGCGCAGCACAAAAGCGGGCAACTTGCCCGTGTCTTGCGCGGGTGACTCTCTGCCACGTCCCAACCTCAACCTCTGGAAGGAAGAAGGCGGCAGCTTCATTCGCCCTGGTGTCACTCATCTCGGCTTGGGGGCTGCCATCAGTATCCCTAAGATTATCAATCCAGCAATTCCAAGAAGCATCAGAATAATCGGAAGTGTGTCAGAATCAAGCTTCACGACTGTAGGTGGATATAGCTCACTAAAGTTTCCCTTGGCCATTCCAGTTGATCCATTTGATTCAGTGGCTCCTCCTGGATTCGTCACCCCAGCTTACCCTCCAACATATGGTCATGGTATTCAGTGGGATGGATCTATAAGTAGCTTGTCTTTGACACGAAAATTAACATTGCGGGCATCTTTCTCCTTACCAAAATACATTCATGGTCATGGCATGTTGAATCACTCTGTTCTGTGGTTGAATGGTGGGATAAATGCTGAAATAACATCTTCCTTAAACAGCACTGGGGAATTCCTACTACCTGTCACTGGCATTTACTCATCTCCTGTTTACTTTCAAGAGAGAGACGAATTTGTTGACCTGAAAATACTTGCCAAACCATTGACAATAAATGATTTGGGTATCGGTGGAGATTTCACACCTTATCCAAGTGTTAACCCGAGCCCGTTTACAACCAAAGCACCTCTTATCCTCCTTGGATCTTACTCAGCAAGCCGAAAATTTTTTGTTTGGTCAGGTAATGTGACTTTAGTAGTGTCACTGCCCAGACTTGAAGCATCAAATGAAGAACCCACCATAGAAGAAAACCAGTCTGTAGCAAACATTGTACTTGAACCAGAGGTCGAACCAAATGTAAGAAAAAATACTCTTGCAACAGTGCCAGTGATAGGTACAGTAGTAAAGGCTTCAGTCACAGTGGGGGGATCGACAGTAACACCTTCCTTCCCTGTCGCTATACCAGCCCATCCATTTGACGATGTGATTTCGACATATACAGTAAACAGTATTATTGATGGCTTTCCACCAATATACTTTAGTGGAATAGCATGGGAAGGAAAAATCAGCTCTCTTGGCCTTGGAAAAGGTGTCCAAGCAACTGGTCACTTTGCTGTCCCCAAATATGAACATGGGCCTGTGTATGGAAATTTTTCTGTCCAGTGGCTTAATGGAGACTTTTCTTTCGAATTCCAACCTCAATTTTCATTATTTCCTGGTGCATTTCCTGCAATAGAGGGCACATTTTTATCACCTCTTTACTTTCAGGAAAGAAAAGAATTTCTGTACTTACGGAATGAATCTGTCACTACTCCTACTGTACCTGAAAAATTATATACTTCAAATCCATCTATAAATGTGGGACCGATAACACCAAAGGTTCCTGTCAGTTTGCTAGGAGCTTATTCGCTAGATAAATCTGTATTTTGGTGGTCTGGTAACATATCAATTCATATGCAGTACCCATCAGTTTCTGATATAGAAGATACTGTCTCTACTGTTCAAGAAAGTGCTGTGGATGTTGAAACACCTGCATCATTTGGAAAAATTCAAAGTAAAAAGAAGCCAGTTTCTATAACAGTTAAATCTGGTACACTGCAGGCAAATCTTTTGAATTCTAAGAGTCCTGATTTCACATGGAATGGTAAATTTCCTGTCACCATCCCATATCCATTTTTTGATAGAAAATTGGTAAATGGTGTGGAAAAGAACGAGGCATTCATAAAATTCGAACAAGGCATATCATGGAGCGGTTCAGTCACTGGAAATGTTGTATCTGGTTATACTTTGGATGGAACATTTTCTTTAACACGATTCTTACACAGTAATATAACTTTTGGATTTGGCTTGCAGTCATGGAGTGGGAAATTTTCTTTGGAATTTGATAGCACTGAACCCACAATAACAAATTTAATCAATCCAGGAGTCACTCATTCATCTCCTGTGTATTTTAAGACAGCACCTTTTGTGCCTGTTGCCGAGGAATTTCCTGGAGGGACAACTGGAGCTGGTAGTTTGCCTGTCTTTGCACCCCTCATTCTTCTTGGGGATTTTGCTTTGGATAAAAGTTATTTCCAGTGGTCAGGTAAAGCCATTCTCCTTCTACCATCTACGCCTTTCGTAGCCAAGGTACAAATGATGAAAGGAGAACAGTCCCAGTCACTAGAAGATGAGAGTGTAAACTCAAAAATATCTGTACGAGGAAGTTTGCCAATAATAGCATCTGTTGTAAAAGGTTATGTGACGTCGGGTTGGTCATCATGGTATCCATCTTTCCCAGTTGCTATACCTGCTCACCCTTTTGATGCTATTTCTACTGAATTGTCAGGAAGTACACCATTGAATCTTATTCCTCCAGTCTATGGTAAAGGAATTGTATGGGAAGGAAAATTGAGTACACCTTATTCCGATGGAAATATTTATGCAAATGGAAAATTTTCTATGCCTAAATTCGTACATGGTACTGGAGGATTGCTAAACTTCTCGCTGGAGTGGCTTAATGGTGACTTTGAATTTCAGTTCAAACCATTAATGAACTTATTTTCACCAACTTTACCAGCCATAGATGGTATAATTTCTTCGCCAGTTTACCTTCAGGAAAGAAAAGAACTTTTATACCTTAAAAACCTTACAACACCTGTCCCAAAAATATTTACCGGTCCATACGACTCATTTCCTACAATAAAGGCAGGACCGATATTGCAAAAAGTTCCTGTAGGTTTGATTGGATCATATTCTTTGGACAAAACTATATTTTGGTGGTCTGGAAATGTCTCTATTTTATTAAAATATGTGCCTATCTCTCCATTTTCTGACATCATTAACATAAAAGAAACTTCTGTAACACCGAAATCTAAGAAACCTGTTGTAACCCCAAAGGTCCTAAAAACACCAATTGCATTCACTGTAAATACTGGTTCAATAGAAGCCAGTTTGTTAAATTCGAACAAGGTTGATCTTGTATGGGATGGAAAATTCCCTGTTGAAATACCCTACCCTTTCTTTGATAGGAAAGTTGCAAGCACTGCAACGGAACCATCACTTACTGTTAGCAAAGGAATTACATGGAGTGGAACAGTAACAACAATTTCTCCTTCTGAAGCAAAACTTCAAGGTACATTCTCTTTATCGAGATTTGTGCACAATAGTCTGAGTTATAGCTTTGGTATAGAATCATGGAGTGGAAAATTCAACCTGGACTTGGGCATTAGCAGTAATATATCAGTTGAAAGTTTTATCAATGCAAATGTATTGTATTCTTCTCCTGTGTATTTCAAAACTATTCCTTTGACACCATTTTATGAAATGGCTTCTACTGCAATGGAAGATGGATTGGTAAGTGCACCTTCAGTTGCACCTCTTGTTCTTTTGGGGACCTTCTCTCCAGGAAAAACTTCATTTTTATGGTCCGGAAAGGCCATAATCATGCTCCCATCATTGGTTGACACACCTTCCCTAACTGTGAAAGCTGCTAAAGCAAAGGCTAAAACCACAACCCCAAAACCAAAACCCAAGGATCCAACGGAGCTGGGGGATAATGTACCAATAATGGGAACTGTTGTACAAGGTACAGTAATGGTAACTGGTGGTTCTGATTGGACACCAAATTTCCCGGTAGCCATTCCTGCTAAGCCATTTGATGCTGTTGTCAGAGAGTATTCCTCTGAAACTTCATCACCTGTCTTACCACCCATATTTGGCAGTGGTATCCTTTGGCAAGGTCAGATCAACTCGCCTTCTGCTGATGGTCTAGTTTATGCATCAGGACATTTTTCAATGCCTAAGTATATTCATAGCTTCGGGTATTATAACTTCTCTCTTGAGTGGTTGAATGGAGATTTCTCTTTCCAAATACAACCATTATTTAATTTGCTATCTACAACCATGCCTCAAATTGGTGGTTCATTCTCATCGCCAGTATATTTTCAAGAGCGGAAAGAATATTCATACTTAAAAGATATTCCTACAACCTCAGTGTTGTCGTTTAATGGTCCTTATTCAGATGACCCTTCTGTAGATGCTGGTACAATGACTCAAGAGGCGCCAATTGTTTTGCTTGGGACATTCTCCAATGACAAATCTATATTTTGGTGGTCAGGAAGCATCTTACTACAAATGAAATACAAGCTCGCTGCTGACTTTACTAACCAAAACCTTTTGAATTTGAAAGTTTCTCAGGCAGCGGCAAGCTCGGCGAAAGGGCCAAAAAGCTTTCTGAATTTTACTGTATCATCTGGTTCACTTTACGCTAGTGTTTTGAATTCTACAGACGCTCCTTTTGAATGGGATGGCTCTCTGCCAGTCACATTGCCAAATCCATTTTTTGACGTAGTAGTGAAGAGCACGTTTGGTGTTCAAGCTGCCAAAGGAGCCAAACCTGCTGCTGGTGGATTCATAAAGTATGGTCAAGGTATCTCTTGGAGTGGTGAACTCTTAGGAAATGAAACAGATGGGTACTCTATTCAAGGTACGTTCTCATTTGCGAGATTTCTTCATGGGAATGTGACTAAAGGTTTTGCTGTTGAGACCTGGACTGGTAACTTCTCGTTCGATATTGAAGACATTAAGTCCAATGTTTCGCTTGAGACTTTATTCACGCCCGATTCCAAATTTTCCTCTCCCATGCTTTTCAAACCACTTATAGTTGAAATGGCTTCTGGTGCAGGAGACTCGGGAGCTTATCCAGGAGCTGATGCAGGAAAGGACAAAGGAGGAAAAGGGGGCAAGGGAAAGATTCCAGCCAAAGACAAGCCAGGGAAAGATGGTGGAAAAAGCAAATTCGCCCCTGTTGCGATGATGGCTCCCATAACACTCCTAGGAGATTTGTCAGAAGACAAAACGTCTTTCACATGGGGTGGTAGTGTTTCTTTGCAGCTGCCAGCAACCAAGTAACTAACTTAAGTAGTTTATTATTTGTGTTGACTTCACTCTTGCCTTACATGCACTTACAATTCCTTTAGTTTCCAAGCAAGGATTTGTGGATAAGTGCAGAAATATGTAGATAACATATTATGTATGAAGTGTATAGAAGTGAAATAAATAATGGATGTAGCCTGTGTTTAGTCCTCATTTAAACAATCTGTCGCCTTCTCGTCCAAAGTCATTTTATGGCTGTAAAGTAAATTCTGCCAGATTTGTGTTCAGGGACTCAAATATAGACTGATATCTTTGAATGAAGTAAGGTATTCCTTACAGCATCCTGCAAATGATTTAAAAGGTAGAATAGAACTTACTGTGAATTTAATTTAACGATCTTTTTTTTAAAATTAAGGTATAGTATAAGTTAACATTAAAATATCTAGTTTCAGATGAACTTTTATTGTGATATATTAATTAATTATACATTAATTAACATTTTTATAGATAAAATGTCAACTAGTTTTATAATGTGTATTTGTAATGTTATGTTTTTATTCATCCTGTCTCTACTTTCTATATAGCCAGAGTAACCTTCGATTTTTTTAAATAAGTAATTGCATTTATCCCCGTGTTACTAGATACAATTTATCTCTGAACTTAATAGATAATATTGTGTACTGGACATATACATTTATCTTAAAATAATTCAAGGGTGTCTCGGGGTTAAACATAAAATTGTACTTATTTGTACTTTATCAGTTGTCTTCATTTGTTTTTATTAATGCTTTAATTAATTTGTTAATAAACCATTTAGGCGTGTTCAAAATTCTCTTTTATATATATATAAATTTCTGTAATAGTTGTGTCTTACTTTTACTCGCAATTAAATTTACCTCTCATCATATTTTTATTATTTAAATATTTTAATGTACTTTGAGTTGTTTTTCGTGTTATTTGTGTTCACGGTAATGACCTATGTGAAATACCAGCTACGCACGTTTTCATGTAGTCGGTGTAACTCAGAAATGTAAAATGTTAGAAATATTTTCGTAAAACTTTTGTAAGTTTGGCAGTTTTAATAAAATGTTAAATTAAACATCTGAAAGTTTTTTTTATGCAACACATTTTCAAATATGTTGAATAATTTTGGTTTTGGTTGAATAACTGAACGTTTGGTTTATTATTTACTGACTGATTACTAGTCTTACAGAAGCCGCTCATTAAATGTTGCATGGGTAAAGTTGTTCGCAACAGTAGGAATTACGACAAAGAGACAGAACACAGACAGTACAGCCTTCGCTGATCAGATAGATATGATTAAATGTTTCGAACTTTACTTTTCAAGTGGGTTGATGTCAGACATGAGTAAGTTAGTTCTAAAAACTAACTCAAGGTAAGTTGAGTTTCATGTGCAATTTTTTTTTTACTGAGTTAAGTAAAAAAGTATTGCTCAAAAAATGCGAACGGTAAATGTTATTGCTCAAAAAACGCAAACGATAAGATAGTAGTTGACATAACTTTACTCAGTTAAGTTAAAACTTAATGCCCAAAAAATATTAACTGATTAAATGTTAGTGTGTAAGAATAAATTGTAACAGTCAAATGTTTAACTGGAATAATATACATATACATGGATATGTAAGATTCGAAAACAAAACTAAATCACTTAATACTTTTTGTCGAAAAATTGAATATTTAAATTGAAGTAATATTGAAATATAATATAAATTTGTGCTAACAGTTATTTCAATTCAGCAATCACACTACAAGAAAATTAAATTTCATTTAAAAATTTACTGTAAACGAAAAACACTAATACTTCAATTTTAATAGAGAAATGTTTTAGACATTATGACCATCAATTTTAAAACTAGCTTATTAATTTTAAGTAGCAACCCTTCTTCCTCCACATACATGACTAGCAATGCTAAATATTCTTTCCACTAAGGCTGACAGTGTAATTGGTGTATTTACATTACTGTGTAATGATTTCAATATTGGAGATGTGGTTAAGTTATCAATAGTTGACATCGCCCTGTACTGTGCTAGCTCGTTACTAATATCATCAATACTTTCATCAGAATCAAATTTGAAAAATCTCCTGAAAAATCTTTCCTTTCCAGTTTTAGTGAAGGCCTTCCTACGTTCTGTAACATTTCAAACTCCAGCTATTGCCTGATGGTTGTAAGTTTATCATCAGTCCAGGAGAACTTTTGGGTGTGTATAAGAAGCTAAACTGTAGGTTTTGCTCTCAAAACACCGTCTAAATCTGCAAGACAAAATTCATCTACATTATTGCTGGAAATAATGTACTCATCTATTTATAGCATTGCAAAAAAATACTTTTAAGAAAACGTGCTATCAGTTATTATTAATACAAAAATCAAGACTACAGTAAGTAATAGACATGCCCACTGACCTCTCTTCAATTCCTTTCAGCAAAGCTGTTACTAATGCATTACAGTAATTAATTAAGAGCTGTAAAACCATTCCAGTATTTTTGATCATTTTGCGTGTAGTGCCTCGTATACGACGAATTGTGGTAAAGATTAAAATTACAGGTACCTATTGCAATAGAGTACGTTCGTGCAGTGTGAACTAAAGGTGGGTTTACGGCTGAAAATTAAGAATTAATAATTATGAATATATTTTTTGCGTACTTAAGATATGACTCTATGCATACTAGTTGAATGGTTTAAAATAGTAGTGTAGAAGTTTTGAGGTCCATGTGTAAATCAGTCGTTGACTTGAGACTCAATATAAATGGTTATATTTTTAATATATATATATAATTGTGAGAAACACCAATTAGAGCAAAGTAGAATGAGTTGGTGCGAAATAATGTTTCCTTGGGGGAAGAAGGTTATCATATAATACAAAAGAAGTAGGAAATAAGGAATTATTAGTGTTATTTCAGAAACTATAAGATATTACGAAGATAATTAAAACAAAAATAAAAAAGCTCTGATCGGAAACTATTTTTGTTTTATGATTTCGTAAAGTAATTAATTACTGTGTGTTTCTGGTTAATTGGTGTTATGATACGAGTCTATAATAATATTCACAATAATTGAAGATACGTTTTTTTTATTATATAGCCATTTTATGTTGGTTTGGGGTAGCGGTATTAGTATTAGATGAAATATAATTTATTTATTTATGTTAAATATTTTTGATTCTGTTTTGTGTACGAATTTTAGGTTACGAGCTGATTTCTAACCGAAAAACACTTAAAATGCAGACGATACCTACATATACAAAAAGTCATCTTACATAATATCCTCGCCCGTTTTCATTGGCTGGAATTAACGACTACTGAGTCAATCATAAATTGGAAATTCGCAGTTTTACTTAACCGTGTGGTCGTCGACGTACGCGTTAAGTTTATAATTGTAATGATTTTTTAATCGTAAACCCACCTTAACCTACATTTCTTACATTAAGTATGATTAGATAAGATATAAATATCCATGCAAATGTTTCGATTTCAGTTACATAGGTCTAATAATAGATCGTTAAATAACAAAAAAAAATTGTATATAATAATACATAAAAAAACTTTTAAATTAGCTTAAAAATCATTTATTTTTCAGCCAGGTAAATAACTTGTTTTAGTTAAAAGTTAGTTGTGACGGCCATTTACCTTTTTTTTCTTTTCCTTGTTTGTCCAGCTTTATGTAAAAAAAATTATTGACATTAGTGGAAAAGGGCAGTGTTAAATTTGTTATTACTATGTAATTCAAAGCGCTGGTCAATTAATTTCGATTTCAGTTCAGTTTCCATGATTCAGTATCAGAAAAATTTTCGAAGAATTTTTTGCCTCATACAACGACGTGATTTCACCGCTTTTGACCGTTAGTATTTATCAAATTTACCCTTTAATAATTTATTAGGAAAGAATAACAATACTTATAAAGCAAAATCATCGTCGAAATTTAAGTTCAAGGTTGGATTAAAAACGTTGTTTTAAAAAGTTTTGTTTTTCAATTTTCCGGGGGAGGCTCCCCTAACCCACTATTCCATACCATCAGGCCCCACAATAAGGCCCCTTTCCAAAATATTAAGGTACTGCAGAAGTAAGTGTATCAAGGTCCCGCAAAGTATAGAGCCTCCATCGTTGAGTATTGCCATCTGAAATGACCTCGCTTTCTATGTAAAGCCCAAATTTAAAATAAAAAATTCTTATAGCTATTTTAATTTTGCTTTGTTCAAACGTAACAGTGTGTGAAAACTGTCATGCAAGCAATGATTTTTTTCTTTTAAACGAATTCTAATTATTATCTGGTCACTCGCATGTAGTCTTCATTCCCAGACGATTCAGTCTCATTGTAAGGAAAACTCGTCTAAGAATGGGCGGTTATTTTCCCACGTCCCAGATCCATGTGTTCGCTACATCCATTTAAGATAGCGTAAAACCGTTTTGTGCGCTCGAATGTCCAACTGAATTCACGCGCCAAAGAGATGACTTTGTCAGATATGACAGGTTCCATTTATCCCTTGTACCTCCACAAGGTCTTCGGTAGATAAAGGTTTTTGATGTATGTGGTTTTCCACGTTCTCAGGGTCTTGCTGCGTCACTAGGTCGCAGGAGAAATGGGTCGTGAACCTAATATAAGCGCATCTTCCAACGTGGGCGGGATTATACAGTTCAGCAAGATGCTTGAAGCTTCAGTGAGTGCCTTCGTTTCGAACATGGGTATGTTGGTACCGAAACCGGTAGGGTCGTGAGGTTGGTGCACCTGATTCTTAAAAAATTTATTTCACAACACCCGCCAGATGTGAGGTAGGTCAGTGTAACCATCTACCAATCAGGACGCCGTCGGTGTTGTTTCATTTTCGGCCTTTTGCTTATCGGGGCACTGGGGCATTTAATTTTACGGGGGCATAATATTATGAAAAGGGGCCTATCCAAGGGGCCTGGAGGGTATGGTCCTCACCCGAAAAATACGGCGATACTCTTTCAATCAACTTTTCAAGCCAATCTGGAACTCCAGTTTCGATGATGGTTTCGCTTATTTATTTTAAGAAATTTTGAAATTCGTTCTTCAAAACTATCGTCCTTTTAGTTTTTTTTATAAATGCTTGCTATCGATAAACGCTGGCTGCGCGTACGAAAAAGTATGACTCATTGTCCCGTTACGCACATTGTCCCGTTACGCTGTGTCCCGTTACGCTCATTGTACGCTTGCGCCGCATCTATCTCTCTTCCACTCGATTGCAACAACCATCGATTTGACTTTTTCGAGGCACATTAAACTTGAAACACTCCCATTCGTTTCCTACTTTTCCTATCATCGTCCTATCCTTAACAGAATAACACAGATTGGAAGAAGTTAAATAGCAAACATGTATAAAAGTTATAGTTAAAATAATCTGTTCGTTAAAGTAATAAACATATTCGAATTAATGAGTGCAAATAAAAGTAAATTTATCAATTAAATTGTAGATTTCATTTCACTCCTTCTTTGTATAAAAGTTATAGTTAAAATAATCTATTCGTTAAAGTAATAAACATATTTGAATTAATGAGTGCAAATAAAAGTAAATTTATCAATTAAATTGTAGATTTCATTTCACTCCTTTGTATCCATACAAAATAGTGATAATTCAATAAAAATTATTCCATTTTATTCATAAAAGTATGCAAACATTTCATTAATGTTTTGTTATGACATTGTCACTTTAAACTATCGTCCGTAAACCGACTTTACAGACAATCAATTTTTTTTTATTTTGTCTTAACGTCAGGGATATTTAGAAAGGAATCGTCCATGGACCTCTACAGTAAGGAAACATGAAGCGATTTCAGAGAAACCATGGTCAACCGAAATCAGGATTTTCCTGGTGATACTGCGGTGGCTTGCCGTCGTCTCCCGCAGTGTGAAGATGGGAAGTAACACAACGCCCAGTCCTGAACTGTGGGAGGAAATTTTCCGCAAGATAAAAATTCTCAATCCGTCCGGGAGTAAAACTCGGGATATCGGACACGCCAACCATGGCTTTATACCTCTTAAGTACAAGAGAGCAAGTTCTAGGTTTGCATTTACAAGTTCAATAGAGAAGTGTTGCTCAAAACATCCGGTTACACGAACCTAACCTCAAAATGCACTGCAAAAGAGAAAAAAAATCGTGTAGTTCATAAATACTTACCTATTAGCAAGGTTGAGACTTGACGTGTAAAAAATGGTTTTCTACACGACATGTAAAATAAACGTAAAAAACACGTAATTAATGTAAAAAAAAGTAAAATACGTATAAAACCTTTGTTGCCATTGTATATTTTTTAATGATATTATTAAATGTGGCCTGGAGCCTGTTAATGTAGAATATAAGTCTTTCCACACAAGTGGTGGCCAAAGCTTGACGTCAGCATGCAATTGATATGATTGTGGTCAGCCTGCAATTGATTTGATTGTGGAAGGCAAGAAATGTATCATGTGTATTCTAGCATTGTAGGAACATTGTTATCTTATCACTACATGGAAAGGCAAGAGGCGAGTATTGATGTCACACTCACATATCACCAGAGTTCCCAACCATATCATATTACAGTAACAGTGAGACACACTTCCTCTTCTAGACCAAATTTGGCTAACAAGAAACAGATTCAGTGATGTAGCAGATGTTATGTTAGCAAGACAAGTCCTTCTGTGGTGAGAATCTGAGAATTATTATAACTTCTAATAATGAATGGTGGTGGCAGACCACTTCATAACATACCTATATGGAGAAATTAGTTTTGTTCATATAAAAATTAAAAATAAAAATTGTGCGAAATGCTGCTTCTGTGAAGTGATAGTAAAAAACACTGCAAAGTAGCATCTCAAAGCTCATAGAAGAATCTGTTGTAGAAAAAATCCACAAGAGCCAACACTTCCAGAATGTTCCCGGCCCCGCTTTACACTTGAGATTTCAGTTAAAGATGAAGAGATGGTGGACAATCCTTTGCAGCAGGACTTACAAACCAACTGTTGTGGCAGTTCAACATCACATACTGACTTGGATAAGGAGTCTACTGGTTCTGCTAGCCAAACTACAAAATGCTCCCTCAGCTCTACATCTGGAGATACAATAAGTTATATTGACACTATGAATGCTTCTGGAAAAAAAATTGACATAGCTGTTGCTAAATTTGTTTTTGGTTGCAACATTCCATTTAGTGTTGTGGATAGTATGCATTTTAAGGACATGCTGCAGAAATTGCGCCCTGCCTACCAATCCCCTGGGCGAAAAGTAATTTCTAACAGACTACTTGATGACGTGTACAAGGAAGAATTTAAACATACACATGTTGAGCCTGACTCTGTTTTACTCATTGATGGGTGGAAAAATGAATCCAATAATACTAAAAATATTGTTACAATGCTACACAATGTCAATGCAAGTACTGGAAAACCAAAAAGTTTGTTTTTGGAGGCTTTTGATCTTTCAGGTGAGTCAGAGACAGGAAACAAACTATGATAAATTGTAGAAGAGGCATCTGAAAAAGCTAAGACACTGTATAACACACATATATATTGTACTGTGTCTGATAATGCCAGAAACATGGTTAAAATGAGCAAATGCCATCAATTATGGCATTCTGCCTGTAACTCTCACGCTGCAAATCTGTTGGCTAAGGACCTTCTACCAAAAAACGTGTCTTCAAAGGTAAATGAAGTTCTGAAAACATTCAAACATCCAGATCAGCAGCGCCAAATTTTGTCTTTTAGTGGTTCCAGAGTTTGTCTTGCAGTGGACACTCGCTGGTGCTCTCAACGAGATGCCTGTGCTTCTCTGAAAAGCAACATTACAGCAATGCGTAAAGTGGCAGCTAGAGATGAATTAGCCAAAATTTCACCACAAGTGAAATGTCTTTTATTTGATGAATATTTTCTTTCACAAGTAAATGATATAATTGCGCTCTTAGATCCTGTAAGCCAGCTCATTAATGCTTGTCAAAAGTCAGACAGCAGTGTTGCTGATGCAGTAGAAATGTGGATGTCACTACAGTTACCCGATGGTCATAATGACAAACATCATCATCTTGAGAAGCGGAGAAAACAATCTATAAATATATACAGCATGTCAGCAAATGTACTTCACCCACAATATCAAGGTCATAATCTCAATGAAGAACACCACAACCAAGTGGAAGGGTTCATATTGAAAACTTTGGATGCAGAAGGTGTCTCAAGTTTTCAACAGTATCGGGAAAAGGCTGAAATATTTGGTGACCTTATCAACAAAGGCATTAAATCTCCAAAAACATTTTGGTTTTTTGCAAAGAGGCACCTTAAGCAACTAGCAAATTTGGCTAACAAATTACTGACGCCCCCGCAAGCCCCTAGGGAGCGTCGTGAACCGCGTAAAATTGCCGGGAATTACCTGGTATAGTGTATCGCCATCCGACATATCAGCAAAATAAGTTACGCCACACAGTTCACCCAAACCTCTCGGCATTCAACGCGGGTATAGAAAATATCAGGGCTTAATTTAAACAACAAAATAAAGGAATTTGCTTGAGAAAGCACAACTTTTGCGGCAAATACGACAAGACAATATTTATTTATCTGAAAGTCTGACATCAAACTATTACAAGCATAAAAAAAATATAAGCATTCGCCGGTACCTATTAATTAAATCGGGCCCGATGCTATAAACTATATATATATATTCATACCCAACACATGATAAGGAAATATAAAAATACCCTAATCTTAACATCAGTTACCAAGACACTTTATATTTATTTAAAATCTCAAATAAACCAAGTTCCAGTTAGTAAAGGCCTTCCTGGTTACGCGACGTGCTCAAGTGTTCGGGGGACAGGTACCCTTAAAACGTTCAACGCGAGTCTCTACCATTTGAATTTTATCAATTATTAACTTCACGTGTCCATATCCGAAAATTGTTACATGTAACTGGCGGAACCAGACCTCCGATGTAAAATGACACTCTCAGGCTCGATGTAATTATTTCTGCCACCAATCTCTTGCAGTATAACTCCGTGGCACAAGGGGAATCACAAGGGAAGTCACTCACGTATCGGCTCGGCGTCTCCGTATGATTAGCGAATCCTCGCTAAACCCCACTGGTCCTCAGGCCAGTCGGTGCTGACGGCTATACCAGCCGCAAGGAGCCTCGTTCCGCCGCGATAGTACAGCGGCTATCATCTTCACCAGCTATACAGCTACTCTTCCACACACATATCAACGAGTTATTTGCTGCCCAAGCCGGCCCCACACTCGCAAAAATCATTTTTAGCGAGGCCCCTGGCGCGAACCGAATCACACTCGCCGGCCCGTCGTACATAACAGCTGATCGCCTGCCATTCCCCTCTCCTCCTTCAACCAAGGGAGGGGAAAAAAGTCTGTCCCTCGCGCGCATGCGCGCCGTGCTCGTGAATTGTTTCATTTTACCCCGATCACAATTTGTCCAACTTTGCTCTGTCGCATTAATAATTAAAATACTTTTATACAAATGCAAATATATAACTACATTATAACTATAGCTAATAAACACAATTATTTAATGATATTCAAACTAACTGTTACCAGGTGCTCCCAGGCGACACTAGCGCTGAAAAAACGTTACCAACATTTCAAAAATACCGCCGTACGGATAACACCAATACTCAATATAAACTATACTAAAGGAAAACTATAATATAAACTTCCTTTTAATTTTCTAGTAAAACAGTACCCCGAGAAAAGGGGTACAATATCCCCCCCAAAAAAACTTTAAAAAAAATTAAGGTAATAACAATTTCTTTGGGTAGGTACCAATAAAAACATAGAATAAAACATTTAAACACATATAGAAGGAAATAAATCACAGCCTTAGAATCACAAACAGATTGCGGAAAATTTCTCAAAAGCACGAGTCAAGAGACATGATAGAACACAAACTGAATAGAGTGGTACCTCACTCCGAAAGCTAAACTAAACCTACCCCAAAACTAATGCACAAAAAAAAATTACAAAAAAGTTATGAATAACAGAAACGTATGGCGCGTACCATACTCTTTACAATCTCTAATATATAAATACTAACAAGACTAAACCCTAATAACTTAGCAAACTATAAATTACCATATTTAAGATTTCCTAGAATAAGGTTTAAGATGGCTAATATGTGCTTTTTTCACCAACTTCCCTTTTTCCACATCTTCTAGAAGCACCGTAACTGGACCTAAAAACTTCCTAATTATAAAAGGCCCGGCAAACGCAAATTGCAATTTAGCACTAAGGTATTTTCCCTTATCACTGGCTAAAAATTGGCGGCATAACACTTCTTGACCTTCCCTATAAGGGTTTGCAATTCTCCCCTTATTGTATTTCTGGGCTAACTTAGAGCGAGCTTTATCCAGATTTTTTGACACCTCGGTCCAAACCTTCTCCAAAAGGCGGGGGCTAGACACCGTAAAGTTAGTTGGCTCAATTCCCCATATGTTCAACAAGGGATGACATAATTCTCGTCCCAAAAATACACTAGCCGGGGTGTAACCTGTGCTTCCATGTTGCGTCATATTTAATCCAAGATTTAAAAATTCCAGTGACTCATCCCACTTCCTATGCTGTTCATGGTGAAAAATCGTTAACACTGCTTTCACCCCCTTATTCAATCTTTCCACTAAATTCGGTTGCGGATAGTGTGGACTAGTGTTTACGTGTTTAATACCCCAGCTAAAACACATCTGCTGGAAACTGTGACTATTAAAATAACTCGCATTATCTGAAACCAATTGCTCGGGTCCCCCAAAAAAGCTTCCAGACTCTCTCAACTAAGGCGGAAATCACCCTGGCGCTTTTCATGTCCCGCATAGGTAATAATACACAAAATTTACTGAAACCATCTAATAAAATTAAAACACAATTGTTCCCTTTCAATGATCGGGGGAGGGGCCCAAACACGTCAACATAGGCCCTTTCCCAGGGCCTGGAAAGGCTTTCCACTGAATAAAAACCTACCTTACTATTCACCGGCTGCTTCGCTAATTGACAGGCTTCGCACCCCTTTACATACTCTTCCACATCCTTTTTTAAACTTTCCCAATAAAAATGCTCAGAAATTTTATCGAGGGTTTTCTGTTTTCCCCCATGTCCCCCTATTACTGAGTCGTGAAAATAACGTAGAATCATGGGCCTCATCAAAACAGGGATTACCAGCCTTCTCTTTCCACCTTGCACTCTATAAATTTGGTCTTTAAATATCTGAAATTCATCATCTTTCGATCCTCGCATACGAGTCTTAATATTTTGTATTTCTTGATCCTTATCCTGATATTCTTTAATATTTTCAAAACTTTCCGGAAAACCCCACAGCACATTACAAACTTCATTTTCCCTTGGTTCGCCATTCTCGCCTTCTTCCTTACTATCACTGTGCTCATTTTCACTTCCTTCGCTTTTATCATCTCCCTGCCAACTCCATACCTCTTCCTCGTCTGGCTCGCTACAAAAATTCTGTGAATCATACATTCGAGAGAGGGCATCGGCAATAACGTTTTCACGTCCCTTAAGATGGTGAATTTTAAACCTAAAACGGGTTAACCTCATAACCCATCTTCCAATTTTCCCCAATTGGCGGGGATGGGAGAATAACCAAGTTAATGCTTCATTATCAGTCCACAGATCGATGACTTTTTTTCTTTTAAAACAAAAACGGGCTAAATGCCCGGCCCGCCCACAATAACTACACTCACATTTTTCTTGACCTCTCCTACTCATTACTCTATCCCGCTCCACAATCTCACTCTCGACCTCCTTATCCTCCTCTCCTACCCTACTGCTACCCACACTTACTACATCAGTCTTATTATCCACTCGCCTTTTATCATACTCACGACGCATGAACATAACATTATCGACCTCAACAGCCCAAAAATTCAATTCCACTAAATTCTCCGGAAATTTAACAAAACTGCATTCCCTTCTGATATCAGGATTCATATTTTCGATAATTATATCGACTACCGCCCTTTCACTCAGCTCCAATCCAAAAACCTTCAAATACAACTTAATATCATTTACATATTCCACAGTTTTTTCATCAAATTTTTGAAACCTAAATATATATTGTTGCATTAATCCTAATTTTTTTCTACGCGGGCACAAACTACTCCATAAATTTTCTTTCACCTCGCTCCAATTTTTCTCGCGTTTTATGCCGTCGGTAATAATAGTGTGGGCTACACCCGAACATTTACTTGCCAGACTTTTCATCAAAATTTCCTGATTCACCTTATAATTTAATTCCAGGAATTTTTCTACTTCCCTACAAAATAAAATCCAATCTTCGATTTCCCCCCGTTGCAAGTTGGGAATCGCCTTAATATTCTCTAACCATGACATTTTTTCCAGTTTATTTTCCAATTCTCTGTCGACACGTCGCGGAAGTTGTTTATGCGATTCCTTGCCTTCTTTTAACATTTCAGCTAGTAATTGCAATTGCAACATAGGCCAATCATTCTTCTCATCTACCACTACCCCAAGACTTTCTAAATTACTAACCACATTTTCTTTCGTCAATTGGTGAACCCACTCCGAAATGGCGGTCTCGTGTAACCCCGGCACCCCTTTAATACCTTCCATGATAACTTTATTTTCCTTTAACGTTTTTTGGCGCAGGGAAATTAACAATTGGGGCAATTTTTTCGCGGTCCATTTGTAATACACCCTCCCCTACTTCAAAACCCAGGAACTTAATCTTACTTTGCGCCCAACACACTTTTTCCGGGTTTACTGTAATTTTACTAAAAAAACCTATCATTCCCAAAAAACTCAATATAAACTATACTAAAGGAAAACTATAATATAAACTTCCTTTTAATTTTCTAGTAAAACAGTACCCCGAGAAAAGGGGTACATTACTAAACATTCCAGCATAATCTGTGCAATTGGAGAGAGTTTTTTCCAACTGGTCGTTTGTCCATAATGCCAACAGGAATCGCCCTTCATTTGAGAAATCGAAAAAACTAGTGCAGGTTTATTACTCTCTTAAAATGAAAGATCAAGCGTGTGATGATTATTGACTATCCTTAGTCAATGTAGTGAAGTGGTCGCTTCGTTAATTTATAATTAGTGAATGTTGGAATTTTAAACATATTGTTATTACCATAAAAGAATCTATTTTGTTTTCAAGCAACTTATTACTTATCATTATTGTGTTGTGTTTACAAAAGTTAAAATAGTTTATCATCAGAAGTTATTCAGAAAACAACTGTTATTTCCTGCATAGAGTGAGGTGTAGTGCGAAGTTCCGTATTATCATATCAAGGAAAGAGATTTAGCATAGCATAACACTGATCAAACAAGTAAAAGTTAAAGGTGGAAAAAAACACCTTTTCATAAACACATTTAAAACTGATTAACGTAATGTAAACAATCGTGTAGTATGTGTAGATAGTGAAATATATGTCTGAATAGTACAGTACATGTATGACTAAGTTGTGTTTGTATATGAATGACTGAATTCAATTTGCACTAAATGTGTTGTTTAGTATGTAAAACCTTAACAGAAATAATAATTCAAGTAATGTTCTTTTTTTTTCAAACCATTAATTTTAATGTTAGTTAATTACACCATGAATAAAATTGTTTTTACATTACGTATTTTACATGTAAATTACGTGTAAAATACTTACAGGTAATTTACTCACCCAACCCTGCCTATTAGACTGGGTAAACATGTACAGAATTATACTAATATCAAATTTAAGTTTTATAAGTATATTATTTGTATGAAAGTAAAAAATAAATCACTTATTAATTTAAAATTCGCTGGGAATCACGCATATAAACTTGTTCATTTTTATGGAGCAAAAGTTTAATTAATTTCCTTACAGTAATTAGCAAGTTTTATTTTACTGTGATGCGTAACTTGAATTATAACATCCCAGGAATATTAGCCACTTTAAAGGTCGTAAGGCCTACCAAAAGGGCTACATGCTAAGTGCAATTTATCGTTTAGTTTTGAGGAATCTGCCTGACACAAAACTGCGCTCAATGATATTCCAAATAAAAGGATTTTCATTAAACTGCGGAACATATTCGCAATTCATTTACGTACGAAAAGATAAAAATCTTTAGTACACCCACCATTCCAACTTTAAAGACATATAACGTTTGGTAAACATTTAATATTTTTGTTTGGAGCCTTTCAACGGTTTATAAATGACATTATTGCACTGCTGGAAAGTAAAATCTTCCAACAGAATATGTACGAAACCTCCCATAAAGTGTAGATTGATTTTTGTCGCGAATTTTTTTTCTAGCGCTAAAATTTTAGGGTCACCGCTTAATTTCATCGCCACTAAAAGACTGTACGTCAGCTCACAGCCTTGTGCGTAAAGGTTACCGGGCATTAGATGCGCATGTTGGTATCGCCCATAATGTTTCCTTGCTTCTGACCAAATAACAATTAATAATTGAAAGTAGGTGGGCCTGTTAGTTAATGTGAAAGAACGAAAAATTATTAAATAGGATTCATCATCAACGAGTGTTTATTTTTTTTTTGTCGATTTTGAAATGTTTATCATGAACCTACTAACCATACAATGTGGCATCCTTTTCAAACAGTGAGCTGGTTATGCGTGTTAAATTTGTTTATCATTGTCAGAAAAAGTAAGTTATTGGCTGGTTCTTCTTGACCCAAATAGACTCCCTCAATTGATAGCACCGTAGCTAACGCACACTTCAAGGTGCTAGTGCAACCGGTTTGTACATGTCGTACACGATTCTCGCCAAAAAAGAAAAAAAAATACGCGAAAAAGCAGATTACTGAACGATAGTTTCAGTCTATTCCACGATCCTCTGCAGTTCTTTGAGCGAAATGTGGCTCTGTGTCTTAAGTAATACAAGCGTAGCACGACTGTAACGCGAATTTTCAATTCCTGAGGCGACGCGGATATGGAATTTTAAACGGAAACTCAATATTTAAAGCTTTTAATAGACTTTCAAAAGGGCAGACAGGCTTTGGACAGACTTGAGCACGTAAGTACCCTTTAAAATTATATCCTTGAAATACCATGTTACACACTCCAGAATGTTATTTTTTTGGGAATATGTATCACTATACACGAGATGCTGAATTGTCTAGTGCCATGCTGGATCTTGTCGAGTGTAATCTTGACCAAATTTACATTCTTAACCACATGCCTTGCCCTGGCTTAAACCTAAAACTTACATTAACCACAAATTATCGCAATTGAAGCTGATCATTTTTTAAAACCTTTTCCCTACTAATGTTAACTACAAGCAAGTTCTTAACTGTATCAACCATACGCCGTTATAAAAATTACTTTATTTATATTTTCTCAAAATAGAAATAAACTTGTTTGAAACTCTATACCTATACGTATGTATACACATACACACTAACATTCCATTTAAATATCTCAGTTTGTAATTACTTGCTATCATTCCCACCCAACATCCGCCATATTTTATTTAGCGAATCACGAGTACATGTATAGTTTACGTAGTTGAAAATAACATCGCACATGCGTTAACAGCACGTAAAAAACACTGCACAGCTGCCAAGCAACTAACAAAAACATCAGTGGAAGGAAACTGCACTGTTGAATCCTGGCGAGAATAGAAATGTATACAGAAGACCACGTCGACATCGCATTCTGCATCAGTTCTAAATTTTTTTTTTGGACCGAACCATCTACTCATTACACCACCACTCATCCTGACGATAAAATACACATATTGAAATGTTAGCGTTTCTAGTTGTCATTATTCCACTAAAACAGGTTATTCTGGGTAGGTCTACACTAGCGCAGGTAAATATTCAAGATCAAAAGATTTCACTTCACTAATATTTTAGGAATATGATATACAACACACCATTTACACTAGCATAACATTTTATTGTACGTGCTGATACTTGGTTTGTATCTTTGTATCTTTGAACATCATTTAAAATTAATTGTTTACGTTAGAGTAAAGATATAATGGAAACTCCCGTTTCAAATAACTGTATGGCTGACCATAGACATATTTTCCCCCATCCACTGACTATAAGTAAAAAAAAAATAGGTTTTCCTTTAAAAAAAGTCGTATTTGTTGGTAAAAGTCTTGAAGTGAATTTGGTTGTACCGTTCGATAAGACTCTGGGTATGAATTTCGGTTTGGTCAATCTTATAAAATAGGGAAAATTCTCTGGCTCGTCCTTTGCAATATGCTATGGTCGATTTGTTCCCAGATATCCTTTTTTGAAACTTTAGGTTTTCCTTTAAAAAAAAGTCGTATTTGTTGGCAAAAGTCTTGAAGTGAATTTGGTTGTACCGTTCGATAAGACTCTGGGTATGAATTTCGGTTTGGTCAATCTTATAAAATAGGGAAAATTCTCTGGCTCGTCCTTTGCAATATGCTATGGTCGATTTGTTCCCAGATATCCTTTTTTTAAACTTTAAAAAAAGTCGTATTTGTTGGCAAAAGTCTTGAAGTGAATTTGGTTGTAGCGTTCGATAAGACTCTGGGTATGAGTTTCGGTTTGGTCAATCTTATAAAAATTATTTAAAATACTCTGGCTCGTCCTTTGCAATATGCTATGGTCGATTTGTTCCCAGATATCCTTTTTTTTTTGTGTGTCATTGCGTGTTACCGCCGTCTCCAGCAGCGGGTGGCCATACACGCGTCAGTACGTGTTTACCGCGCGAAGCAACTGTTCGTCCATCTCGATGGTCTGCGCCATGTTCGCGGGACACCCAGGATATTGGGCGAAATGTCGTGTTTGCGTTGCGGAAACTGTTTCAAAGAACTTTATTTCATGGAATCGACTGTGTTTAACCTGCGGAAATTCTAATTCATACTTATCGACCATCGTCAGGCTTGGTTCAGCACGATTTCCGCCATACTTTGAGGAACGCAATAAGGCGATGGCAAGGTGAGAAGTGACTTCTACTACGTCACAGTATGCCATGTCGTGACAATTCCTAACTTCATACTATAGACACTACTAGACAATTCCTAACTCCGTAGTGTCTATAGTATGGAGTTAGGAATTGTCACGAGACGTCATGCTGTTATGTAGTTGAAATCACTTTTTAACCTCGCCATCACCACACTTCTCCGCCCAAAAACATTGCAGAAATAGTTATTAACCATGCGTTGAAGATGGTTATTAAGTATGAATGTAGATCTCCGCCGTCCAAAACAGTCACATAGATAAAATACAGTAATTTAGAATTTGTCTCCACAACGCAAACACTACACTTTAGCCAATGTTTTGGTAATCAACCAGTATGGCGCAGACCATGAACTGGGAAATAAACGGCTTCACTCTGTTACTATGTAATCACGCAGATGTGGACTCCCCTGGTCTATAGCGACCTCCTTATCAATGGCATGTTGAACAAAGTATCGAATAGTGGCTAACGTTGTACGGTTGTTTGTTTGTTTGATCCGCAGGGTTCGAAGTCGCACGGTTGGTTGTTGGTGTTTGTTTAAATATTCGGCATGGTTTGACATTGCACGGTTGTTGTTTGTTTCTTCGGCAAGGTTTGACATTGCATGGTTGTTTGTGTTTGTGTTTGGCAGGGTTTGATGTTGCATGGTTATTGTTTGATTGTTCTGAAGGTTTCGACGTCCCACGTTTGTTTATTGATGTTTGTTTGTTCGGCAGGGTTCAAAGTCACACGGCTGTTGTTTGTTTGTTCAGCAAAGTTTGGGATCGCACGGTTGTCAGTTTGTTTGGCAGGGTTTGGTGTTGCACGGTTGTTGTTCGTTTGTTCGGCAGGGTTCAACGTCGCCCGGTTTTCGATTAATTTGTTCGGCAGGGTTTGATGTTGCACGGTTGTTGTTTGTTTGTTTGGTCGGCAGTGGCCGACGTCGCGAGCGGCATGCAGCCGCTGGTAACCGCGTGCTGTGCCCTGATGCCGCTGCTGCTGCTGTGTGTGTTCGCGGTGGTACACCGCCGCAGGAGGACTCGCTTCGTGTCGCTGGTGGACGCAATTCCGGGCCCACCCTGTTCGCCCGTCGTCGGCAACCTCTTGCAGATACTGGTGCCCAGGAACAGTAAGTCAGAGAGTGTCTGTCCATGCATGGCCTCACTGGAGCCTCTTATTGTCTTAGCCATGTTTGCATAGCACCCAAAACATTGGCTGATATGTGGTGTTTGCTTCGGGAAACAGTTTTAGTTACGGAAGTGACTGTATTTGACCATGGAGTTTCTAAATCATTCTTACAAACAGGAGCTGGCATTTTTTTGCAAAAAAAAAAAATATCTGAACGCCCGTTCAATATAGTTTATCCTCCCCAGCTGTTTTTTTCTTGTAGTTGGCGGTCGTCTCCAAGAGAAGTCATTGCCTTATTGACCAGACCATCCAGAACGCGTTTTCTTCAGCGCTTAATTACTGTGATTTGCGTGCTTGCATAAGACATGCACCTGAAAGAAATTCAACCAATCACGAAACCCGAGAGATGCCTGTGTGTGTTAACTCTCAATTAGTCTCGAAATTTTTTTCGCTGAAAATACATGCCCCTATTGTTAACCATTCTCAGGCGTGGTCGAGTGCCATTTCCGTACTGTTTGGGGCGTTGGCGATTGTATGAGATAGAAAGCGAATTCACTAATTCACCCGCGTGTCATATCCTTGGAAATTCCTAACACATTGTAGCAAGCGATCTGTAGCTGTGTCCACACTCGTGCGTGTTCACTTTCAATTCAATTCAACTTGTGTTTCAATGGCAATTCACCTTTCGTCAAAGGCATGCTTTGGTCAAAAGTGTCCGTTGTCCACACTAGCCGTTTCATTTCTATTCGATTCGCGCCCTGACAGTGGCGGATCCAGAGGTTTGCTTTGGAGGGGCACTCGTCTACAATTGACTGGAGGTCGAGTGAAGGTAATATCATTCTATATTATTATGAGATTGTACGGCGCCTAAGGCGCCCGCTGAAAATTTTTGAATATAACACTTTAATCTGTACTACTAACCGATAATTTTAAGCAGCAAGAAATTAAGTGACCACAGAAGAAGAATATAATTAAAAACTCGAAAGGACGTATCTACAAAATAGCAAATCTGCCAAAATAAGTCGGGTATACAACCATTAAATACAAAAAATACCAATGGTTTGAACATAAAATTATAAACCTCAAAGATATAAGCATACATATTAAAAAAATAAAAACAAAGAATTTTGAAAGCAAATAAGTAAAAATTCAAAATATCACCTAAAGATTCCGAGTGATTCACACTTAGATTTCCCAAAAAGGAAACATTTTCACCGTTTTTCATTTAGTGCTAAACTTTCTGATGTATACGTCTTTTTAGTAATTATAAGCATAGTTATTCTAAGGCACTAAGGCGCCCATTGAAAAATGTTGAATATAACAAACACTTTAATTAAATAACGAAGGCGTGTTCCATATATGTAACTGTATTTCAAATGTTACTTTAATGTTACACTTACCTAATATGCTAATATTTTTGCGCTTGTTTGTTTGGACCCTTTCAACATGTCCGAAATGACAATATTATTAGACTGCTGGAAAGTAAAATCTCCCAACAGAATATGTACGAAACCTCCCAAAGAGTGTAGATTAATTTTTGGTGCACTTATTTATCCAGCGCTAAAATTCTGGGGTCACCCCTTAATTTCTCGTAGTAACACTCATCGTCACTAAAAGATTGCACGTCAGATGCAGATCTGAAGAAGCTAATTTAAAAAATCTATATTGTTACTATTTTTTTTAATTTTATGAGTATTTTAGAAATAATAAAGACGAGAAGTTATTGATATAACTCATAAGTAGGGGCAGTTATTTTTCGCGGAAAGATGATACATAACGCTCATTAGACTGAAATAGGGTATGCCCGCCGCAGCGGTTTCTTCCTTGTGATTGGCGGCCGTCTGCGAGATCATTTGGCCGGGCCATTCAGGACGCGTTTGCTTCCGCACAGGGTATCTGCGATTCGTGTGCAAATAGGAGACGTATGCAAGAAACCAACCCAATCAATAACGAAACAAAGACGATTCACTGTTTTAACACGCAACTAGTCTCAAAATCTTTTATTTTTGTTTTTGTATTTTTCTTTTCTTACTTTCTGAGCAGATATAATTAGTACGGGCAGGCAATTTTCGCGAATAAATCTATTATTAGATTGCAACAATGTATACCAGCACCAGAGATTTCTTCCTTGTGATTGGCGGCCGTATGCGAGAGAAGTCGTTTCTTTTTTTGACCGGGCCACTCAGGATGCGTTTGCTTCCGCACTGAATTACTGTGATTGGTGTTGTAACACTCGACATGCGCCTGAAAGAAATTCACCCAATCACGAAACACAGGTGATGCTAAAGTATTTTAACTTATAACTAATCTCGGAATCTTTTCGCGAAATCTGCATGGCCCTAATAATTAGTAAAGACCCGAAAAATTCGCGGGTTCATTTCGTGTTTTGCTAAAATTCAAATAATTATACCTTAGTGCTGCTTCTGCAATTGGTTTACTGTTAATCTGGAGGACTGAGGGCCAATTAGAGACCCTCACTCATAGAAGTGTCGAATCACAGACCACCCAGTCGAGACGACTCACAAGTCAGCAGCCAATGAACAGTTGGCATTTGCCCGAGTGTCTAGAGGATATTGGAGTCTATCCTGGAGGTCATTGAACCCGCGAATTTTTACGGTCTCTAATAATTAGGTAATATTTCTAAATTATTTTTGATTTTGATCGTTTTGAAACGTAGTTACCGCTGTGTTTCGACGGGAAATGACCCGAACAGCGCCAGGAGGAAGTGGGCAGTGCTGGGAAGGTGGTGTGCGCAGGGCAGGCGGCGGTGCGCGACGGATGGGTCTCCAAGTACGGCCCCATCTACCGCACCTGGCTGGGCTCCGTGGCCCAGGTGAACATCACGCGGCCGGAGCACGCCGAGGTGAGCTCTCGTTGGCCAGTTGTGCTCGAGCGGGCACGGCCACCTCCTCCCGCACGCCATATTCATTTCTTTTTCCATTTGCTCGTCATTGCTAGAGACCGGAAAAATTCGCGGATTCATTTCACGACAGCCTGAAATTCAAATAGTTATACCTCAGTGCTGCCTCTGCTATTGGCTCACAACTCACCTGGACGACTCTGGGCCAGTGAGAAACACTCAACCGAAGCTGTATCGAATCACAGGCCGCTACGTTGAGACACCTCCACAAGACAGCAGCCAATGAGAGGGTGACATTTGACCGAGTGTACGTAGAACTATTAAGTTCATCCTAGAGGTCATTTAACCCACGAATTTTTCCGATCCCTAGTCATTGCCGTTAGCTAAGGGCTAGTTATGTTAATTTCACACCATACCTCTCTTGCATTTTTTTTGTTCTGTCACAATTACAAATATTTTCAATATATAATTACTAAGTGTGATCTAACCAGTGTAAAAAGTCTCGTAAAAGATAAAAATTGCAAACATATTTCGTTACGGAATGTAACTTCCACCATGATCCCAACTTGCGGAAAAAAAAATCTGTGTTAAAGCCCTACCAGGAATCGAACATATATCGTCAAGGTAGGAAGCGAGTGATCCGGCTGCTAAACCACCTTAACGTAGGAGTATTCAAATGTAACGCAGTCAACATAAGCATTACTACTTAACTAATAAGTGCCTCTTATGTCACTAGTTATTCGTTGGTATTACTTTACATTTTAAATAACTTTGTATTCGAGGAAAAAAATATTAAACCAGTACATTATCGTCAACCAACATGCCTGTATTATGTTTGACTTTTACTTTGTTAATACGAGTACGTTTAGCTTATTATAAGAAATATTTCTTCGAAAAGGTAAGTTTACAATAATAAAGCTAGTCAATTACTAATCTGGCTGTAGATTTAATCTATATATATATGCGTGAGAGAGAGAGAGAGAGAGAGTGTGTGTGTGTGTGTGTGTGTGTGTGTGTTTCCAGCAATGTAACTTTGTGTTACAATTTCAGGAGAGCCTTGGATATATAAGAGCAAACGTGTTTGTCCGGGGTTCTACCTTGCAGGTCATCTTGAGCAGCACAAAATGTATGGAGAAGTCCTACGTCTACAAGCTGATGAGATCGTGGCTGGGAGAAGGACTACTCACCAGCTCGGGTAAGCTTCAAGCTTTCCTCCTACCGGACGTGAGTCATGAGCCGATTGACTACTCACGAAAATGCTGCTCAAAATTTTTTTAAAGCAGTGGCAACACTTGTGAGTAGCCTTGAGGCATTAAAACTCGCTGTATGGACTCTCAATTGTTGTGTGTATTTTCCTCAGAAGTAAAAAAAAAAAATATATTGACCAAGCCAAGGAATGAAGCCGCAAACGATTTAACGATAAGCGAATAATGATTTTTGTTTACTGTCGATGACTAGGGACCGGAAAAATTCGCGGATTCAATGACCTCTAGGATAGCCTCCATTATCCTCTGCATTTCTCAAGTAAACACGCGTGTTCATTGGGTACTAAAATGTGAGGCGTCTCCACTGGGTAGCTTGTGATTCGACGCTTATTTGGTCGATGATTTTGCAACTATTATTCTTTATAGCCTATATTGAAGATCAGTAAATTTTTTTTAAAGCGTTAATTGAGAATGGATATAGACAGCGCGGTCAATATACGACGCAGTTAAGGATGTTGCCTCAACTTTGGACGGGTTTTTCTTTGTTGCCAATTCAACTGTTAAATAAACACAAGCCATGCATCATTTTAAACACCTTGTTTCAATGAAGTAAGAGTTTGATATTTCATTACTATTTGCCCTACATTTAATACATTCTGCATTGGATTGCAACAGTACATTTGATAACTTTAACAGAAGAGTGCGTCTTGTTGGATCGCCAATTGTAAACGGGAAGCCTTCTTTTCACAGACGAGAGAGCCAAAACCCGAAGTTCCCCGAAGTTCATGCTTTTTTTCCGTATCTTTTATGTAGCTATCCTAACCAAATCAACCGTCCACAATGTTTTAAAGTATTTATAATGTAGCTAACCTAACCTAATTGACCATTAGTATCCTTTTATCAACACCACCATATTTATTTACAATGAACAAAAAAAAACCTAAGATGCACGCTCTGGCGTTTGGCTCTCTCGTCTGTGAAAAGAAGGATTCCCATTGTAAATACACGCAAGCGGCTAACTTGAGCTGAACCTGACTGATGAGTCAGCAGACCGTGAGCCAATGAAGCTCTCGTGGACGGAAGACGAGCATCTGTCTGCATCGGGTCATCACAGGCATGATCGCGAGTGCGACGAGGGTCGAGGGTTCGATACCAATACCGCCGCGTGACCCGTGTGAGCGAGCATCGAGTGGGTAGGAACGGGTCGTTACCACAACGCCGAAATACCACAACGCCGAACCTACAATAACGCCGAATACCATAACGCCGAATGCCAAATTGACCGCAACGCCGACAGCTAGAAAACTGTTGTGTACCTCAACGCCGAAATACAGTAACGCCAAAAAATGTTGCTGTGGGGAAGGGGGGGCACAGGAGCAAAATGAAAAACAACTGAATGAATTTGTGTGCTAATCTTACCTAACCTAACCTTTGTGGCAGTCCTGCAATGATATTTTTCGGGGTTAATGTATTTCGGCGTTGTGGTACACAGCAGTTTTCTAGCTGTCGGAGTTGTAGTCAATTTGGCATTCGGCGTTATGGTTTTCGGCGTTATTGTACGTTCGGCGTTGTGGCATTTCGGCGTTGTGGTGCGTCCCCGGTAGAGGAACCAGCTGCAATCTACCAACCAAGTCCTTATGTAATGGTTTCTATTAACTTAGAGGAAGATTTTTATGTCATTCTCGTGGTCATTTCTCGCTACTAGAGCTAGTGAACACAACTCGAACACCCCTCTGTATTTCAAAAATTTTCTTAGTAAATACCAACCAACTATGTAGGTACTATCCACGAAATCTCAAACGCGCTGTTTCACCAAAGTATGTCCTCTAAAACAAAGTATTAAAAGACCACAAACAATGTTGATGAAGGGTTGAAATCAGATTATAAGCGTTAATTTTTATAACGTTAGTTTTAATGTGAAAATCAAATATAAATCGATTAAGTGTAAGCCGAATATACCAAAGAAATGAATTGCCTGTACCACGTATATTACATTAAATATCTTAAAAGTAAAATAAAGATACTTCACTAGTGTGAACGCCAACTAAAATCAAAGATATTAATACATATGCTATAATAATGCTAATTATGTTAAATAATAATATTATTTTTAATGTCTGAAACCTTTCAGTTCAGCGCGCGCTGCTGATCAAATGGTAACAGTAGCGTGGACTTGAAAGTATGAAAACCTGATTTTTTCAGGGTTTTGGGAAAACCCTAACTTTTATTGATTTAATTCACGATAAACTAAAAAATAATTAGTTTTAAGACGAAGGCTGCTTACAAACTGTTAAACCACAACTGTACATCACATGATTTCTTGCTTTCAGTACATGCTATAATTAACATTAAAATTTGCCTTTAAGATCACAAAAAACATTCAATAGGAACTTGTGTGGAATAAATACACTACAATTAATAATTAAAAATTTATTTAAACTCATATCCAGAAACACAAAATATTATTACCAAAATAATTTAGGATAACAACCCCTTTAGGGGGGAGAGGTAGTATCCGACAGATGCCATCTTGATTTCAAAAGTTTAATCTTATGATTTTTTGCACATTTGGCTAAGTTAAAACATAAATAAAATATTTAATATAATGCCTGAAATAAGTGGTTACAATCTGCTACAATATGTTTCCCTTGTGAAGACATTGGCGTTTAATAATGAATTTTTTTTTTTTGTGAATGACAACTGTAATAATAGTGTTCAAGAGACGATGTACTAAAATCTCTGACTAAATCTTAGTATGTGTTCTCTGCTTTAACGAAGGCAAATTGTCGTTAGTTAACGATACAAAATTAAATTGCCTAAAAAAATTTGAATGCTACATTCACTTCCCTCGGATAAGTCCGAACACATGCCTATCCGAAATTAGCCGCTTGCTCGTGCAGCTTCATGGTTGAAATTTAAAAAAAAAAAAAAAAACGTTTTGCTTGATTTATTACATTTTTCTCTGTTTTTAGAGTATTTAAAGTGTCACTGGCGTACCCTAACCAGCCTTTCATTTTAGTTACAATAACGTAGACTTGCGAAAACCTAACTTCCGATATAATAAAAAAATCTAACAATTTTTTAAAAGGATTTTTTTAAATGTAAAACAACTAATCTAACTTTTTTTTATAACCGGAAACCAATTTTTAAGACACTTGCACGTGGATTTTTTGGAATAGGTAAATGAATTCGGGTCGTTACCACAACGCCGAAATACCATAACGCCGAATGTCAAAATTGACCACAACGCCGACAGCTAGAAAACTGCTGTGTACCACAACGTCGAAATAACAACTGAATGAATTTGTGTGTGTTTCTTAAATGTACCTTAACGCCGAAATACCACAACCAAACCTAACCTTACCTAACCTAACATAACCTAGCGTAATATAACCTAACCTAACTTAACCTAGCCTATCCTAGCCTAGTTCAACCTAACCTAGCCAAACATAACCTAGTCCAACCTAACCTAGTCTAACCTAACCTAACCTTTGTGGCAGTCCTGCAATGACATTCGGCGTTGTGGTGCGTTTCCAATGAATTCTCGGTTTCCCTGAAAAACGTTTGAAACCAAGATGGCGTCTCGCCCACCTCGGGACGTGAAGCCACGGAGGCGAATGGTCCAGCCAGTGTCCGCGGTGCTCACCGCAGGGGCGTAGCCAGGGGGGGGGGGGGGTTATGGGGTTCAACCCCCCCCCCCCCCTTAGCTAAAATCTTTAATTAATATCTTATTCATCACTCAAACAAATTTCATATTAAAATGAATACAATTTTTACCATTACAATATTTAAATTTAAGTACCGAAAACTGCTAAAATAGCACTATTTTACACCTTAAAATCCAAATTTTCCCGGGGGAGGACCCTCGGATCCCCTGCTTTAATACGGGGGGGGGGGGGGGCATGCTTCTTAACACCCCCCATACACAAATCCTGGCTACGCCACTGGCTCACCGGACCGCCGTGGTCGGCTGCCGCAGGTGACAAGTGGCGCCTGCGCAGGAAGCTGATCACGCCCACCTTCCACTTCAAGGTGCTGGACTCGTTCGTGGAGGTGTTCGTGGAGAAGAGCCAGCGCCTGCTGCGGCGGCTCGACCGGTTCTCCGGGGGCGAGGCCTTCGACATCCACCCCTACATCTCCAGCTGCGCCCTCGACATCGTGTGCGGTGCGTGTGCATGGGTCTACTGGCCAGCCGCTCGTAACTGAAGGGGCCCGCCTGCCCGGGCGCACGTGCGGCTTAAAAACCACGCGATTTGGAAACTGTCCACAATTTTCCAATTGGTGCCTGTTTACTAAAAGCATTTAAGAACACGCTGAAGGTGTATGGGTAGTTCCGTTTCCGTATTTTGTTTTTATTTTTCAATTTTTCAGAATAATGTTTGGACATAAATTTCCCGGTACAGATTCTTGAAAACACTCAAGGGACTCGCAATATACATTTATCTTAATTTCTTCGCCGCATATTTTATGGTTACCACTCAGATTTCACATTCGAGCCACACACGTACCATTGCGCCTCGCTAATAAGCCCCTGACTAGGCGGGCCCCTTCTTCAATAGCCTCGCCAAGGGCTTCTGGAAATCAGCATTCCACCACACTGATATTCTGAATGAGACGCGGCAGTCAGCCGCTGGCGCAAACAGCTCAGCTGGAATGCTCGAACTGAGCGGAAGCATGTAAGTCGACCGACCACCTGTGTCTTTGTCGCAGAGACCGCGATGGGCACTCCGGTGAACGCACAGCAAGCCGCTGGGAATCCTTACGTGGCTGCCGTATACGAGTGAGTTACTGTTCTCCTCTGGAATTAACGTGTTCTGAATGAAATCTCTGAGCGCTTAACATAAGGAAAGACTCTTATCATTTGTTTTTTCAAACTCTGTATCCTCATGACTAGAGTCCTGCAAAATTCGCGGATTCATTTCGTGATATGCTACAATTCAAATAATTATACCTTAGCACTGCTTCTACCACTGGTTCACTGTTAATCTGGATTAATGAGGGCCAATTAGAGACCCGTGCTCAAAGAAGTGTCGAATCACAGACACTCAGTCGAGACGACTCACAAGTCAGCAGCCAATGAACAGGTGGCATTTGCCCGAGTGTGTAGAGTGTAGTAGAGTCTATCCTGGAGGTCATTGTACCCGCGAATTTTGCAGGTCTCTACTCATGACTTATGACTAGGGATAAGTTTTTGTGATTTTGTTTTCAGGTCGTTTTCAAAACAGAAGATATTGGTGTTATTGTTTATATTTTATTCTAATTCCTAATTCATAAAAAATGGTTTACTACTAAACAAATATTAAACTGTAATATTCCTTAATACTTAACACACCAAATTAGTCTAATTCTGACTGACACATGATGAACTTACACAACGAAATCATTAGTAATACGCATGTCTGAAACAGAACTATTCAGAAAATTAAAATAAATCAGCAAAGCTTTGTTTGTCAAAAATGTGCCAATGCCATTAATGTCAAAACGTACTATTACTAAGCAATGAAAACTTAATATTTTATATTTTCAATTCATTTAGCTCATACATTATGGTATAAATTACTTGATATATACATATAAATTTACATCCAACGAATTTACTATAGTAAAAGACAACAATGATTGATTTCATTTTATTTATTTACATTTTGGTGCTAAATGTTGTATTAACTTGCATTCCAGTGTTACATAAATGTATTTTAATGCCTTACAGTGTTATTTAAGTTTTATCGCAATTCGCCGTTTAACCTTGTCCCTGCTTATGACAAATGTGAAATTGAACATTTCATGTTTTTTCCCTGAACCACGTAAATCTCTACGCTGAGAACTTAAAGCAATCTAAACCGATATAATTGGCCACCATTTGAAACGATACCTTTTGAAAAAAAAACTTTTAATTGCTCCTAATTCGCTTCCAGTTGGATTAAAGTGTATATAACATTCTGTTACAGGTAGTAATTTATTTTCCAAGGTTTATTCCGAAGTGGTTCAAATTAAATGATACGAGCAATGCGTATACGTATTATGCACTCTTAGGGCGGTATTCCAAGACGTTTGAGTAAGGTAGCGAATATGCACTGCCTTGTTGGGCAACTGCCGTACCCTAACTCTCGGGTCATATTCCAAAACGTGTCCTAACTGAACCCCTGTAAGGTATCAGATCGGCAGCCGTTTTAATAAACGAGGACTTGTGCGAGGCTATAAACAGTTGTACGTCGTGGAATCCATCGTAATTTTAGCTTTTTTTTTAAACTATGGTATTATAATGTGAAATAAAATATTTAATTTTGGTTGTACAAGAATAAACGTTGAATTTTTGGCCGTATTTATGTTTGCTGTTGTTTATAGATATTAAGGGGGGGGAGGAGAGAAATTGTAATCGTAAAATTTCCGTTAAAGTTCATTAAAACGGAAAAAATATATATACAGTTATGGATCAAATCGTTAACAGATAGGACACCAAAAAATCAGTGCCCTAAAAATAAGGAACTGGCCGCGTTTCCTATCGTGCACTTGGAATATGGTTAGGGTACAGGTATTGCATATACAACACCTAAACCCTTATTTTTGTGTCTTGGGATACGGCCCTTAATTGCAGGGACGCAACAACTAAATTTCCAAAGGGGTGGGCAATATACCTTTTTATAAAGAATCATCGATCCCCCCCTATCCTCCCCCGGGAGAATTTGTATTTTAAGGGTGGAAAATGATGCTAAGCAGTTTTATTATCTAAAAATTGATTACACAGCACTTTCTTTGCCCCCGTTTGCCCCCACTTCAAGGTTTCAGAGGGGGGGGCAAAATACCCTTCCTCACCCCCCCCCCCCCCCCCCTGTTGTTGCGCCCCTGCTTAATTGTGTCTGTCTTCGGTCGTTTGGATGTAGTAACGTTCAGTTTTTCAAGTTTCGTTAGTTTAAGTGTGGTGTCGTGCGGCCTCTCGAGACGGTAAAGACGTCGCCACCGCGCAGGCGCGCTGAAGGGGCCGCGGCGTGTCTCCGTGCGCAGGATGACAGAGCTGGTCATGGAGCGGTCGAGGAGGCCGTGGCTGTTCTTCTCGCCCGTGTTCCGCCGCTCCAGCCTCGGCCAGAGGACGGCGAAGTGCCTGGCGGTGCTGCACGGCTTCACCGCCGAGGTGCGCTGCGGTCGCGCCGATCCGAACACTTCTCCTCCTACCGACCGTCGCTGCCCGTGCGACCGCCCGGAGACCCGCGCCGGCCATATTCTCTTCTCATGATCCCGGGTTTTTTTGACGTGACAACGTCTAATAAATCGATGAACGCCGGCTGCACGCACGAAAAAGTGTCCCGTTACGCGCATTGTCCCGTTACGCTCATTGTACGCTTGCGCCGCATCTATCTCTCTTCCACTCGATTGTAACAACCATCGATTTGACTTTTTCGAGGCACATTAAACTTGAAACACTCCCATTCGTTTCCTACTTTTCCTATCATCGTCCTATCCTTAACAGAATAACACAGATTGGAAGAAGTTAAATAGCAAACATGTATAAAAGTTATAGTTAAAATAATCTCTTCATTAAAGTAATAAATATATTTGAATTAATGAGTGCAAATAAAAGTAAATTTATCATTCAAATTGTAGATTTATTTTCACTCCTTCTTTGTATCCATACAAAATAGTGATAATTCAATAAAAATTATTCAATTTTATTCATAAAAGTATGCAATCATTTCATCAATGTTTTTTTATGACGTTGTCACGTTAAACTATCGTCCGTAAACCGTCTTTACAGACAACCCATTTTTTTTTTCTAATTTTTTTTTCCATAAATAAATATGAGCATTAATGGGAAAACGATAATTTTATATTTTATTAGCATCTAATTTAAAGTACTGACCGATACCTTTCGATTTCAGTTCAGTTTTTTTATGATTTATTATAATAAAAAACCTTCAAAGATGTTAATTCCTCATATAATGTCGCGATTTCACCGGAATTTGATCGTTGGCATTAATAAAACTAACCCGTGTATAATTTTTTTCTAGATAGAACATCAATATTGTTAAAGATAAATTAGAATAAATTATTCTCGAATTTCAAGTTCCAGATAATTTTTTCAGAGGATTTATTTTTAAAATATTGCGGCCTTTACATTAAGGGACCCTAAAGCCCCCCCCCCCCCCCTTTTTTCCCCCAATGGTAAGACCCTTCTCCAAAATATTAGGACCCTAGTCTAGAGCCACACTGCTAATATTTATGTATTTATTATGTGACCTTACTTAAACTAAGTGTATTTATAGGAGGGGTCCGGGTTAGGGAGGGGCCTAGGTGCGTCTCAGGCCAAATTAGTCATATTGGTAATGAACCATGCAGGGAGAAGGTTGCATGGATTTTCTGCTTGTTCGGGGATCGGCCAGCTATGGCATCGATAAGATTCCCTGGCGTTAAATAAAAACTCCCGAACATTTCCGAACGTACGCGAAGTTCCCCGTTCACTCATGACAATTCGTGATCATAATTTGGCGAGAATTCATACATTTAAAATTTTAAAAGAATGGTCTAATTTAAGTGTTTCCAACCTAACCTAACCAACATTTCGTTTACGTTACGATCACCTAAACTCCCGACAACGTACCCTCCTGCTAAAATAGTTAAAGAAGGAATTTTTGTGAGAATTTAATTTATGTAACACACCTGGCCTGATCTTCCCATTACCTTTACAACAACAATAAATCTGTTGTTATTGTCACGATCTCGAATTATTCTGGCGTCTGGCACAATGCCAGTGGATCTTGGATTTCTCCTACGTGTTTTGGCGAAAAAAATAAAATAAACTTTTAACTGAGCCCAAAATACCACGGAGTACCTCCAGGCCATTTTACCTTTGCGCGCAATTATTTTTTTTCTGGGTTGCGAAATCTCCAACCTTTTCAACAAAGGCAGTGTTGTCGCGAAACAAGAACGTCTCCCTTACGCACTTCGTTCCCCTATAGTCATACAGCTGGCTTCCCATTGGCCGTGGCCAGCAGAACAGTTAGCAGTCGCTGGGGCGTGGATTCGTCTGGACATACAATTGTTTTAGTGCACTAGGAACGGACGTGACTGAACATATTTTGGCTTAACATCTGGTTGCTATCGCGGTTGACTTGAGATGGCAAGGGATGATGAAATGAGAATGGAGCTTCAACGATGTTGAACAGGGAGGGGGGGAGGAGAGTTCCCACCAGAACACGGCAGCAACGTCCGCCACGTTTCCCACAACTAATTATACCGGCCGGGAATCGAACCCAAAATGGCAGGCGACTAACCTGACCACTCAACCATCATGGCCCCCAGGAACTTAGGGATGTGCCGCAGTCTTCGGGTAATCAAGCACACAGTAGTTAGTAACCCTCACTACTACCCAACTCTAGACGATGACGCCCTAACAAAATGCCAAGATACCTACGAAAATGGTATAGATGCAATTCTCCAATCAGCACTTCGAGGCGGCCAGCTCCACAAACCTTGTAGAGACACCACCAAAGTGATCGTCGGCAATCCTCAAAAAGTAAATCAGTGACCGAGTAATAAATGCATTGCTTCTAAGAGGTACAATATTCTGAGTTGAAATTAAATATTATATTTCCTTATGTAAATGTTGTGTTTCAAAGATTATTGGAACTATATGAATGATTTTAAAAGTCTAAAAGGCTTTTTTTTTTATTGTTTTAGGTTATTCGCGAACGCAAAGCTCTTCGCGCGAAAGAATCAGAGGGAAAATCCAGCGGGCAATTAGAAGAAAATGCTGTTGGTACGTACCGGCACTAAGATGGCATTATAACGTATTGTGCGTTATCTATTGTGCGTAATCTTTTTTGTGCAGCCTGTTCTTATGTGGGAAAAGTGTTGTTACTTCTCTGTTAGCCGTGCACGGGCCGAGTAGGACCTGCGGGTTGTGACCGTCCATCACTTGCCGTCAATGGCCACTCAGTAGAGACCTGTAAAATTCGCGGTTTCGATGGCCTTCAAGTTCATTGGCTGCTGACTTGTAAGTCGTCTCAGCTGGTTTCTCTGTGATTCGATCCTTCTTTGGTTGAGGGTTTATAACTTGTTGAGATTCGTCCAGATGAACAGTAAGCCAATAGCAAAATTATCTAAGAGGTATATGTGTTTGAATTCTAGCCTATCACCGAATGAATCCGCGAATTTTGCAGGTCTCTACCAATCAGTTATTTTTGATAGATCATATTTGTTACAAATAGTCCTTTTGAGACCAAGACAAAAACTGAACGCCTAACTATTTTAGCTTGAAAACAGGCAGTCCGGATGTCTTTTACTCCCGTCTGGGTCTCAGGGTTAACAGTTTCCCTGTTCTGGCGTTCGGCCCTCGACGGCGATAGCCCAGTTTGCGGTCAGCTATGACTGCACGGGGTTTCTTCACTGAGGCCGGTATTCCAAGACTTGACCAAAAAAAAAAGGTATCAGGTATTTAATATGGTACACCTGTACCCCAATGCCCAATCGTATTCCTAGTGCACAAAACCGCATCCAAATCCTTATTTTAGGGAACGGATACTGGTTTCCTATCCGTGACCTATCTGTCGCCCAAACGTCCGCGCATTAGCAGAGCTCACTTTTTCGCTGATTTCATCCAGATGGCGAACCCGCTTTTGGCTCCATTAACTCGTATATAGATTTTTTCATCGTCATTGGAGAACCTATCAAGCGTGTTGGTGTGCCAAATGAAACTTTATGATAGCGAAATTATCGTGAAATACATTTTAATAGTCCTAAAAAGAAATAATCACCACTTTAAAAGTACTTTAAAAATTAAAAAGGCGGTTCCAATTTTTTTTTTTTTTTTTGCGAGTGTATATATGATTGCGAAACGTCCGCTAGAATACGCTGAAACCAGTTTCCAGTCTCACGCAGGGTACTATTTACTCGCAGGGTACCATTCATCACTGGGAGTCTGTTTTGACACGTTCTTGAAAACAGTCCGCGAGTTGGTTACGGCTGTATCCCACAACGGCGGTGCTTATTTGCTACCTTACTCAGACGTCTTGGAATATCGCCCTAAGCAGCAAATTCTAAGTCAATACCTCCCGGATTCGTGGGGTTGTGTCGCCAGGCGCTGTGCGGCGCAAGTGTAGGTAGAGCCAGGCATGGCGACAAAAAAATAACTGCGTGGTGCAGTTATCCTTGTTTATTGGATAGCCTCTCTGTGTGATCCTGCCTTGTGTCGTGTTAAATTTTGTGGTTTAGTCAAATTTGAGAAACCGTCTTACTCAATACCATGGTCGGCAGATTGACCTCCTTTGTGATTTTTATCCATTATTTCTCGTTTGAAGTTAATTTTCATATGTTGCGAGTTGCTGGTTTCGTACATGACTGGCTGGTTACGCGCACTGATGGTATCACAAACAAAGGCTATATAAAACTAAGGTATGAGGTGCATCACCCCCACATTCGATTACGGGCCCTGGACAAAGAATCGGAAGCATGCCCACGCAATTTTACAGTCACGCGCTACATTATAATTGCATGGCTATTTCTTACCCACGCTCTTTTTAGAATGTATTTTTTTAACCTGAAAATTCAGGGTACTATTATGGTTACTATTTTATAATTCCAAACTAAGCTTTTTTTTATAAAATTATTTACCTTTAAAATAACCACAGCGAGTATTTATATTTATTTCACACACTAAGACAAAAATGAAAATAGTTACAGAAAAAATTAAATTAGCTGTAGGTGTAGATAAAAAAAAAATTTTTTTTTTTTTAAATTATAATAGTTAAACATGTAAAAATAAGCAGGGCTGGGCCCGGGCCTGGAGGGACCCATGGGTCCACATAGCCCCACCCTTGTGGGGACCATGATGAGGTGAGTGAGTTCCACGAGTGGGGACTAGAGCATGTGCGGCGCAGAACTGCAGCCTCTGTTCTGAGTCTCACCTCACGGTGTTTCCCTCCCACGCGCAGTGTACCCACACGCAGTATACCCACTCGGCCCCCACTCCGTGCACACTAGGGCGGGTTCACGCCTTCCCTCCTTCATACTGATGGTTCATCTTGTTCATTACTTTTCGTGTGAACCCTGCTTTTTCCCCTTCAGAATATTCCACAAATTAATACGTAGTTACCATTTTGTCTATCAAGCAGAATAGTAAGTTGAACACAGCTTAGAATATATATATATATATATAATATTTATATATATAAATATTCTATATATATAGGTGCTAATTACCAAATATTTAAATTCGGGAAAAATTCCAAAAATCATCAAAAATCACTTATTAATTTTCTGATTGATTAGATCGACTCCTGCCCTTGGTTCGACCCCTGGGTGATGCAAAAAATTTAATCATATGTAAAAAATAACCATTTAAATAAATATGATGGAAAGTACTGAAAGAAGCAATTTGAAATACCAAGACTTTTTTATTTTATTTTTGCAAACCAACAGCCAATATTTTTTTTCAACTATAATTCGACTAACAATTTTTTTTTGTGCGCATGCTAACATGGTGATGGTAACAGATTGACAAATTGACAGATACTGTCTTGGTACATCTCTCGTCGCGTCAGCTTTAGGGCTACTGAGAAGTGGGTTGGTGTCGTCGGCAGTGCGCCTAGAGTGACTCACCCACTTCAGTGTTATAATGACGACCTGCCTGTCAGATATATGTTTACGGGTGTTGCATTATTTTAAGCTCGTTGTTTATTACTTACGTGAAACACTTTTCTACTTATAGATTCTTCATGAATCTAAAAAAAAAAAAAAAAATTATTCTCACCAACGATTTGCATTATTAGCCACCGATATTATTTTTTTAACATCCTGGGAAACTATCCTCAGGGATTATAAATCAATTATAAAAGGAAGTAATTCTACTACAGATCTGAAACTCTTTAGATTAAAAGTAAATACTACTGGATATTTAATGATTGTGTTAAAATATATTCAAAAATAATCTATTTAACTTCGTTTCAATAAGTAGACTTTCATAATTCCTGAAAATTTTGACGCAAAGATAAAAATAAATATATTTACGATTGCGTTTCATAAGAAAAAATGTTATGGTTTTCTTATAGTTATCGTCAAACAATTAATATCTACCAAGCAGTTAGTATACTATAGATTTTCGCTGCATGGCAACGCAAGAAGCTAATGAGCTATCAACTCACTTTGAAAGATAATTTTTTTCACAATATGGAATCAAATAATAAAATTTGCTTGGATCCAACACTGTCACAAAACCACAGCAAACCAAGTTGCACTATTTTGATGACCAGGCGAGAAGAAGAGGCCGGCTTTTCTCGACTTGTTGCTGGATGCTTGTGACAAGGAGAAGCTTCTGACTGACACGGAGATCAGGGAAGAAGTGGACACCTTCATGTTTGAGGTAATTACGTCACCTAACTCCGTGTTTTTTTTTTTTTGTTGTTTTAGACGTGACAACGTCTAATAAATCGATGAACGCAGGCTGCACGCACGAAAAAGTGTCCCGTAACGCACATTGTCCCGTTACACTGTGTCCCGTTACGCTCATTGTACGATTGCGCCGCATCCATCTCGCTTCCACTCGATTGGACTTTTTCGAGGCACATTAAACTTTAAACACTCCCATTCGTTTCCTACTTTTCCTATCATCGTCCTATCCTTAACAGAATAACACAGATTGGAAGAAGTTAAATATCAAACATGTATAAAAGTTATAGTCAAAATAATCTCTTTGTTAAAGTAATAAACATATTTAAATTAATGAGTGCAAATAAAAGTAAATTTATCAATTAAATTGTAGATTTCATTTCACTCCTTCTTTGTATCCATACAAAATAGTGATAATTCAATACAAATGATTCAATTTTATTCATAAAAGTATGCAATAATTTCATCAATGTTTTGTTATGACGTTGTCACGTTAAACTATCGTCCGTAAACCGACTTTACAGACAATCAATTTTTTTTTTTGCCTCTGTGGGTCTTCATTACGAGATATAAGATAGCTAAAATTAAAAGGTGTTTCACTGACCTTACACACTGTTGAATCTTTAATATATATATTTTAATGCAAGCAGACTATTCAAATATATAAATGACATTACATTAACTATTTAATAACTCCTTTTTTTTAACAAAATTCTTAGTACGCTCACACGTAATCATAGCCACAGTGTTACGTGAGTTGAATATAATCGCCGTGAGAGTAACAGAACACTTAATATTGAAAAGTGACGTATACGTCAATAACTCAATTTTTTTATATATTATTATATTAATTCTGTACGAGCAAGCAATGAATGTATTTCCATTGCCAAACTGTAACTCTCGTCTCGTTCATCCATGTTATGCCATTTTTTTTAAATTTAGTTGTTTACCTTTTCCAGGGGCACGACACGACGACTGCTGCTGTGAGTTGGGCGTTATTGCTTCTGGGATCGCACATGGACGTCCAGGTGCCGCATCTTTGAAAATCCTTTTTAATTTTAATTAAAATAATAAGAGCGTGTACTGGTGCTTTTCATTGCCATACATTCGGTCCACTCTACATTAGTATCATCTCAAACTTGTACTTTGTGATAAATCAAACTGCACGTTCTACTTGATAATCAAACCAAAATGGATAAAATTTAAATTTGGCGCCAATATATACTCATTTAAGGGAAAATAAAATCCAATTAACGAGAGAGAACAGTTTTTTTTCTCACTTTTATGTCAAACTGCTGCTCGTGCGACAATAACATCTACCGCGAAACTGATTGATTCTTTACTTTATTTTGTGTAGGACTAGCCGTTACGGAAATCATAAACAATTCATTATATTTTTGATTGCTGTTTAACGCTTCGGAAACCCGGGTTTAAAGTGGTCTTTTTGCGTGTGATCTACTTTTTTTTATCAGATTTAGGACAGTACAAACCATCAAAAACCATTGCTTCAAAAATTATGAACATTATTATACTAACTCTCTTTTGAGTTCAGAACCTAAGGTTTTAGGGTGCTGTCTAGGCATGTTAAAACTCCATGCATGTAACATTCGATATCAGCTGATATTGGCAAATACTATAGAACTCAGTGTCTTGCGCTCTCTGGAAATCGTGGAAACCACAGCGTTCGGTGATCCTAGCGAGAGTTGTTTCGTACTTAGGATTGAAGGAGATATTTTTATGGTTATGAAATCCGGGAAATATTAAAACCATTAGAGTATACGTGTGTGAACGGGCTTGAACTATTTTTACAGTTCCAGTGTATAATTAATATACTGATAATTCCATAAAGAAGAATAATAATAATGTGTGATAATTTGGCCAGTTGTCGAATTTTGCAACTACCGCAATGTTAAATCAGCGTTGAAATCATTCGGGATGCACTGCGGTAATGCGGTTGAATTGGAGAAAAATATTTCAATTCATTATCATTACTTTTACATTACGAAGATTCGTTTGGACTATCTAAACATACTAACCATTTATATTTTTTTCTAATTTTCTTCCGAACGGCTTAACTACAGTCGTCGATAAAAACAGGCTATAACAGCTGATAAAAATATAAACAAACGTCCACCATATAGGTAGAGACCGGAAAAATTCGCGGTTTAATTTCACAATATGATAGAATTCAAACAACTGTACCGTTATATTGCTTCTCTGATTGGCTTACAGTTTATCTGAACGACTTTGAGCCAATGAAAAACCTTCAACCAAAAAAAGTATCGAATCGCAAGCGTCCCAGTTGACAGTTGTCACGAGTCAGTAGTCAAATTAGCAGGTGGCATTTGCCTGAGTAAGTAGGGGGTTGTGGAGTCTATCCTAGAGGTAAAATCGAAATCGAGAATTTTTCCAGTCTCTACATATAGGTATGTGACAATCAGGGGGGAAAATTGTGGGGGTGGTGGGGAATAACTTCACGTCTGACGGCTGATGGACTTGCCCCCCACCGTCCACCCTGTGACGTGTCCAGGGACAAAACTAGGTGGGGAGGGGGGGCAAGCGGGGCATACGCCCCGGGCGCAAAGCTGTGGGGGCGCCGAAATCGCTCGCATTGTAATTCCTACTACAACTGGTAACTGGTAAAAAGTTTTTTTTTTTTTTAACTTGCATGATGCCAGGAATGTCTAATCTGATTTACAATATCACGTCTCAACATATTTAATGAACAAGTCTAGTGATCATACGGACTACTTTATGGACATAGTGGGTTCATGCATGGAAGTTACGGTAGCACAGAAACTGTTACATGTAGGTATGGAAAATGCTTAAATAGCACCATTTTTTCCGTGGGAGGGCCCCCGGACCCCCCCGATTTGTTGGTGCGGTATGTGCAAAAAAAGAGGTATGGGGAGGGGGGGGGAGCATGCCCCGGGTGCCAGAGACTCCAGTTGCAGCCCTGTGACGTGTCGCAGGAGCGGGTGTGCAGCGAGCTGGACGCGCAGTTCGGCGACAGCGACCGCCCGCCGACCACGAGGGACCTGCAGGCCCTCAAGTACCTGGAGCAGGTGCTGAAGGAGGCGCTGCGCCTCTACCCCAGCGTGCCCTTCGTCGGCCGCTGCCTCGCCGAGGACACGCGCATCGGTAGCCCTTCAGCCGAGAAGCCCAACATGTACATCAGGTTCTGTCCCTGCCCGAACACACCCGAATATTCACCTTCGGCCAACCTCGGGATTTGTTTTATTTTTGCGCAGGAAAAAAAGGAATTCAAATATTAAAAGTGGTCGGATAGGTTAGCTACATTAAAACACTTCGAAACACTATGGACGGTTAGTTAGGATAGTATAGCTACATTAAAATAAACAGAGACATATAAATATATATAAATAATAAACCAGAGGTTGGTCGAAGGTAAATATTCGGGCGTGTTCGGGCAGGGACAGAGCTTGATGTACATCTTAGGCTACCCCCGTCAGCCCTCCGCCGACCGTCACTGGCGCGCCATCTGCCGACCGGACTGTCCAGACAAACAGTTCGGGATTCCCGACTGTGCCGTATTGTCTGACGTCAATATAGTTTTAATGTGGAATGTACTCTGCCAGGATCTAATTGGGGGGGGGGGGGGGGGAATTGGCTCTCTCTATACACAAATACATAACCAAGGGAATAATGAATGAAAATGTGTGTGAGTGTGTGAGAGAATGGCGGAATCATCACAAGAATTTTAATTATTTTTTAATTTTTTTTAATCTATTTTAGGACTTTTTAATTTAATGCAATATTTGATTTGGTTTGTGTTAGTACTAAACTTGGATGTTAAATTGGTAGATGATTCATCAGTAATTGCTGTAGTTTTTAATTTGTTAGTTTGTGATTCCATGTTTGATTCATGTTGATATAAGCTGTACGTATGTTGTTTATGTCTCATGGTTCAGTGGTAAGAGAAGTCCTACACGCCTACATTGCGCCAAACAAAAGTCGAGTAAACACCGATTACATAAAAGCACCACTGTACTGAAATGAAAACCAATAGTAATGATAAACTCTGAGCGAACCAAAAGCCGCCGGCAGCGCAGTAATGCGAACTGACGAACAAGGTAAACCGCCGGAATCCACCCGAGAAATATCTGAATGCGAGCGGCTCGTTTGGTACCGGATTGCAGAATATGTCGAACCATATAATTTCAGATTAAAGTACTTTCACTGTAAACTGAAGTAAACAAAGCACTGAGGTTTGTAAACAAATGGCATTCCAGCTGACGGTGGCGGATCCGGAAAGGTTGAAAGGGTGTTTAGAAAAAAGCTATTAGTTGGCCAGCTTTTAAAAAGTAAATTTCAATTTTATCTAGTGTATGTTGAGATCAGAAAATGATGGTGCCTTCGGCCCCTCTTGAATACACCACTCCCAGCGAACATATGTTTTTGCTTTAGCTGTAAAATGTAAACGTGTAATTTTATGCAGCATGTGTTTTTTTTTGTCTCGAAATAATGTTTTTTTCTGCAACGAAACTCCGACAGGAAAAAAAATTGTGATATTTTATGACTTCAAATAACTGCATGCGCCACGACAAACATTTTTGACGGTTCTACTGGCAGTTAGTTAAGGCGTCCAATGTTAGGTCCATAAAGCTTTTACTTCTTAGCTTGCGAAGTCTATCCTATGCCCAGTACCTTTACTGGTGTTCATTTCGTGCGCGTGTCACCAAAACTGGTTTGCGATTTGTCATCAGAACTATGGCAAACATGTGATCTGATAAGTGGTGGACTCGGCTACCAGGACACCAGTTGAGAGCAAACAGCTCTCTGCCAGACAGCAAACAGTTACCTCTTGTTTTACTTGATTGCACCCTCCTGATAATTTTCCACCGACATCTTAGTGCAGTATCGATAGAAGTTGTGCGTAGGTAAAACGTTGGACATGGGAGGAACTGGGTTTTGATCCCGGTCCATCCATGTTCTGATCTTGGTTTTTCATGGGTTGCGAAGTTAATCCAGGAATATGCATGATGGCTCTTGGCTACAGGTCATTCGTTGTCCAATACCCCTGACTAGTACAGTGTGTCCGTCTGGGATGACCTGGCTGACACATCGTAGAGCCAGAACCTTGCTGTAGCCAGTCGTACCGTGAATATGGTGCTATTTTGTGCTTGTGATACATTCCTGCATTTCGCTAAGATTCTCAACCCTCAAATCACACCCAACATGCCAACTCCATCCCTAACTACTTCTTGGCTTCTTGGTTGAGGATTGAAATGATGGAGTGTCCGTCATTGCAGTATGCTTTGTGCAGCCATCTTCAAAGGCAATTAACGATCAATAATCTAATAAGTAAGACTGAAAATGTCTGTCGCGATACAAAAGTTTTATTCTAAATTTACTGTAATTTTATTAGGTATGAGTTCTCTGTTCTTGCCCACACCAGTACCGCGTATGTTATGGAATGAAACCCTTGTGTTCTGGTGCAGTAGTTTTATACTTTTGGGCCATTCACAGCCGAGCTTCTCTTTCAGGGGACTACCTGGTGCCAGCTGGGTGCATGGTCAACATCCACATATTCCACATACACCGGTGCGCAGACCAGTTCCCCCACCCGGAGCGATTCGATCCCGACAACTTCCTTCCCGAGAGGGCGAGGACCAGGCAACCCTATGCCTACATCCCGTTCAGCGCCGGCCCGCGAAACTGCATAGGTGAGCCATACGACGTCGGTGTGGCCCGCTGTTCGTTCACGATGGGTTTGTTTCAGCATAAACACCAGCCTGAACTTCGCAGAACAGGGATATTGGGGAAGGAAGTAACTATAGCCTTTTGTGAGTAACCAACCCAGCATCTGCCTGGACTGAATTTAGGAAAACATGTCAAACCAAAATCAGAATGACCAGACTCGTGATTGTCGCTGAGTCATTTGTAATGCGAGACCGAAGTTTGTGTATTCATCTTTCTTTGTTCGTTTATTGGGTTTTTCTACAACATAAGGTGCAAACAAGCAATGACGTAAGTCCAAATATAATTATTTAAATCAATACTTCCCAGTGCAAGAATATTTCAAAGAGTGAATGCCTTACCACTGTGCTACCTCTTTAAATATACTGGTTCAAAGTGAAATACCATGTACAGTTGATATTTTTTAAATGGTTGATTTATCTTTGCTTTCAATAAGCTCCAGACTTGAAAACCATCCATTATATCAGAGTAAGCTTGAAGAAAACCTCCCATGGCAAGCCTGCAAGTTTACATCAAGTTTAGGAACCTCCACACTACGAAATTTCCTGGGCCAGCTGGCTACTCAAGAGTGTATCAAGCTTAACACTACAAGCCTATGTCCCACATCGAGTTAGCTTAGTATCCCACAATCAAGCTTATTAAAAGATTGCAAATACAATTATTTGCCATAATCATGCTAGAACCAAGCTTGGACAAAGCTTCTTATGGCAATCTCTAACAGCAACTTTAATTTAAATCACTCTTAAGGGACCTCAATGGCAGTGATCACTAACTCACAGTGCTCATGTGGAGAGGGTCGTGAGTTCGATTTCAACACCCTGGCATGACTCAATATGAGCACCGGGTCGGTATCTAAGTGGTTGGGGGCCCACCGTAATCTTGGAGGTTCTGCCGCCTTAAGCCCCTGTGCATAATCGTGAGGTGTAAAAGGGACGTGGCTTGAAGTGTTTCGCGTGTGTGACCCGCAGGCCAGAAGTTCGCCATGCTGGAGGAGAAGGTGATTCTGGCGGCCATCCTGCGGCGCTACCGGGTCCACTCGCCGCAGCGACCCGAGCAGCTGACGCTGTTGTCCGAGATGATCCTGCGGTCCGAGCACGGCATCCAGCTTCAGATCGTTCCCCGGCCGAAGGCGGGGCGCCAGTTGAACAATGGCGACTGCGTAGAAGTGCAACCGTAGCAATCACTGCATCCTTTATCTGGACTATCCGCTGAAGCATATCAAAAGTAGAATTCCAGCGGGTCTGGATGTCTGGATGTCCTGTTTGAGCTTGAGGACAGGCAAATTCATTTGCTGTTGTGTAGCAATCAATTTTTTTTTTCCTTGAGTACTACGATTGAAAAAATCAACAACATTTTTAACTTGCGCTTAAACATATGATATTTCTTTCGTAGCTTCTTGTACAACTAGATATAGAGTGAGCGAAACATTTGATTGACCGCCATCATCAACAAAACGATCATACTTGAAAATGTATCATTGCAGTAAACATTTGCAGCGATCAAGAGTCAATATTTTTGTAAAGTCAGTATCCGTTAGACGTCTGAAATTTTAGCTATCCGACCCGAGCAGATAACGATAGCCAGCCAAAAAGACCAGCGACAAAGCCGTAACTAATACCCGAAAGGGAGAACGAGTGACGACTTTTGATAAGAGCCAGATCATGTGCACAGAACTAAAAGAAGGAGCTCGGAAAAAGAACGAACTTATGAACTAAGGAGCGAGGGATCTGGGAACTAGTTAGCGTAGTTCGTCTGTGGGAGCGCTCTTCCGAACTTGTTCGTTCGCGAACTACACAAGTCTACCTCATTCTCTTGTATTTTGTTTCCGTTGCTGCGTGGAAAGCCAGCGCATTAACAAGGCGGGAGGTTATGCTCGTCAAAAAGATGCGTAAATATATTTAACACAAATGTATTTTGTTTAAAGAACCGAAAGCTAAAAATAATTCCTTGAAATATTACACAATTATTTAAAAACAGTCACATAAATCAGTAATTCATTGGTGTTTATTTTCAGATGGTGTAATAATAATTGTATTTTAATAAAAATTTGTCCAATTGAATATAAAATAAATATTTTATTCACCAAATTAATTCAAGTACCTCAAAAATCCACTTATGATCTCAACCAAATGTATGCAAAGCGGAAATCATAAAATACCAGCCACTGTTATATAAATGGTTGATCAATGTAAATCTGTGCACGAACTTTGTCATACATTCATAAAAACTTTAGTAAGCTATAACACAAGAAACTTGTTTTTATCAGGAAAAAAATTGTATGTTAAAGAAATAACCAAACAGGAAACATGTACATACACATTATTTATGTTTGCATAAGTGCAGTGAATATTATTTTGCAGTGATAAAGTAATATTTTATTAACGTGGCTAGATATAAAAAACTTTTATAGAAAATTTTAAAAATGTTTACTACCTATACTTTTCAGAAGTATCTAAGGTTTGTAAATTCTCCTTCAGGAATATTGTACAACACAGTGCATTAAATTGCATTACAAGTCACATAAAAAAAATTAAATTGGGTGGAAGTAAAATAAAAATACCACAAACAAATTATTATACGTACGTACTATTTTATCATCTTTATAATTTCCAAATAATGAGGGCCCAGTAACTTTGAGTTAAGTTGGTGTGTAAAACTCTTGCGAAAAACATTTCTCTGTATTCTAGAGCTGTGTGAAGAGTTTATGCACATGCACAAAAACATTTAATGTAAAAAAAGCCACATAATCATCTATCATAGTAGGTGACATTTTTGACAGGTCATACAACGAAGGTTGAGACTTTATGAAGCAATAAAAAAACTAACACATATTCATGTAGTGCATGTAGTTCATGTATTAATAATTTTTGTTTATTTTACAGTAAAATATTCAGCGGCCAAAGACTTAAGCCGTCGCAACAAATGTAATTTAAAGCCACCTTAAGTGAAACAAACTGTGGCTAAATGTAATTTTGAGCGGAATTGCAATCGTGCAAGCACCCGTGTACACAGCTGTATTTACCTTATATTATATTTATATGCACAATAAATTTCAATATCACTTAACAACTTTAAAAAAAAGAGTACAAAATAAATTTCAAAGAATTATTTCATTCTAAATATCAGCATATAAAATTCTTCCATGGCGTATAAAATTTTGTAACTTTTACTTCTGAACATTCTTATCGATACGAAACATGCACAATGCCATCTAATGACATTTATCAAAACTATAATTTTATTGTCCCTAGTTACACGTTACGTATACGTTTTATACGTTAAGTGACATAAACTCATTAATAAGTACTATTTTTTAAAACATTAACTAATGTAAAATATTTCATTGTCGAGCTTTAGCAAACGACTTACACATGTGCAATCACTGAAACGTATGGAGCGAGGTTTATAAATCAATGACTCGTTCGAAAATGTACGTGTTGGTTTCAGCATCTGTGAAATATGTAAATATGATCATGTAAAACGCAGAGGAATAAACAACTGTCAAATGTCAGGACTGAGATTATTTGTCAGAAACGTTTGTTGAATGTTTTCAAACACGCAATAGTTCTAATGAAGGAATAGCACAGTCAAAATATGCTAAAATTTCGCTCGTACTCGAATTAAATCCGATGTTTTTGTTACACTTTACACGAATTTAGTAATGTCCAGGGAAATTAAAATCAAAAGTCCTGATGAATATGAAGTGAGCTATTCTCCGTTCACTCTTAGCTGAGTTTTGAAATAAACAAACACCGTCGTATCACTGCGCCGCGTTAGCAAGTGATAGGCTGAATTCATCTTGCGCGCCAAGCACTAGTTGCAACACACACACTTCAGTACAGTCAGTGCTAATAAAATATCGGAGAAGTAATATAACAGGAAGCACCGTAGCACTTTGTTCAGCGTAGGTGGTTCATTTGCGAAGAAAAAACTATGCACTTTACGACTAATAGCCTTCTTCACAAAATCATCAGAAGTTTTGATAACAGGATACTCACGTTTCCTTTCCTTCCCGGGAGATGTTAATGTCCCAGTCTCCTGTAATTCTTTCCTTGCACGAAGCACACTGCTCTTCGAAACACCCGTAAATTCCATAGTTAAACTCGCGATATCGTTCACACGACAATCCGGATATATGTCTGAAAATGTTTTAAAAACATTCAACACAATAGTTTTCTGTGCACTTTTCAAAGGCTTTCCCGTTCTGTGCTTTACAAAACTCGGTCCGGCGTCAGCCATAACAAACCGTGCGCGCGCGAATCCGAAATACAACTGTTGCGCCGGGCATCAACTGTACGCTGTACACACGGCGTGTGCTAACATAATTGTAAGTAAATACTTGCTGACACATTAAACTGTATTGTATATTAATGGTGAAACGCTATAATGCTATATAAAAACAATTGTTATAAAAAAGGCAGTGTAAAAATACTTACAAATGGTACATAACCCAGGGAATATTTCTTGCTCACGAATAATGTGCGCGGCGGCCGGCAGCCAATGAAAATGATTGTTTACAAGAGGCTTTGTTTGTATAGAATTATCAGAAAAAATATGCTTTTTTTATTATTTTTAAATAAATATATCGTAAATGATTAACCCTAAAAGAAAACTTTCTAATAAAAAATGAAAGAGCATTAAAATACTATCAAAAGTTTATTTTCATTTTTTTTCATATCTCCAATATTGATTGAGATAGTCTCACTTAATATATATATATATATATATATATTTATCTCAAACCTTTTTTTCTATAGCAAACTAACCTTTATATTTGTGAACCGTGCCTCTCGTATGCCAAATGCTGTCACTTGACTTTACAAGACATCTTTAAGCTAGAGTTCATGATAATCCCAGAATTCAACATTTTTGCATATCAGGGTTACTTCTCAAAGAAAAGAACTGATAGCGTTTGGTCAGACAGACCACACAACATACTTAAATGCGTAAGGGATCGTCCATTAATCACGTGAGGCTCGAAAAAGAGGGGGGTCGAGAAAAATCACGAAATATCACAAGGGGGGAGGGGGGTGTAGAGCGATATCACGTGTATTTATTTTTTTCGCGCGATTTCTACTTATACGCCTCTCCTTTATTATTTTTATGCCAGTGAGAATAAACCTGCAACCTTAATGTGTGTCTGGACATTTTCATCACTGTGCTTAATTTTCCAGAATTAAATTAGATTATACCTATATTTAAAGATAATATTCTGAAATTTTTAAAAATATTTTGTACCAAAAAAAATACACGTGATTTATTGGGGGGTGGGGGGTAGTCTAAAACATCACCACAAATCACTAGGGGGGAGGGGGGTTAAAAAATTGCTAAAAAAACATCACGTGATTAATGGACGACCCCTAACATGAAAATTGTTGGGAGCCTCACACGAGGACGAGGATTCACTGATAATTTCTTGAGCGAGTGGACCTTGGGATGACTGCAACTGCATCTGCTCATCATTGAAGAGATTTGCGGTATTCATTTAATATCTTTGAACAACTTGATTTCTGACAATCTCGAAGAAGTAGGGATGCCACAGATTATTATAAGATCTCTGCTTAGCTTGATAATCACCCACCATTTCCTGGAATACAACAAATCATGTCTATAGCAACTGGACTAGTAGGAGATGCCACAGTTACCTTTTTCAATGCTATAGTAATTGGCAAGTAATCAATACAGAGTAAAGCTGGAAAAATTCTAATCAAGCATTGTCACGAAAAGATCAAGCTCTCACTCTGTCTAGTAATAGCTACACTATTACTTTCAATTCTAATAGCTCATTTATTGAAAATTTGTTAGTTTTCCAGAGGATAACGATAAGTAAAGAAAAATAGGATGACTTGATCATGTATATGCAGTATGAGTTGGCTCCATTTCCTTTAGCTCTCTTTGACAAAGGTGAGATACGCAAAACTAAGAAAGCAGCCCTGTACATGTATGAGGTGACAAGGGAGAATTTGGACTTGAAGAATGCTGACTTTGTTCTTAATGGTGGCTTCTTACTACACAGTCATATATCCGACAAGTGGTACTGATTCATCCATTTGCCCAAAATATGTAAATTACATTATAATTTCCTATTTATCATGACTGTTGATGTGACATTCCGGGCAGACCACTGAACAATTGTAACACAAAATCATAAACATTGGATTGAATTTCAGTACATAATATACTTTGACTGGGCTAGAAGTCTATAATACCCAGTGTTTAAATGAGTACCTACTTTTTAGAATCTTAATATAAGTGTCTTCCATTTTATTTTATTTTTTCCTGAATACATAATAAAATATGTATTTTGGATTTTAAAGAAAAAATGTTTATCACGTAGGTAATATAGGTATAATCTAATGCATTTTAAACAGTTTTATATACTTAAAAAAAATACTGAGGTGGTTGTGTGGACCAATTTTTACCATGTTTTTGTTTTTATTTTTGTATAAAACAAAAGTTCGAACTAATGTTTTTCTTACACTAATCCACTTACAAAGTATGTTCTCTGTTTGGTAAATAAACGCAAAATTTTTCACATTACGTTTTTTGACAGCGATCATTAAGATACTAACATCTTAATATTGTAAAGTAATAAACGAAAAAATTACTAATGCAGCTGCAGTCTATCTACTCACAAATAATTTATTTTGTTTAGTTATTTCTTAAGCACATTTGGCAATCGAACTTAAATTTTTCGTTGAAACGCTTGCCAAACAAATTAATTTCATGTGAAACAGACGACGTGGGTAATACTTGGCTAAAACTTTGCGTTTATTAAAATTTACATTGAAAATTAACTAGCATTCACTCGGTTTTAGTCAAAATTATTAAATTGAAAATATGTGGTTGTTGTAATCTAATTAGTGTTTTTAAAGTAATTAAAAGTGGCTATTTTTAATATAAAAAAATACTTTACTAATTCATATGAAATAATTAGGACTTTCCTCGCAAACTCACGTCAACTTTTTTTTTACACAGCATCTAACTGATAAATAATGTAAAACACAATTGACAAGTTATAATTCACAACTTCCCTGTCCTTGTCTTTAACTGGAAAACGGAACTTTGATGTGTCTCGTGAACTGATCCTCGTATACTGACAAACCGTGTACGCACATTTCTTACCCTTCAGAATGTTTTGCCGTCGGCCGGGGTCTCGGGTTCGAGTCCCGCGGCGAGTCTAAGGGGCTGGTGGTGCTTTATGGTGTGTTTTTCCGGGAGGGCGCCAGGTTAGTTCGTACGTCTAACCAATGGGGTGGGTCGATCGGCCTCAGCGTGCTTCCCTAGACTCGGTGGCTGTATCTTAAGGGTTGTATTAACTGCTAGTAGACAATGGTGACATTCCCTGTTCAGCATAAGGTGGCTGGTGCCTAACTACAGATGTAATACACGCACTGGAACTGAACATTTTTTATAATCGATAATATATAGAAGTGACAAAAATTAGCTCCTCCGCATTTATATACTTTAATGCAGTAGTAGTTACTTATTTTGCAGCCACGAAATTTGTAGCTGGGATTTCTATGTTTTCCAGCCAATGCTGTGTCAGACAGGTTTATCATACATAATATCTAGATACATAGTTAGGCCGTTTAACTTATTTTTAGGCACTAGATTTTTTAACGAATTAAAGAAAATAGTTTGTAATGTTATGTAATGTGTGGTACAAGTATTTATTAACGGACATGCACGATATTGCACGACACTACTCATGGTTGATAATTGGGACATAATTGATACACGATATTACACGACACTACTCTTGATTAATTACGATTGTCCCTCCATAAGGCAGTCCGTTAGAGGGGGGAGTTCGTTGGTTGTTCTGGAGTCGGCCAGGTCCGTAAATTGACTGACCTTAAGACGGCCCTGTGGCCCGTGGCCTTAAGGCAGGAGTTACGGCGGATGGGTTAAGCCCTGCACTGTAAAAACCGACCCGGAGTCGCGTGTGGAATTGATGTTACAAAGGATTTGGTTCATGACTATATTTACCAGAGTGAAGAATCGGTGAGTTACTAATTTGATGGTTCCCCACGGAACGAACACACGTACACATCCACCCCGGGTCGCGAGTTCATCTGGACTGCCGGAGTGGGCTGTCACGCGGGAGGGGGGGGGGGGGGGGGACAGTTCCGCCGCGCGCCAAACCACGAGTGAAGAAAAGAAATTACCGTTATTCGGTTTTTAATTGAGAACTTACTTGTTAATTGTACATGACCTTTGTTTGAATATTAATGTTGACATTAGATGTATTATGAAATATTGATAGAAACTTTAGTTTAAGAAATTGAACAAATATTATTTAAAAAGATCAGTCAACTTAAAGACTACTGACTAGTTGGTAAAAACCACTGGTTATGATGTTTGTGGGTTTATTCTGGATATTGCTTCAGCACCTTGATTCTTACTTAAATTAAGGCTCTAGGCCGCGATGAGAATTAAGGGCGTTCATTAAACACTGTGCCCGGAGGGAGCTAACACTCATGCTCTACGACGCACATTTCTTATCACGTGTTAATTTAAGGGGATGGCTTGATGAACTTACTCCGTTAATTATTATCGGTTGTTTGCATCAGGTGCAGTTCCGTGACAAAATTTATACACTGGGAGTACTTGCGTATTGTAACCAGTACAACTGTTTACAGTTATATTATTACTATTTTGATTATTATTGTAACATTAATTGTATATTTCATAAGCCGATCTTATGTATTTAATTATTTTATTGTAAAGAGGACAACCAAAGTTAACCTATATAACACATCCAATTGCCAGACACAACACACTTTTTAACTACAGGGTCATCTAAGCATTATTCTTTGGAAACTTTATTCATTTTCCTTAGTTCAGCACTCTTACACACTAATATCCAAGTTTTATTTCACTATGCAGTTAATTTGGTTTGCTGATTTTTTCCATAGCTCCTTGGTGGCTAGGGACGGAAAATAAATAGTTAGAAGGAAGAAGAAAGGAGACGCCATCGCCATCTTGCAGCGGGAAGACGTTTCTCGGGCTGGGGCGAACCAAAGCCTTGGTTGCCGCCCGAGGAATTGAAGATTCGCGTCATCCGCGGTCGTGTGCCATCTAGAATTCTCCACACTATTATTTGTGAGAATAGTTCTGGACTGAATAAGTATCATATAGGGAGTATCGGCGACATCTAGTGCCAACTTCCGCGTCGGTCCCGTTCGTCCCGTAGTGGTTCCGGACGACTGATGTCAGCGCCAGCTACGATCGGCCACGACGTTTGGTGAGACCGATTCAAATTAAAACAGACTTTTTAGGACGAGAGGGAAGTCGATCTTTCAGCCAGACCCCCGGCTACATCAGATCTTCTGTAGTTCGCCAATTACAGCATCCAGCGTCCAGTGTTCCAGCATCGCAGCAGACCACCTGGAGGTCCTAAGAAGAGAGCCTCAAGCCTCCGACAGATTATAGCTAGACCCGGCATGGTAGTCGATGTGTTCCTGTGACGTCATTTACATCTGCTTACTAACACCTAGGTCTGAACAAAATGATAACATACACAGTAAATTATTTTGGTTGTTCCTCTCGCTGAATTACATGTTAACTGTAACTTCATGTCAATATCAAAGAACCCATTAAAATCGTATGTTTTCCAGCTATTGCTATTTCATTTACAGCAAATGTCAGCTATGTATAAAACAGACCGGGACATAGGTAATGCTAATTTCCACTAGTCACACAACACTACCTAATTTGTTTTTAATAATTACTCTCCTGCCAGTAATACAATGCAGTGACGTGCTAGCTGGATTAGCAGTCTGGGTAATCGATACAGCAGCAGCGTTCCTGAGATCTACTGCGGAGAGAATAGGCGCCAAAACCCCGCAAGAACCATAATTATTTACAGTTGACCATATTGACGACAGTCGTCGTACCCTCCCAGATACAGAGGCCGTACCTGGCCACCGACGCGGGCCTGAGGGGGCCTATTTTCCCCCCCAGTGAACCCCAGTGTGTGCGACGGCCAGGGACGCACCCGCGTGCGCCCTAGCATGCCAACGAGTGTTTTTTCTATGTGACTTTATCTTTTATTTCAGTGTGTATATATTTGTAAACGATTAAGGGATTTGAATGTGTGTAATTAACTTATTTTATTTATTATTCATTGTGCAAGTTCGCTGTGTAATTAATGTCTCGTGTATGTCTTTGTAAATAATTCAATAACTTTTTCTGAAGTGTTTCGCCGTAGTATGTAATTGCAGCCTGGCGCGCCGCGGGACGGAGCTCTCTCCCACGCCGGCCGATTTTCCCCTCCCTCCCCGCCACCCGCGGGCGCCGGCCCGCGGGCGAGCGGGGAGAGGCAGTCGCGTCCTGGTCTCGAGCGGAGACAGACGTGTTCGTTGCTCCGCGAGCCGCGCACGTTGCGCTCGGGATTGAACGTTCGCTCAGTCCGCAGTCGGTCACGGCAGCTGAGCTGCCACCGCGAATCAGCTTAGCATTGTTAACTTACGAGTCATCGGGAGACGTGTCTAGCGGGCAGTTTCTACAACGCGAACGTGGTGCTACGAGTCTCTGAACTTTTCGCCGTCCACGGAACATTACGTAACGGGCCGCGTATGTACAGCGTTCCGTCTTCGGGCCCTTTCTCACTGGGTCAGCCTAGCATTAATAAACTTTACGATTCGCGCCGAAACGTATTTGAGAACCGCCCCGTCATCAGGGAGTCCGTGTCGCCGTGGTAGGGCACTTGTTCCGCGACGGTTCCGCCAGGCTGCGGCAGGACTTTATAAGCGTTAATAAAAGACGGCTCGTGAAATTCGTTAATGCCGTGTTCTGCTTGCGACAACCTACCAACATTCCTCGCAATCACTTCACTCTCCCTCCAGGTCCCGCCTTTCCCGGTCCCGGCCACGTTGGCCTGGACCCACACCTCTCCGACGAGGGCAGTACGGGCATAACAGGACATTTATTTCAACGGGAAAACGGGGACCTGAAGCCGAGGGACGTCATTTGGCGCCCAACTAGTGTGGCCGTAAGCATACGCAAGCGCACGCAAGCGCACGCAAGCGCACGCAAGCGCGCAGGTGCAGGACAGAACGGAAGCAGGTGCGGCTGCGCGGCGTGGGAGCGGCTCGAATTCGAGACGTCGCGCCGGCGCGCCGGCGGGAGATAACGCAGCGCGGGAACGGCGCGAACACGAGACGTTTCGGCGAGAGATAGCGCGTCGTGGGGGACAGAAATACAAGACGGCGGTGCAGCGGTATCCCGGACTGAAGATAACGCGCTGGGGAGGATCGTATTGTATTACTGGGGGAGATTGTGTTCACGATCCGCGGATCAGTAGCACAGGAGGACAGGATGGCGTGGAAACAGGCGGGACAAGAAAGATACGATCTAATCAGTTTCGAAACGGACTTGTGTGAGGAGGGAGACTCCGCGAAAATGGACGTAAAAAACGAGGTTTGCGGGTCCGGCGGCGCGGCCGAGGGCGCAAACAGCACGGACAGCACAGTTGAGGACAGTAAACGGGAACAGGGGGACAGGCACGCGGACGCAGATGGGCCGGTAGTGCGGTACGTGAGCACGCAGTTTGAGTTGCCAGAGTTTGCGGGGAGAGACAACGAGGACCCGCGGGAGTTTTTGCGGGAGTGTGAACACCTCCTAAAACTGTACGAAGTGCGACGGGCGGAGTGGACGCCGCGAGTGGCGGGACAGCTCCGCGGCGAGGCAAGGAACTGGTGGTCAATGGCCGGGAGTTTTGATACCGAGTGGGGACATTTTGTGCGCCAAGTCAAAACTAGGTTTGATAACGATCAGGCGCGGGCAATGTGTTTGCGGACATTTTATTGCCGAAACCAGGAGGAGGACGAGAGTGCAGAGCAGTTCATTTACGAGAAGTTACGCATGTTCCGCCGATTGGGGACAAGTGGGGACGTGAGTGCGGCGTTGCCAACCATTGTCGAACAATTGCTGCCAGAGTTTCGCCCCTTCATGAGGACGGCTGCTGGTCGTGACACGGAGGAGTTCGTGGCCCTCGCCCGCGTGATCGAACGTGACATGTCGCAGTGGAGGACGGCACTCAGGGGCGCGAGAGCTCCCCGTGCTCGCTCGGGGCCGCGAGGGGTCACCGTCACAGAGGTCACGGACAGTGACTTGACCGTGGTGAGCTACGCCGGCGGCGCGGGACCGCGCAGGACAACAGACCGCGGTGGCACCAGGGAACGCCCGGAACCAGCTGCGACAGGAGGAGGACGTCACGAGCGGACAGATACGAGAGAGAGGGACGAACGTCCGCCGCGATGCCGTTTTTGCCCGGACGCGTACCATTGGCATCGCCTCTGCCCCACCAGAGCCGCGTGGGAGGAGGCGCGCGAAGGCAACACGTCGCAGGCGGGAAACGCAGGACCGGGGGCGGAGGGACAACTGGGTGCCGCTCCCCGGCCCGCCAGCCACCGGCAGTCCCAGTAACTGACAGAACACGTCGACCACCACCGGCGCCTACCGCACTAACGTCCTGTATGCCGCCGGGAAGCAGGGGACAACGGGACTACTCCTCATCAGCTGTCCCCATGCCGAGGCAACTGCGGGGACAGCTGACTGCCGGCGCCACCACCGCGGCCCTGAGGCCGGGTATACCAGGGCCGGACCAGCCGCCTCGTCGACACGCCGTCGACGGGGTGGACAACCAGAGCGTCAGCGCAGGCATCCCGCCGGCCATCTCCGTGCAGGGACAGCTGACTGCCGGCGCCACCACCGCGGCCCTGAGGCCGGTTATACCAGGGCCGGACCAGCCGCCTCGTCGACACGCCGTCGACGGGGTGGACAATCAGAGCATCAGCGCAGGCGTCCCGCCGGCCATCTCCGGGCAGGGACAGCTGACTGCCGGCGCCACCACCGCGGCCCTGAGGCCGGGTGTACCAGGGCCGGACCAGCCGCCTCGTCGACACGCCGTCGACGGGGTGGACAATCAGAGCATCAGCGCAGGCATCCCGCCGACCATCTCCGGGCAGGGACAGCTGACTGCCGGCGCCACCACCGCGGCCCTGAGGCCGGGTATACCAGGGCCGGACCAGCCGCCTCGTCGATACGCCGTCGACGGGGCGGACAACCAGAGCATCAGCGCAGGCATCCCGCCGGCCATCTCCGTGCAGGGACAGCTGACTGCCGGCGCCACCGCCGCGGCCCTGAGGCCGGTTATACCAGGGCCGGACCAGCCGCCTCGTCGACCTGTCGTCGACGAGGTGGACCACCGGAACGTCAACACGTCGGCGCCGGAGCGAGCCGCGGACCTCGCCGCGAGTTCCCCACGCCCGGACGGCCAGGTGGCCGGGGGCGGTGGGGGACAGACGACTGCACAGCTGGGGCAGGTCGGCCCCGAGGAGCCGGAGCTGCTGCGAATTCCTGTCCGCGCTAACGGGCGGGAGATGCTGGCCCTGGTGGACACCGCCGCCAGCCGAACCTACATCGCGGCCCACCTGGTGGGAGCGGAGGCAGTGACACCGCGGAGGGAGCTGGTGCAGCTGGCCACCAGGGATGCCGTCGTTGCAGCAGGGGGCATCACTCAGGTAACAATGAGCATCGTTGGTCACGTTAGCCACGTCGAGGCCTGGGTGGTCCCCGAGCTCCGCGAGGGGCTGATTCTGGGGGTCCCATGGCTGCACGAGGTCGACGCCACCGTGGAAGTACGAGCTGGCCGGATGCACTTCGGCACCCAGGGGCGCTGGACGGTGTACGGCGTGCACCAGGTTCCCCCCAGTCCCCCTCAGTCAGTCATTCGCCTAGAAGACCTTCAGCACGGTGTTCCAGAGGAGTACGTCGATGTCATCAACCATGTCCTCACCTCTCAGGCACAGGTATTTGCGGCCGCGGACCGGCTACGACGGACAAACGTGACGGAGCACCGGATACCGATGGTACCGCACCGCCCTCCCTTTGAGAAGGTATACGGATTTGGCATCCGGGAACGGGAGGCCATACAGACTCAAATTGACGAGATGTTACGTGACGGGGTAGTGGAACCCAGCACCTCCCCGTATAACTCACGGGTGGTGCTGGCCACCAAGAAAGACGGAAGTCTACGCTTTTGCGTAAACTTCAAGGCGATAAACAAACTGACCATTCCCGCCCCGCCCCCGCAGATCAATATCACAGACGCACTGGCAGGACTGGGGGACGCCACTATTTTCACGACACTAGACTTAAAATCAGGCTACTGGCAGGTGCCGGTATGTCTGGAGGACCGCCCTAAGACGGCATTTACGGCACCAGACGGTCGACGTTACCAGTTCTGCGCCATGCCGTTTGGTCTCATGGACGCCCCTGCCACGTTCCAGGCCCTGATGGTACGTGTTCTGGATGGGTACATTGGTGAGTTCGCCAGTGCCTATCTGGACGACGTTATCATCTGGTCCAGGACGTGGGAGGAACACGCGCACCATCTGGCATTGGTGCTAGAACGTATGGCCAGACACGGACTGACGTGCGCCCCAAAGAAATGCCACATTGGGGCCACGGAAATAGAGTTCCTAGGACACATAGTGACGGCGGAGGGGTGCCGCCCCCGACCTGAGCAGTTGGAGCTAATAGAGGGAAAGGGGGCACCGAAGACCAGGAAGCAGCTCCAGAAGCTGCTGGGGCTGCTCAACTGGCTGCGGTCCTTCGTCCCCGACTTCGCCACGGTGACGGCCCCGATGACGGACCTACTGTCGCCGAAGACTAAGTTCCGGTGGACCCCCGCCGCGGACGAGGCCTTGCGACAGGTGAAGCGCCGGTTCAGGAACTGTCACACGCTCTCACGCCTGGTGCCCAGCCGCCCCATCTTCATCCAGACGGATGCGAGTCAGGAGGGGATGGGGGCGGTGTTGTACCAGATGGATGACCGGGGCGAGAGGCGCGTGATCGAGTACGCCAGCGCCAAGTTTGGGCAGGCTGAGCGGAAGTATCACGTGAATGAGCAAGAGTGCCTTGCGGTGGTCTGGGCCCTACAGAGGTACCGTCACCACGTCGAGGGCCGCTCATTCACGCTGAGAACCGACAGCCAATGCCTCCGCTGGTTGGACTCCGCTCAGGGCCGGAAGTCTAAGTTCACTCGGTGGGCCATGCTGATCCAGGAATTCTCGTTCACGGTCGAGCACATTCCTGGACGTGAAAATCAGTTGGCCGACGAGTTGTCCCGGAATCCGGACCCTGAGAATGAGTTCCACGACGACCAGGGCTGGGAGGAAGTGCTCCTCCCTGAGCGTGAGCGCGGGGTAGAGGACTCGGTGCCGCGACCGTGCGCGTTGTACGCGCTGACAAGCCCCACTGCTCCTGCACCTGACGCGCGACCCGAGACTATGACTGACCTGCTGGCGTGGGTCCACGCGGCGCAACTCCGGGACCCCGACACCCGGACCCGACTGACAGAGTGTGGGGAGGGGGTGATACCGGGCTGCCGGAGCCTGAACGGGGTGCTCCAGACCAGGGGGGCTCACAGGTCGAGCGGGTGGCGGACCCACGTGCCGCCCGAGGCCAGGCGCTGGGTCCTGAGCTACCTGCATGACCACCCCCTGGCGGGACACCCGGGCGCGGAGCAGACGCTGCGTGAGGTCAGACGGACGTTCCGCTGGCCTGGCGACGCGGCAGAAGTAAGACGCTACGTGCGGGCCTGCCTGCGTTGCCAGGAGCGGAAGTCCAGGCGACCCGACGGCAAGGAGCAGCAGGTCCCACGACGGCCCCGGAATCCCTTCCACACTGTGGCGGTGGATATTATGGGGCCGTATCCTCGCACGTCCCGTGGTCGGCGATTCATTGTTGTGGTCACGGATGTCTTCACCCGCTGGGCGGAGGCGTTCGCAGTACCAAACGTGAAGGCCGGCACCGTGATTGCCCTGCTCGAGCGCGAGTTCTTCCCGCGATACGGGTACCCCGCGGTCCTGCTGACGGACAACGGGGTGCAGTTCACGGGGAGAAGCTGGCGAGTGTCCTGCGCGGGTTGGGGGGTGGAGCATCACACGACGCCCACCTACCATCCGCGCGCGAATCCGACCGAAAGGCGGAATCAGGACATTAAAACTCAGCTGCGCATCCGGTTGGACGAGGACCACACCAAGTGGGACCTGCACCTGCCGACGCTGCTGTTTTGCCTGCGCCGTCGGACGAACGCGGTCACGGGCCATTCCCCCGCTGAACTGGTGCAGGGCCGGAACCTCGCCCTGCCCGGGGAAGCGCGCGCAACCCCCGACTTGCACAACATGACCACGGACGATCTGCGCGAAGACGCCCGACGTCGCCAAGCTGACTACCTGACTAGACGTACGCCGCAGACGCACCAGCCCCCAGCACGACTAGAGCCTGGCCAGCAGGTGTTTGTTAAGTGTCATCACCTGTCGGCTGGCGAGCGGGGCTTTTGCGCCAGTCTGGCTCCTAAGTGGGCGGGGCCACAGGAGATCGTAGACAGACTGGGCACCACCTCGTACCTCGTGCGTCGCGCCGACGGACGGACAACTAAGGTGCACAGGGACGACATTCGACTGATAGGCGACCCGCACGACGAGTACGACCACGACGACAGCGGACCAGTGGACGGTGACGAGGCCGAGGATGACGTCACCGAAGGTGTACTGGCCGACCTCGGCGCCCCTGTGGTGGTACCGCCGGAGCCGGACCTGGGACGTCGACGGGGACACGCCCACCCCAGGTCACTGCGGGGGGTTGGCAGGGACGTTGACAGGGACGACGACACACGGGACGGGACCGATGACAACGTCGCAGTAGGAGTCCTGGTCGACCTCGATGACCCCGTGGTGACGCCACCGGAACCGGATCAGGGACGTCGACGGGGACACGCCTACCCCGGGTCACGGCGAGTGGCAGGCGAGAACGCTGACGGGGACGGTGACACACGGGACAGGACCGATGACAACGTCGCAGTAGGAGTCCTGGTCGACCTCGGTGACCCCGTGGTGACGCCACCGGAGCCGGATCAGGGACGTCGACGAGGACACGCCCACCCCAAGTCACTGCGGGGGGTTGGCAGGAACGTTGACAGGGACGACGACACCTGGGGCACGACACATGGACGGGCCCCCACGACGACACCGACTCAGCCTCCTACGGGGGGACAGCAAAAGGGGAACGGTGGTTGGCAACTGGCAAGAGGGGGCGGGGAACGGACGCCCGTCAGAAGGGGCGGAAGGGGTCCGCGTGGCGCAAGCATGGCAGAGCTGGAGCGCTTTGTGGACCGGGTGCTCCCGCCTGATGACGTCAGCGCCTACGCCAACGACACTGATGGACCGCTCATCGAGGACGTAACACATGACAACACTGCTCAGGGCGACCTGGTCGACCTGAGTGAACCAGTGGTGACGTTGCCGGAGCCTACCCAGAGACGTGGACGGAGGTACGTCCACTCCTGGGAACGGCGGGTGACGGGGACGGACGTGAGCAAGGACGTGACAGACGGGGTAACGGTCCGGCTCCTCAGTGGGGAGGGCGATGTCGACAGGGCCCAGCAGGTGGTCCTGGACTTGCCTTCCGGGGAGCCGAGGATGACCGCTCACGCGGGGAGGGGACCGGCGTTGCGCCGGTCCACGCGTGAGAAGACGGCCCCCCACTACCTCCGGGACTACGAGTGGGGGAGTCAGCGCAAACCCCGCGACGTAAGACAAACGACCGACGGGGGGTTACGCTGCAGCGTGATGCAGCTCCTGCCCCAGTTTGCCCGACCCGGACGGAATGACGTGACGAGCTCCGACGACCAGACAAGTGGCCGGACGCGGACGCAGCTGCCGGTCTAGGTCGGCGTCGGGGGCCAGGACGGCCTCGGGAGAGGGGGGGCATATGACGACAGTCGTCGTACCCTCCCAGATACAGAGGCCGTACCTGGCCACCGACGCGGGCCTGAGGGGGCCTATTTTCCCCCCCAGTGAACCCCAGTGTGTGCGACGGCCAGGGACGCACCCGCGTGCGCCCTAGCATGCCAACGAGTGTTTTTTCTATGTGACTTTATCTTTTATTTCAGTGTGTATATATTTGTAAACGATTAAGGGATTTGAATGTGTGTAATTAACTTATTTTATTTATTATTCATTGTGCAAGTTCGCTGTGTAATTAATGTCTCGTGTATGTCTTTGTAAATAATTCAATAACTTTTTCTGAAGTGTTTCGCCGTAGTATGTAATTGCAGCCTGGCGCGCCGCGGGACGGAGCTCTCTCCCACGCCGGCCGATTTTCCCCTCCCTCCCCGCCACCCGCGGGCGCCGGCCCGCGGGCGAGCGGGGAGAGGCAGTCGCGTCCTGGTCTCGAGCGGAGACAGACGTGTTCGTTGCTCCGCGAGCCGCGCACGTTGCGCTCGGGATTGAACGTTCGCTCAGTCCGCAGTCGGTCACGGCAGCTGAGCTGCCACCGCGAATCAGCTTAGCATTGTTAACTTACGAGTCATCGGGAGACGTGTCTAGCGGGCAGTTTCTACAACGCGAACGTGGTGCTACGAGTCTCTGAACTTTTCGCCGTCCACGGAACATTACGTAACGGGCCGCGTATGTACAGCGTTCCGTCTTCGGGCCCTTTCTCACTGGGTCAGCCTAGCATTAATAAACTTTACGATTCGCGCCGAAACGTATTTGAGAACCGCCCCGTCATCAGGGAGTCCGTGTCGCCGTGGTAGGGCACTTGTTCCGCGACGGTTCCGCCAGGCTGCGGCAGGACTTTATAAGCGTTAATAAAAGACGGCTCGTGAAATTCGTTAATGCCGTGTTCTGCTTGCGACAACCTACCAACATTCCTCGCAATCACTTCACTCTCCCTCCAGGTCCCGCCTTTCCCGGTCCCGGCCACGTTGGCCTGGACCCACACCTCTCCGACGAGGGCAGTACGGGCATAACAGGACATTTATTTCAACGGGAAAACGGGGACCTGAAGCCGAGGGACGTCAATATAATACATATTTCAATTAGAGTGGCACCCATTATTGTGGGGCTTGTACAGTTGGCCACACACAGAGAGCAATTACAGTATCTACTCCGAGTTTGACCCGGGTTGAGTTTGCGAGGGGTGCGTTCCACCAGCGGGAGCCAATACTGGCGGGTCGAGGCCGGGCTTAATGGCCTCCGGTCGGTATGACGTCAGTTTGACATTATAAAATTATCAATGCGAAATAATTTAAATAAATAGGTATTTGACTTTTAAATTAAATCACATTTTAAACTCAACACTGACTGTAGACCTGATACAAAGGTCTTAGGAGCTAATTTTCACATTACTAGGGTACACAATCCCTCCATACAGTGATCCCAGTAACTGTCTTCTCCCTGGGTTTCATGGCTCTCAGAGGAAGTGGTAAGGAATACTTATCGTCAAGATCGCCGAGCAGTGCTGATACCAGCTTCCCGTATATGGGAGGGTGAAGGGAGGTGGCATGACTGGTTGGTTAACCTAGTACGTCCTAAGACCGCTAAGGGCGTGCTTTGTCGATACCCAGCGATTGAAGTGATCGCTGCGACGGAGCTTCCTACTACAACAATTCTTCTGCGAAACCAGCTAGAAAATTTAACCTGGGTTCGCGACTTCTATACATTATAAATATTCAATGGTAGTACTAAGGCTTTTCATATAAATGGTACATTTACTTTAGATTAAAAAACAAGTTTTAACTTAGAAGAGCTCAAAGTTGAATGTCCCAAGTGTATCTTGTTTTCTATAGAAAGTTCATTTTGGAATGAATCCTATTTTAAGATGGTTAGGCAATATGCGTGTCGTAAGTACCGAACAAATTTATTTGCATTCGAAATCGGTCGATTTGTCATTGCTTACAATTAGCTCCAGAATTGAGAACTTGAGAACCATTCCTGATAGCAAAGTAAGCTTGCAGAAAGCCTCCCAAGGCAAGCCTGTAAGTTTACATCAAATTTAGGAATCTCCACACTATGAGTTTTCCTGCACCAGCTTGCTATGACAAGTTTGTATCAAGCTTAATACTGCTCGCGTTTCAAGCTCGAATTAAAGTTTCCATGTTCCCATGATCCCACAGAAAATTAACTTGGTGAGCCAAAGCAGGAAGCTGGCAGGTGTGACTAGTTTGTCTATGTGTTTGGGCCTGTGGACATTCCTTTACGATGTTTCTCGCACACACATAGACAGGACAAGGAAAGAAGGACCGATTTATTAAGTTGTAAAAAAGTACTCACAGCATTTAAAAAACCCGAAGAGGCATGTAGGAAGCTATAAAAGAAAATGTTACATAGCTAAGTTAACTATTGGCATTAAGATCAGTTCAAGTCAAAAGATACTGGAGTTCCATGTGACAGCATGAGCCCTAGACAGTGACCTGTGCTAGACTGGAAGCAAGAACTCAAAGGTATCACTTCCAAATGCACGAAGCGGAAGTGATATCATGAATGCAACTAACTTTTTTTGAAATCTGGCTGCCAAACTATTTATTTACTATCTGAAAAAGACACACAATTTGACGTCGTCTGGCCGACGACCACCCCAGAGCCCGACCTGCACCCGCCAGTATACGCTCCCGCTAACGGAACACACCCCTGGCCATGGCCCACCCGAGTCAGGCGACCCGAACAGCAATTAAAGACAAAGCCGCGGAAACCTGAGTAGACAAGAGAAGAACCGTACCCATTCCTCCTGAAACATTAAATGAGGATTTTAGCGACAATAAAATCTCTTCCAGAGACACCCGTTTGGAGTCTAGCGTAATGAGGTCATGCTGGCGCGAGAGAGGCCGAGCCTCCCTCGGACGCCATGCCAGTTCGGCAGTTCAGCGCAGCTCATGGACCGGGGCGGACCTACGTCCCACGGAGAGGCAACATCCTTTGTCTACATTGAAAGTAACGTCCGGTAAATATAGTCACTAATTAACCAAACCCCTTTTATTACTTAACCTCTCCGTGAGTACCCGGTCCCTTTTTTTTCGGTCCCAGACCTAATCCGGCCGCACCAACTTAAGGACACCCCGCACCACACTTGGTCAGCGGGGCTGCTCTTCAGCATACGGCACGGGCCGTCTCCCGCAACGTACAGAACTTTGTTTAAGGTCACGCGCACGGCGCTGACCACAAACCCGCAAGGGAACTTGGACAAACTTAATTGCGGTGCGTGTTTCACCACAGTGGGCACAACACCCGCGCCGAGACATTTGCATACGGGATTGGCCGTCTCCAATCGCCCGCCCCTTAATTCAGTGTATTTTTGTATCCCGTATTTTGTACTGCTAACTTACGTTACCCGAGTAACGAGTGCCACGTAACTTGTGCGCGCCCCCTTAATCCAGTGTATTTTTGTATCCCGTGTTTTGTATTGCTAACTTACGTTACCCGAGTAACGAGTGCCACGTAACTTGTGCGCACCCCCTTAATTCAGTGTATTTTTGTATCCCGTATTTTGTATTGCTAACTTACGTTACCCGAGTAACGAGTGCCACGTAACCTGTACGCGCCCCCTTAATTCAGTGTATTTTGTGTCCCGCCTTTGTGTTACGAAATTACGTTACCTGCGTACCCAGTGAGACGTCTGAGACATAACAGCATCCGAGGCCACGTAACGCGGAACACAAACAATACGGCGCCACGGAATAACAAGTAAAACCCCCCGGGGACCTCTGTAGAGTGTTGTATTGTGTACGACTCGCTCCTCTGAATAAAAGGTACGACACCGCCACCTCAACTCCACGTCTCTTATTTAAAATCATCTCACGCAACACCGCCGCCGGCCCTAGTAGGCCACGCAGGGGCACATACATCCACGACCCCAAATTCACGACTAGAAACGAGCTAGTCTGGCGCCCACCCGGACAACACAGATCAAGAACCGCCTTTTCCCACTAGGAGCCACACCGGGACTCGAGCCCGAGACCCCGGACGACGGCAAATTCATACTGTGATATTATTCCTGGCTCTCTTATTATTAAAAGGTTTTAAACATAACTAATGAATTGCACTATACTGACAGCCTGCTGCCAGCTGCGGTTAATGTTACTGATAGCTGATGATTTGCTGGGGTCCCAACTAACATTTTTGGAGTGCCAGTGCTAGTT